>NW_027225569.1:9921000-10240500 GCF_038994185.2 Dermacentor albipictus
AATAAGCAGCAGTATCAGCAGCCAGACACGAAAATGTCAGACACAAGGAGGACGGTTCACCAGCTGGCGCAAGATCCTTGACTTCGTCGTCGTCAATCACCGTTTTTGCTGGGCACGCAACGCTGGCTCAAAACACCAGGTGGCAATACGTAAACGACGTAAACTTCGAGAATGGTTTATTTTGTAAAATCGATACCGCAAAGGTACGATTTTTGCGATAGTCTTTCGGGCAGTGCGTCCAGGGAGTGGCACAGCTACCTCGCGCATTTGACGCCCGCTGGGAAGCAACGTTGCGCAATCGGAAAGCGCAAGCAAATGTGCGAATAAAACAAGCTCGTTTACGTCACTTTCTTGCGCGATAACGTGAGAGAAGCATCAAAACAATGTCATCTACAGTAGCTCGGCGTCGTAGAAGTGCGCGCTAGATCCAGTCGAAATTTAACATTCAGATCGAAGTGCTTTTCATGAGCGCACTCATTTGGCCGAGCGAGGCTGCCATGTTAAATGGCCGTCGCTTGTTGACTGCTTGGCGTATAATAAAAAGAAGCCACTGTATCTTAAAAGCTAAGTGTGTCAGCATAACACTGCGCACAAATACAGCCCTCTACAGAGCCACATTTCATTCAGCCAAGCGCCGTGGTGATCGAACGCGACGTGCCGGCAGCTTTCGCTGAAACAACGGCATCGGCACCGCGCCTTGTCGCCGCTTTCCGCTTGCACTGTGCGAAGGAAAATGTGGTCTATTTCAAATCGCTAGGAATGCACACTGAATCGTCAAAGCAGTTGTCAGTTTAAATCCGCCGGTGGCGTGCGCGTACGAACTCGTTGACTGCGCTACATGTGTATCCTTCGCTAAAAGTAAAACGCCTGATCGAAGTTTGTCCATTCCAACTCTCGAGGAATGGTTCAATTATTTCGGAGCATGAGAAAGCTTAAATATAGGCGGAGGCGTCGTGGAAATTGCGCTGTCGATAAACGGTTGATATCTGGTAAATACGGCCGTCGATCGGCAGTTTCGTCGGCATTGCATAGAAGTTCGCTGAAGGCCGCACAGTGCGAGGACTCGCGTTCGTCAGTCACGTGGTTGTCGGCCTTTATGACTACGTTAAGTGGTCTGCCCACTAGTTTGTTTTTGAAACGTATTTAAGAAGCCCAAACGTGCTCAGCATGTACGAGGCACAAATATGATTCCGCAATCGTATTGCTGTTGGAAGGGGTCTTGAAGCGACATGTTCAAAAATCGTATTTCTGTTGGAGGGTCGCCTATAAGCTTGAGGGACCTTCGAGAATCTTATTGGTGGGGGAAGTGCGTCCATAGAAAGCCTTGAGGGAAATCCAACAAGCATATTGCTGTCGTAGGCACGCGAACAGCAGGTTTGAGGGATATTCAAGAATCTTATTGGTGTGGGAAGCGTGCTCATAGAGCGTCCTGAGGGACCTTAAAGAATCTTATTGTTGTGGGAAGCGTTTCAGCAGGCTGTCCTGAAGGACCTTCAGCACTCTTATCGGTGTTGGAAGGGCGCCAACAAGAAATCCTGAGGGACCGTCAAGAATTCTGTGGGTCTAACAAGATCGCTCTGTCTGATTTTTCGACTGAGATACTTTGGTCCCTACAAGGTTTTACGGCGTCTCAGCGACCTGAACTATGAAGTCATCCCTGACAGTCCTGCTTCCTCCAGGGCGAGGCAACGTCCACCAGAAATTGTGCGCATGAAGCTCTATTGCTTGTTATGAAGTGCCCACACCTCGTCTGACACATCTTCCTGCCGCTAGGTGAGCATCAGGCGGATGCTCTTTTTGGAGGGCGTAAATGCCACATCCAGTACGCGACACGCAGAGGAAGACGAAGACTTCGCGCATGCCGGAAAAGAAGTCCCTGCGCGATCGTTTTTAAGTTGGTCTGCAATTAAAGTGTCCTGCCCTTTTTTAGCAGTTCCTGCTGCTTGCGAATCGTGACAATCATAATTAAGAAGTTGGTTAATTATTAAGACTAAGTGTCTAATTAAGCGGAATCCAAAAAAAGATCATATGAGTATCTCCAAGCGAAGGTAAACAAGACAACCCTGGTTCGGTCCATCTACGTGGCATTTGCATATTTTTTTAAAGTTTGGCTCAAGTTACGCGGGACACCCTGTATATCCGCACATTGCCCCGAAACAACCTCCTACACATATATTCAGAATGCATCTCATTACATACCACGTTACCTAACCTAACAACCAATGCTTATGTAGACGCAATCAAACACTTGCTCACCTGCAAGTGTTTGATTGCAAGTGTGTCTCTTTGTGCGGTGTGGGACTTTTCCATGTGCCGGCGCATAGGGGTGTCGACTGGAATGAGCTTGCCGACCTCATCGCCAATTCCGTTGCATCGCACTACGGTTTATACCGATTCATTGTTGGCAGTCCGGGCTCGATAAAAAAGATGCGCGCGACACCGAGCGCTCAGTGGAATATGGCTTGGACGCGGGATAATTCCGATATTGAACTATTCTAATGGGTTCCGCCTATTCAAAATATACCACTCTTTTTCCCGCCTGAAACACCCATTGAACATCTCATCACAGCGCATGCGAGATTACCTTTCTCTTATTTCCTCTCACCGCACAGTAATTGTGAGGGTGGTGCGACAATCGCTGACATGCAGCACCTTTTTTAATGTGTGCAGTTTAACTTCTCAAATCGCTTGCCTGCTGAAAGACAACCGCGGGGTTACCCCAACACCTGCGCATTATAAAAGGCTCCTAAAAGACAAACGGAAGAGAGCATTTTTCATTCGTCTCTACATCCTTATATCTTCATTCACATTCCCTGCGTGGTCTTGAATAAATCAACATACCTTGCACCAGTTTTTCATTCTCTCGTGTTCCCGCTTGCTTCCTTTCTTCTTTCTTTGTCTTTGTTCTCTCTCTGCTCTGAGCTTTCGTTCTGTAGTCTCCTCCTTTTTTCCAACGAAGGTGGATCAGATCTCAGAGGACACTGTAGTCGCAATGTATGATTTCATTACCCATGCTTGTCAACTTCATTTGCCTCTGTAGATATATATGCGCCAGTTCACTTTCACTGCCCAGGTATTTTTTTGTTTTCTCTCTTTCACCCATACGCCCTTTTGGAGAGCTTTTATATTGGTTATATTGGCCGCGGATTCATCTTACATTCCTCTGTTCCAGTTTTCCAGTTCTACCATCGAAGCATACAGTCATGCCAGTCGCTCAACCCGCATCACGCTACTTGCCAACATGCCGAACCTGCCTCAGGGTACAATGACCCTAAATTACGGAGCGTTCTTATTTTACAGCGAAGCTGGTTATGGCTAGGTTCTGGAAATCACGTCTCTGTTGACATAGACCAACACTTTTTCACACATGGTACGATCCAGAAGATAGAGCAATGCCGGGCCGACCCGCGGCGGAGGTAAAGCAGGCTTTAGGCACTGACCTTACATGAGCTGATCCCGAAGATTGTGCAATACAGGGCCGACCTGCGGCGCAGGGGCAGTTCGCCATTAATCGGCCCATATTCACAGCTTCGCTGGCCATCCTTCTTCACAGAGTGGAGGGGCACAGAATTTTGTTCCTCCTCTTTCATTTTTCTCTCCCACTTCTCTGTTTTTTTTATCTCGTTGTGTCTTTTTTTCTTTGACATCTCCGTTTCAACTTTCATTTCACAAATGAACCAACCGGATGAATGGTCGAGACGGTACATACCCTCTCAATGCAGACTTTTACGCATTTGTCGTCCTCTGTTTACGGTAACCTTCCATTCCACATTGGTACTACGGCTACTCGCCATTTTTTATATTGCCTAATTCTCTTTCTTACTAAATTCCCGTTTGGTTTTCTATCCCTTTTCATTTCCTTATTTTTGGCTTTAAACCTGCGATAGCCTTGGTGGTGCGGGTTTCCTCTATTTTCTTTAGGTTCTTTCCAGTATTGAGGCTCAAAAATTTGTCGTCTCCTTCTGCGCGTCCGATGCACACGCACTGGTAATCTCTAGAAAATTATGTTTCACCGGAAGTGATCGCTCGAGAATATCACCCCTGAGTACAACTTGGAATTTTGTAAGCTATGGCGTCTGACTACGGTAATGGGCGAGTTATGGGACACGTTCGTCACCTAATCTGCTTCGGGTTTCGTATCCTGGTCAAGGGAGTGAATCTCCGCATGGCTTCCATTGGCCGTTTTCGAGCAGACGCTCTTTCGACGCTAGCGCCAAGGTCCCCTTCAGTTACGGCTCTAACCAATGGGCGACGCAGAAGCAAAATAGGGGCGCACACGATTGTTTACGCTGCCACGGCAACAGGAATAGCAGCCGCGAGGAGCCTTCTCTCCCAAACATGTTTCTTTTCTGTTTGTTTTTATTATGCCAACCCGCCCCACTCACTTTCACCCTTTCCCCCATGCCGCGCGCGCCGCTTATTTTTTTTCTTTTTACCTGTACGTGGCGCGTTTTTATATATATATATATATATATATATATATATATATATATCGCGCGCGCTACGGCGCGCCACGCGCCGTGGGCTATGCGTTGGCAAGCACGCAGTCTTACCCATACTTATTGTATTATACCAGCATGTGCCAAGACATAAAAAAATTCCGCTTCCAACACAACAGATGTTTAGTCTCGCTTTATTGACTTCGTTTCCGAAAACAGATTTTTCGTATAACGTGGTGGTGATACACGCTCAAAAAAGGAGCAATAGTGAAAGGTGGATGACATATACAAGAGTACTAAACACAAAAATTCACAGACGATGAAATAGCAAAAGAAAGCGCTAGAAAACACGAAGGCCGTTTTATTACACACACATAAAAAACAAGATTTATATCTAACGTCCTCAAGACCGAAATGTAGACGAGCTTCTGATATATGCACTAAGATATTGCACAAAACTGGACGACATGTATGACATAATCATGACAACTATAAGAAGGGACAACTCATTGGTAATGGCAAAAACAATGACAGGCAAAATACCTAAAAAATAGAATAAAATGCTAACATTGTTTGATTGAGAGCCATACCAAAAGAAAAAGCTTACTTATTGATCTGCACGAAAGTATATGAAATGCGTGACATGTTCATTACTGCTGAACCAATTGAAAAAACATGGCAGAAAAAAGTAACATTGTACTAAAAACTGAAGCACACATTATCACATTACTTTGCACTTGGCCACAACTTGAGTAATGGTGGCAAGAGGAACAGAATGTAGTCGGCTTTTGCAGCAGCACATATAAAACATTCGCAGAAAGGCTTATTCCTCAATCAAAGACCAGGTAAAATAAGCCAACAACACGACTTTTCTTTCGACCCGAATGCAATGCTTAGCAATAAAATTACGTCCCTTAAGGCACTAAGCTGTACCTACTGGGCTCTCCTTTGTATAGTAAACAAGAACTGGAAAAATCTGCATGTCGGACACTTGCAATGCTCATGCTTTCCAGAAGAAAACAAAAAGCGTATCATGCCTACACATGAAGGTTGTTCGCGCGGTTTTCCCACCGGGGGTTACTGAGATAGTACACAAACACTAACAGTAATTTTTCAGCTGTTAGTACGTTTGTAGAACGTGATACATAGAAAAAGCACTGAAGGTGGTATGGAAAGCTGGGCAAGTTACTGAAGTTGCAGAATGAGACTTGGCACAGAAAAACACAGGTCATAGACCAGGTGGCAATAAGGATAAACATCTATTTGTCATCTTTCTCTACCGGGAAGAGGCAAGTGTAGCACAATCAAGGCGCAACGACGTCCGGATCCCCATGGAGCACACAAATGGACAGGGCTGTGTTCGTGTACATGCGCCTTCTGATGTCCTTGGCACTGAGGGCTCACCTGGTGACTTTAGGCACCCGGAACAACCTTGCAGGGCTTGTTTTTGAGGTATTTGTGCACCACTGCACGATGCACGAGCGGTACAAGTCGTGAAACGGGTGAAACATCGCGGAGCACAAGAACACAGCTACCGAGGACCACAAAACTGACGAAACTAGCCTCACCGGTCAACGCACAGCAGCGCACGCTTCGCGATAACAGCAGATAACGAAACATGAAACTTCATGCAGCGGGCTCAGCTGGCTCCGGGCCCGCGGGGCCGCATGGCATGTGCGCGGACACAGTCGAAGATGAGGGAGTTGCGAGGGAGTAACGAAGCAGGGCGATTGAATAGGAGTTGGTGAGGGAGAAGGGCTCGGCCACCTGGATCGGCGCGCGTGCGCGCGACGATCTACGAGGCCATGCAAGGGAAACGGAATTTTGCGTTCGCCCAATACAGAGATGGCGCCAATTACCTCGCCCACCTAGTGTTCCTGTATATGCTCCCGCAGGGAGCAGAGTTGCGCATACCTTTTCCGGCGCCGCTCGCACAGCTATTGGCCGAGCGCGAAAAATGACGTCAAATGATCCGCGCCGCCTCGAAGCCAACTTTACGGGCGCATCGCCGACTCATGCGAACTCGTCGTTTCCGTCAGTGCCATCGCCATTGCAACCAGCGGACCGTCGATCGTGCGTTGAGAGGAGCACCTGCGGGTTTCAGGTACGCTTTTCGACGATGTGAAGTGAAGGACCTTGGTGAAGTGATACGAAACACATCGTACTGGCGCTTGTATTGTGCCAGTACGATGCCACAAATGCGTTGTCAGATTACAGTCTGCACTGTGTGAATAATTACTCTGCAAGTTTACCATCTTGATGTGATTAGTGCAATAAAAATAACCTGTTGTTACTCTTAATAGCTTGTTGCTTTTCCATTTTCCTTGAATTCTGCCCCCAAGGTTCCAAGAACCAGCACACTTGGCCTGCTGCCAGCAGCCGTTCATGCATTCCCTTGTATGAAATAAATTTGATCTAGAAGCTCTTGCATCTTGAATCTTTTTCTACTTGCAGATTTGCTGCTACTATATAGCTGATTAGTCTGCGGTATGAATGAATCGTAAAAGTAAGCTTTGCTTAAAATGTGCGCATGTGAACATTTGAAATGCGCTTAAATCTGTGTCTGCACCGCATGTATCGAAAACGTGCAGCTGTTGTGAACGATGCTTAGTGATAAATTACGCTCTGTTAACAGTCACTGACATAACTGCAGGCACGATAGCTCTCTTGGCGGCGGTCATTAATCGGCTGGTTTCGGCAGCCAAAATGCGTTGTGTCCAGCTTACGTGTGTGAAGTTTTAAACACTCTTTAAAACATTTCTTGCTTTCTGACAATGATGAGACAACTTCATATGCATGCTGAAAATCATTGCACCGCCTTTTGTGGCAACGTATTGCGCGTTTGCGAGCGAACTTTGGAGCTGTTCGCGCCACAGGAGTATTTTATTTTGGGGAATCGAAGGCGGTCCTACCCCCTATTTGTACGTTCATGTGTGTGTTTGTACATGCGTGTTTACATTGGTACATACAAAGTTTCGGTTGGTTGGAAGCCCACCCCCTCCGACTGCACGAATGACTCATTCGAGCGTAGCCTGTATTAAGAAGTGCCCTTTGCTAAGCGCCTGCGAACAATTGGCGCTTGTAGCTCGCGACCACTAGAGAAAAAGACGAGATCTATACAAGTGCCTCGCGAGGTTGTCACAGCCGTGGGACGCGTTACGAGCGAGAGGAACGGGATGTTCTCCCGCATAAGTGTTAGGAAATTGCTGTTTGTCTTTATGTCAACATTAAAGTCCCCCACTACTAACATCGGTGTGGATCGATGGACGGTTAATGCGAGTTGCAGGAAGTGCACGACGTCTTTCGTGAGTGCGGTAGCGGACTCACGAAAGCGGTATCAGTCGGTCGCTGCTAGCGCTGGGGGGATGAAAGGCGGAGCTGGTTATGAGGCCGACGACAACGCGAAACCCAGGAACGGACGCCAAAGAGCCATTTGTGTAGCCAGCCCTCCTCCACAGTCTCTCCTCCTCCCTTCCATCATCCTCCCTCTCCCGGAGAGCCGACAGCGCGCATGCGCGGCGGCGGAGCGCGGCGGCGGAGGCGAGCTGGTTACGAGGCCGACGCCGACGACGACGACGCCGACGACGACGCGAAACCCAGGAACGGACGCCAAAGAGCTGCGCTCTAAAAGGCGGTACACCGCGCGGCATTTGGCTCCTGCGCGCGCGAGGAGGGGCTTCGCTGCAGAGCTGGATCACGACGGCGGACCTATGCGCAACTCTGCTCCCTGCGGGAGCATATTGACACGTGTACTTATCTTTATCGGGCGACCACGTTTAGCCGCCTAACAAATGTTATCGCACAGTGCGGGACGCGCTTGCATGTATCCGAACTTTCTGGAAAGTTATCGATGCTTCTATCCGCTGTCTGTTGTCGCCGGACCTTGTGTTATCTGACTTCATCGCTTGACACGAATGGTGTAGAACTTTGTAGTAGGCATGCGGGTCCCAAGGATTAATCTGGAATATTCGATGACTGCTGTATAAAAGCCGACGCGCTTGACCCGCTGATCAGATTTTCGACGATCGCCGACCGTGTTCGCCGCTTTCGTTGTGCTATAAGTGTAGCCTGTTTTGTGGGCACAGGTTCGCCCAATAAAAGCTAGTTTTGTATTCCACCGTACTGCTTCTTTCTTCGCCGTCACTACCACGTGACATCTGGTGGAGGTGCTTTACGTCCATGTACCGGACGCCCCCGACAAGCCGTAATACAAGCCCGGACCGCAAAGACAACACCAGCGCCGTCCCGGAACATCGAGCAAGCCGCCGTCTTCAACAGCTGCCCCCGGAGCACGGACTTCTACCTGAGAAGACTAAGAAGATTGTGGACAAGGCAACCCCAATGGCAGCCCCAGCATCCCCCATCGTGCTGCAGCAGCCCAGGGAACCTCCGACGTTCCGCGGATCAACATTCGAGGACCCGGAAACCTGGCTCGAAACGTATGAGAGGGTCGCTAAGCTTAACAGTTGGGACAGCGACGACAAGCTGCGGCATGTCTATTTCGCATTGGAAGACGCCGCCAGGACGTGGTTCGAGAATCGGGAAGCCACCTTAACGACGTGGGACCTTTTCCGAAGCGGCTTCTTGTACACGTTTACAAGCGTCGTGCGAAAAGAGCGAGCCCAAGCTCTACTAGAAACCAGAGTGCAGCTGCCAAACGAGACGATCGCAATCTTCACGGAGGAGATGGCCCGTCTTTTCAGGCACGCCGACCCGGAAATGTCGGAGGAGAAAAAATTTCGCTTCCTGATGCGCGGCGTCAAGCAAGACCTTTTCGCCGGACTCATTCGTAACCCACCGAAGACTGTGGCTGAGTTTTCTTCAGAGGCATCGACGATCGAGAAAACTCTGGAGATGCGCACCCGGCAATATAACCGCCAGGGGCACACGCCGCAGTATGCCATCCAAGGACTAGGTTCGGACGACCTTCAAGAGACCATCAGGGCCATTGTGCGCGAAGAACTGCGCAAGATCCTGCCTTCGTCGCAGCCTCAAGTGGCCTCTATCGCCGACATCGTGAAGGAAGAGGTGCACAGATCCCTTGGAGTTCCCGAGGTGCAACCAGAACCACCGCAGCCGGAAGCAATGACCTACGCCGCCGCCGTCGCCCGCCGTCAAGGCCCCCCTGCGCGACCACGCCAAGGTCCTGCAACACCGCAATTCCGTCGTCCACCGCCGCCGCCGCCAGCGCGCCCACCCGTCGCCCAGCGCACCTATACGAGGAAGACGGACATTTGGCGAGCCCCCGACCACCGCCCGCTCTGCTATCACTGCGGAGAAGCCGGCCATGTGTACCGCCGATGCCCATACCGCGACATGGGACTGAGAGGGTTCGCCGTCAACGCGCCGCGTCCACAGCTTGGGGAGCGCCCACGTGACATTGCCGATTACCTAGCCGCCACTCAGTGGAACTCTCGACGACCGTCCCGTTCGCCGTCACCAGGCCGCTACCTGTCGCCGCAGCGCCGTCCATACACTAGCCCAGCCCGGGGCCGCTCTGCGAGCCCATACCCGGAAAACTAAAAGCAGCAACCGATGGAGGTGCGGTTGCTGTTCGTCGAACTGACGAAGATCCTCCGCCGACGACGAAGACGACGAAGAGACCATCTCGACGACATAACGACACGCCGCCGTCCCGACGAAGTCTGGAAGCCAAAACTACACCGACGAAAGACGACTTGACGACGCGACGTTCCAACCTCAGTTCAACACGACGCAGCCGTGATCCAACGCCAAGACCTAACTGCAATGCCAGACAAAGAACAACCGACCTCGACGTGCTTCTCGACGGCCACGCAGTCACTGCCTTAGTCGACACAGGGGCCGATTACTCCGTAATGAGTGGACACATCGCCGCCCAGTTGAAGAAAGTTAAGACCGCATGGGAAGGCCCTCAGATTCGCACCGCTGGAGGACACCTCATCACGCCGACTGGGATCTACACGGCAAGAATAACCATTCATGACCGGACTTACCCTGCCACCTTCGTTATCCTCCAACAGTGTTCACGAGACGTCATTCTCGGTATGGACTTCCTGGACCAACACGGCGCAATCATCAACCTGAAGTCGAAGTCAGTAACGCTGTCGGAAGATAAAGCAATGCCGCCGGAGAGCCCTCGTAGTCACCACGCCTTGAGTGTGCTCGAAGATCAAGTGAGCGTCCCGCCTCGCTGCAGCATCGTTATTTCGGTCAGCACCGAAACACCCGCTGACGTAGAAGGCGTCATTGAAGGCGACCAACGTCTACTGCTAGACCATGAAATTTGCGTCGCAAGAGGGATTGCTCGACTGCATGGAGGAAAACTGAAGTGTTGCTGACAAACTTCAGCCAGGAGTTCAAGCACATCAACAAGGGCACGACGATCGCGTACATCGAGGAAATTCTGGAAACAAGTAATGCGTTTGTCCTCTCGGATTCCGCCGCATCTTCCCCGACGACCATGGTTCCCGAACCAGACTACGACATTAATCCAAATCTCCCTATGATGAAGCAACAGCAGCTCAGAAGTCTGCTCCGACGATACAAAGGCTGCTTTTCGACGTCATCGAGGATTCGACAAACACCAGTCGCCAAGCATCGCATAATCACCGAGGAATGCGCTCGCCCACTCCGTCAGAGCCCTTACCGAGTTTCGGCGCGAGAACGTGAAGCTATAAGAGAACAAGTCGACGAAATGCTGCGCGACGACATCATCCAGCCGTCGAAAAGCCCGTGGGCATCCCCTGTTGTTCTGGTAAAGAAAAAGGACGGAACCCTACGTTTCTGCGTCGATTATCGTCGTCTGAACAAGATCACGAAGAAAGACGTATACCCCCTCCCACGGATAGACGACGCATTGGATCGGCTCTGCAACGCTAAATACTTCTCGTCCATGGACCTAAAGTCTGGCTATTGGCAAATAGAAGTCGACGAAAGAGATCGCGAAAAGACCGCCTTCATCACCCCAGACGGCCTCTACGAGTTCAAGGTTATGCCATTCGGACTGTGCTCGGCGCCTGCAACGTTCCAGCGCGTGATGGACACGGTTTTAGCAGGATTGAAGTGGCAGACCTGTCTCGTATACTTGGATGACGTCGTCGTCTTCGCCGGAAATTTCGACGTTCACCTTAGGCGGCTGGCAACAGTACTAGAGGCCATCAGGTCATCAGGACTTACTCTGAAGCCGGAAAAGTGCCGCTTCGCTTACGAGGTGCTTCTATTTTTAGGCCACGTGATCAGCAAATCTGGAGTCCGCCCCGACCCGCAGAAGACAGCTGCCATAGCAAAGTTCCCACAGCCCATCGACAAGAAGGCAGTGCGTAGATTTCTTGGCATGTGTGCCTACTACAGGCGATTTGTCAAGAACTTTTCACGCATCGCTGAGCCGCTGACGCAGCTAACTAAATGCGACGTCGAGTTCAAGTGGGAAACGCCGCAGGCAGAGGCATTTCAAGAACTCAAACGACACATGCAGTCGCCGCCCGTACTTGCGCACTTCGACGATCACGCCGATACCGAAATCCACACTGATGCCAGTAGCCTAGGCCTCGGCGCCGTCCTGGTCCAGAGAAAAGATGGACATGAACACGTGATAGCTTACGCTAGCCGGTCGTTGTCAAAAGCGGAAGGCAATTATTCTACAACCGAAAAGGAATGCCTCGCCATCGTTTGGGCTACAGCGAAATTTCGCCCTTACTTATATGGCAGGCCATTCAAAGTCGTCAGCGACCATCACGCCTTGTGTTGGCTAGCGAATTTAAAGGATCCCTCAGGACGGCTGGCACGGTGGAGCCTCAGACTACAAGAATACGACATCACCGTAACATACAAATCCGGACGAAAACACTCAGACGCCGATTGCCTATCCCGCGCCCCGATTGACCCGCCGCCGCAAGATGACGACGATGACGACGCCTTCCTTGGAATAATAAGCGCGGAAGACTTCGCCGAACAACAACGAGCGGACCCGGAACTTAAAGGCCTCGTCGATTATTTGGAAGGGCACACCGACGTTGTCCCCAGGGCATTTAAGCGCGGATTATCTTCCTTCACGCTTCAAGACAGTCTACTCGTGAAGAAGAACTTCTCGCCAGTCCGCGCCAACTACCTTCTTGTTGTCCCGTCAGGACTTCGTCCAGAAGTATTGCATGCCCTACATGACGATCCGACCGCTGGACACCTCGGATTTTCCCGGACACTATCGAGGATACAAGAAAAGTATTATTGGCCGCGCCTGACCGCCGACGTCGCCCGTTATGTCAGAACATGCCGAGACTGTCAGCGACGCAAGACACCGCCGACAAGGCCAGCCGGATTACTACAGCCAATCGAGCCTCCTTGCCGACCATTCCAGCAGATCGGCATGGACTTGCTGGGAACCTTTCCGACGTCAATAACCGGAAATAAGTGGATCGTCGTGGCGACGGACTACCTCACCCGCTTCGCTGAAACAAAAGCACTGCCGAAAGGTAGCGCAGCCGAAGTGGCGAAATTCTTTGTCGAAAACATCCTGCTGCGACATGGCGCCCCAGAAGTCCTCATCACCGACCGAGGAACGGCCTTTACAGCGGAGCTCACCCAAGCCATTCTGAAATACAGTCAGACAAGGCACAGGAGGACAACGGCTTACCATCCGCAGACGAATGGTCTTACGGAGCGGCTGAATAAGACTCTCGCCGACATGCTAGCGATGTACGTCGACGTCGAACACAAGACCTGGGATGCCGTCCTGCCGTACGTAACATTCGCTTATAACATGGCGGTGCAAGAAACAACACAGATCACGCCGTTCAAGTTGGTTTACGGCAGGAACCCGACGACGACGCTCGACGCCATGTTGCCGCACGTCACTGACGAAGAGAATCTTGACGTCGCTACCTATCTCCAGCGCGCCGAAGAAGCCCGACAACTCGCCCGCTTACGGATCAAAAACCAGCAGCGTACCGACAGCCGACACTACAACCTCCGACGACGCTTCGTCGAGTACCAGCCCGGCGACCGTGTTTGGGTATGGACCCCGATACGCCGACGAGGACTGAGTGAGAAACTACTGCGACGCTATTTCGGACCCTACAAGGTCATCCGACGTATTGGCGCACTGGACTATGAGGTCGCGCCAGACGGCATTTCGCATTCACAGCGGCGCCGCGCACGACCTGAAGTGGTCCGCGTGGTGCGTCTTAAACCGTTTTACGGACGCTAACGAACTTCCCTTATTTTGTTGTTTTATTTGCTACGAGTGCTTATTTATTACTTTCGTTTGTTTGCAGCATCGGGTCGATGCTTTTTAAGGGGGGGGGGGGTAATGACACGTGTACTTATCTTTATCGGGCGACCACGTTTAGCCGCCTAACAAATGTTATCGCACAGTGCGGGACGCGCTTGCATGTATCCGAACTTTCTGGAAAGTTATCGATGCTTCTATCCGCTGTCTGTTGTCGCCGGACCTTGTGTTATCTGACTTCATCGCTTGACACGAATGGTGTAGAACTTTGTAGAAGGCATGCGGGTCCCAAGGATTAATCTGGAATATTCGATGACTGCTGTATAAAAGCCGACGCGCTTGACCCGCTGATCAGATTTTCGACGATCGCCGACTGTGTTCGCCGCTTTCGTTGTGCTATAAGTGTAGCCTGTTTTGTGGGCACAGGTTCGCCCAATAAAAGCTAGTTTTGTATTCCACCGTACTGCTTCTTTCTTCGCCGTCACTACCACGTGACAATATACAGGAGCACTACGCCCACGGAAACCGGGGAGTTTCTCCCCACTGTCTTGGTGCGTCAAATTGCAATGTATGATCAAAGCTTCGCTTACAACGAATCCACTGCTCCTGTGATTTGGTATATTTTAGTGCACATGGACGTGCCTACGAAACGGTGGGAACGTTTTCCTGATTTTTACATGTCCCGGTATACGTACAGCACGCACGGAAGAAAAGTACTCCAATTTAGGACTAACTAGCCTACTGTTATGATCGGCGTGAAATTCAGCATCGTAAGTTCGAGGAATGTTCCCACTCGCCTGCTTTCTCGACCTAATTGCCCCCTCCCTTACAAAAATGTTTGTTGAAAGTCTATAGACATGTGTCTATGAAGTCCATAGACATTGTGTAGATATTTCTTCAGACTAGTCTACAGACAGTCTATGCGCTTATGGCATTACACTCTTTGTAGGCTAGTCTATAGAATGCCAAGTCTATAGACTGTCTCTAGACAAAAGTGCGTAGGCTTATACAGTTCTACTTTTGTAGACTGCAGTCTACGGAATGCCTATACGCAAACGTCTATAGACTATACATACAGTATTCCTATAGAGCAGTCTAAGTCTGTGGACTAGTGGCCTTACACTTTTTGGCAAATTTAGTCTAAAGAATACCTATAAGCAATTCCTGTAGACCAATGTATAGCAAATCGATACAGGTGTTTCAGCTAACTTTAGCCTACTATTAAAAAACAAACATAGGCACTACGCGTGTTGAATTGGCGCAGTATTGCTCTGAGCCATATGCAGCGCGTCATGATATTTTTGCCAATCGGCCTAGATGGCTATTTAACAATGATTGCTTAAATTTTTAAGTAATAACTCTAGCGAAAAATCTTCGATATAGAAGTTGTAGCTGTTTGTGCAGAAACATCGGAATGTTTCATCTATTCTAACATAACTACCCTGTTTAATTTTGTTCCAGCCTTTGTTCAAAGTGCGTGTTATTAAAAAAAGAAATACGACGTGACTGCCGGCAACCCGCAACGCTTTTAGTGCCCTAAAATGTAAGTTGAACATATTAGCAGAGGCTGCCTCGCGCACAGAGATATCCATTGATAACGATGATAACGGTGTCGGTGACTGCGATGGACGTTAAGTAGCAAAAGCGGCATGCCGTTTTAGGGATAAAAAAGCGTTAAACTAAAATGGCGGCCGCCACGTGCGAATGCTATACGGGACCGGAGGCAGCATGGTTTTCATCTCCGTCGTTCGTTACACTATCATCCTCACACCCTCTACTGTTTTTCTTCATTGGCCCGAAAAGAAAAGAACGCCTGCGCTGCGTCAATTACTGCTTCCGGTTCCATATTGCATTCGCACGTAGCGGTCGCTTTCTTTCGCAAAACGGTACACCCTTTTATCGTTCAAGGCCTATCGCAGTCACCGATAGCCTGATCAATTTCATCTCTGCGCGTGGAGCAGCCTTTGTTAATTCGTTCAAGTTACATTTGAGGGCACTAAAAGCGCAGTATGTTAGCCAGCAGTCACGTAGTATGTCTTTTTTCTTAAATTTCCGGTACTTTAATGAAAAGCAGGAAAAAACATTAAACAGGACAGTTATTTTAGCATAGGTGAAATATTCCACTGCTTCTGAGCAAGCGTTACAACATTTGTATGACGAATTTTTCACTGGAGTTACTATTTAAAAAGCTAATTAAGCAATATCCGTTAACTAGCCAGCTCGGCGGACTGGAAAGAAAGTATCATAACGCGCTCCATATGGCTTAGAACAATAGTGCGCCGATTCGACACACGTGATATATATGTTTATTTTTTAATACTTGGTGCAACTTAGCTGAAACACTCTGTAGTCTTTAGCCTCAGAATTTTTGTCGACTATTTTCTATACAGGGTGTCCCAGCAAACATAAATATAACGAAGCTGTTCAACTAAGAATATTTAAGGAAGACGGTGCAATAAGGTCCATTTTTATGACTTATGGTGCTCAGACGCCTGAGGTGTGATTAGTAGTCTTTGTAAAATAGTGTATCTTGCACTGTGTGTTTCTTAATATTTTATTTTCATTGACCACAGCTTTGCTAGAATGACAGGGACACCCTGTATACTAGCTATACAGACCACTTTGGCCAACTATGTTTTAGCAGGTGATTATAATGTGACTATATATAAACACTCGCTGCTGGGGTTGTTAATGAGCAGCCTATTGGAGATGTTTACAAACACTTTTTGCATCCACTATGCATATGAGAACATACTTAGGAAACTGTACGTAGAAAGTCATGCATGGGGATGTAAGCACTCGAAAAATATCACATACACGCAGCCGTGAATCTTCATGCAAGACTTTATGCGGATTAGTGCACACGCACATTAATTAAATATTACAGTTACATTCAGTGCATCCGCTTAAATGAAATCTGCTAGCTATCTGCTATGTACACGCTAGTTTAAGTTTTTGTTTACATATGGCGGCATAAAAATTTTGAAAGCATATTATACATGTGCACCTATTGCTTCTCATCTGCAGTCATGCATTAATGTCATTAGAATAATAATGCTGCTGAATCAGCTGCACTCCCATAGGTTGCATAAAAAGAACTAAACTGAAACCATTCCACTAGTGCTCAGCCATGCAGTGCAAAAAAAAAAACTGCACTAAGATTCAATTAACTCTTTATCGCGCGATATATTAATGTTACGAAAATGCAGGTCTTACACTACGATCCAAAGAGACTATTTATAGATTCACAGACTAATTCTCCTTTGTAATCACGGTCGCGAGGCAGGCCTTGAGCTTCGTATCATATGTTCCAAAGGTGCTGCAAGTGTATGGTTCTAATAAGCAGATGCAACAATGTGAGGCGAAAATAACAATTGCGTATTTTTATGTTCAACAAGGAGCCTAATGTATTTGCTAACGTACGTAAATCACCAAGCTAATTCAATGAACTAATTTCAGTGTTCACTAATGCAACAAATTGCAAGCTGAGAATGCAGCTGGCCAAGTGGGTCGTGAAAAAATATCAAAGTGGTTCTCTACATCTTATTCTTGATTTTCTTGCCTTTTTCTGTTTAGCATTAAAATACATAAGAACATTGACATTCCTTACATTTCACCCTACTCATTTTTATTCCATAATGCATAATACTTCAGCAAGAACAACAACGCTTTCTTTTAACCATAAATAGTGACAGAGCAAGAAATTTCACTGGAACCAACGTTTTGACAAGAAAATTTATCTCCTTCCCTTTGTCGAAACATTGGCTGTAGCGATAATCCTTGTTCTACGGCTCTTCATCATTTCAAGACTCTGTCTTCCTGTATACCTCTGTACTTTCAATGTTGTCAACGAAATTGTAATAACGGAGAATCAGTAAATGTAGCTGAGGAGGAACTTGGGCTTGATGGTAGATAACGACAGATGAACTGCGCAACATTGGGTTAAGGTCAAAGGAGGCTTGTGTGTGTTGACTGCTCCAGCCATGTCTCGTCTTTGGGCAATTACTCTGTCACGATGTAAAAGCAGTACCCTTTGCACAATCATACTAAAATAAATAAAGGCAGAAAAGTGGACACAAAAATTGCAACAAATAGCATCATTTGCTAATGATATATGCGAAAGTGCCTGCTACGATTTGTCTCACGCATAACGTGATGGATAAGGCAGCGACTACTTCTGGCTCATCCCCCCCCCCCATTTCTTGATTACCCAAAATAAAATATATTTCAAAATTACAAAAATAGACAGGACAACAGTGGTAGCAGTGGCGATACACATTGTTTCGTACAAGAAGGTGAACTCATCTCTGATACACGGCAGACGAAATTTCCTTTATTAAATTAGTAGAAACATACACCACACTTCATTTCATTTAATGCTATCAGAGGTGCTTGGTACAAGAAAAAAGGTATTTTTGCATGGAAGCAGTAAAATAACAAATAGCCTTTTACTTTTACAAAATATGCTACTAAGCCAACTAAAGCTGTATATACTTAAAATTGTTATACGCATATTACATTAGCCAAGACATGATTCACTTGGGTTCCTATGCAGTTCAGTGGGAGGTACAACTTTGCAATGAACTCATTTCTGCTTGCGAAATAAACGCACTAACATAAAACTACAAATCAAACGACCCTTTCTTTCATAAAACACTGGACACAAAATAGAAAATCCAGTAGCGATGTAACAAATTCACCACATAACACACCCAGGTTGTGTAAGCATAGTAGGATTTACTATATAGTGGTTGTAGCAAATTCATGCGTTTAAATATTTACATCAGTGAAAATAAAATTAGGTAAAAAAGAATACATTATATATCGGCTTAGATTGTGAGCTAATGTGTTTCCGACTTGCAGCCAAATGCACATTCAATTTGTTCTGTTCCAGCGCTTTTAAAGCGTTGTGTCTGTTCGCTTGTGCATGCCGCCAGCCGCGTTACCGCTACGAAAATATATGTGCTGCCACATCGCCTGACACTCCATACAGCACTGTAGCGCTTTTATTATTCGCAGTAATATGGCTAAAGCGCCAGTAAATCTTCTAAATACACAAGTTGTCGTTTTGACTACCGGTCTTCGCCAGCGAAAGTCACACTGGTGCGAGTTTTGTATCTACACTTCAAGTTACGCAGTACTTCATATTCTACGGATTTTCCGATGCGACAGGCAACTCGTCACTAGAGTCGTTAAGAACGGTGTTTCTCCTGGCAGTACAGCTTTGCAATAATTTCAGATGCTCTCCTGAGGTTTCGATCTGCCAGTACTATTTTTGCATACAAAAGCACACGCATGCCTAAGAAACGTCTGTGAACTGCCAAGAGAAACGTGGCGCAAAATGTAGCCACACCGGAGGGGTTGAGTATGTGCCGTTTGTAAACTCGGAACAAAAGCTGATATGCTCAACTGACAAGTTAGGAGAAATACGGCACAGGTCACACCCCGCTGGTAGTCTTTCGTATGCATCTGGCCGTCTCTGTGCGATGCGATCTCTCATATCACAATGAAAGACGCAGTGCAAACCGCAACGCTTCAGATACTTCTGGCGGTCCGGCGAGCTGCACTTGCTCGATGTCGGCAAAGACGAAATCGGTGGCACGCTGCTGCTGGCGGCGGTCCTCCTCGCCGCAATTGCACAGCACGGAAAGAAGTTCCCACCGTAACTTGCCGCAACCCCTGGTTGCAGTCGCCCCTAACGCAGCGTTCTCAGAGCCATTCAACGACAACGTACTCGCGCATGATGCAACACAACCGCGAAATGGCGTCTTGCTATTAACGGCTTCGGCTTTGGATCATTTTGTACCCGCACAACTGCGCAAAACAGTTGCCCTAGCTTCGGTTTTCTTTACTGGCGTTCAAGTAAAAACCGTTTTGCGTCACGTAATATTCACGAATGAAACAGCCATGACTTTAACATTTATATTGAAATACCCGCTACTTTCTTTGTGCAAAAGCAAAATTTGTTCGTCCGTGTGGTTACGTTTGAAATATCTATCGTTGGGCTTGAAGTGTGAAGACGCGGCGTAATTGCACTTAATTTGCTTAGCTAAAACGGTGGGGCTGCCCTTAATCTCTGTCGAGTGCAGTTTTCTCTGATGTAAGGTAGAACTATAAAGCAGGAGACACACGGTACGATTCGGCGTCCGATCCAACGTGCGGCGCCGCATGCTCCGGCATGCGGCATACGATGATTCGGGACACACGGTGCGTGCATCCGAAAGATTGAGCGGCGCGTAAGCTCCGCCCAGATCCAGCCCTCCAGCTTGACTTCAGAGCCACGTCGAGAAACGCAATATAAAGAACTCTCCACAACACTGCGTCGCTTTACGCGGACACTGCCAATAACGTTATGCCCCTGCGAGTGACAGAACACTTCACGACGGCGCGTCGTCCACTGACGACTCCGCTAACAGCCAGCGATAGGGCAGGTAGGCTTAGCTAGGCAGACGCCGCGACCGACGGCGCTTACGATCCAACCCGAGCTCGTCGAAGAGCGCTTATGTTTGCCAAAACAATTAACACTGTACACTTAGGTCGCCCATAATTAAATACAATTGGTTTACTCGACGCAGTCGTTGCGAAGGGCAAACGTGCAAGCAAAGTGAGCAGCCTCGCTCAGACGGTCGGTGTGTGCTGCCTGCCCGCGAAATGCCCTCGCGTCGCGTCTCCTGATCTCGCCAGTAGCTTAGTCCTAGTGTACTAGGCGTTGCTTTGAATAACAGTCACACGTCGAGATAATTTTACTGAACTGGCAACTATGTCGTGTCGGAAACAAACTGCAGCAGGCAAGGAAAAAAAAAAAACACTGCGAGAAACCGGCCATGACAGCCAGCGCCGCCTCCGTGGAGGGAACGTCACATGCCAGCCGCGCTGTCATTGGCTGCGGCCAGACGACGGTGCGGTTGTCGGACGCGTCGGACGATGAAAATCTGCCCGGTTTGTCGCACGCCGGACGTCCGATCCGGCGCTTCGGCACGGCAAAACACCTCGATTCCGGCTGCCGTTCCGGCGCGTCGGACGCCGGATCGGACACCAAATCGGACCGTGTGTCTCCCGCTTAAAGCCGCCCATCTTACTGAATAATCTAGGGCACCTGAAGCTGCCAGAACTCTGGTATTTCCTCTAGAAGTTCGTGCGACTGTGTGCCGCTGTCCTCAAATGCGAGCGTAGTCATTTGGCGGAGATTTAGCAACACTTCTTCTAGGAATATCGTTCACCGCTCTATCAAGACGCGGAAAAGCAGCGTGGTTGGTCCTAAGTAAAATTTTCTGTTTATTGGAAATTTTGCGATATGAATTATACGGACAAAACCGTCGAAATATATCTGTCGGTGTTGCCCGGAACTCACGCATAAAGTCCAAGTGCGATAAGATCCTATACCGCGCCGTTTGCTGGGCGCGTGAAAGGAAGTGTTTGAGGATGAGCCGAGATGTATCGTGGCTGGTTGGGCGCCCGAAGTATCTATAGGAGGTCACGTGATAATACACGCGCAAGCCAGGTAAGGAAGGCGCTGGTTTAGCACGCTTCTCCTCCTCTGGCCGTTGCTGCTGGCGCTGCCCTCGCTCTGTCTTGGGGATAATTTCCGATGGGTGCAAAGGTGGGGGGCGCTCAGATAGCGCAATTTCAAGTTTCGGAGGCGCGTTGAAGGAAGAGGCAGCAGAAGCGTTCGGTCCGCTCTCTGTTTGCGCCATTCATCACGCCAGCGCTGTGACAGCGAGTGTTCGTGGTCATTGAGTGAGATCCGCTCATGTTTGCGAGTGCGCGCATGACCCCGTGCTTGCTAATTTAATGAGTGAGCGAATGTTTACTGCGGTTTATTCAGCCGATGAAACTACGAACTCGTGCAGTTGTTCGTGCAGTGGTTCATGCAACTTTGGGGCAAAACTGCTACATTTTTGTTTTATATTTTGAGGGGGGTTCAAAAGCAGTGTTGCGTACGCTATAATGCTTGTTTCTGGTCGCGGAACGCAACGCACTGCGGTAGCCCAGTGGCTTTAGTGTTGCGCGGCTGAGCTCGAGGTCACGGGTCTAATTACAACCGCAGCCGTCGCATTCCAATGGGGGAAAAATGCGAAAACACGCGTATAGCGTCCGTGGACATTAAATAACCCGAGCTGCAGAAAATAAATCTGCAGTTTTTATTGCCGTGCGCCTCATAACAAGATCTTAATTTTGGAACTTAAATCCTCAAAGTTAATTTTGCGTCGCGCAATTACATTTACAATCGACACTGTTGAGTGCGCGTACTGAACTTGTTGTCTCGTTGCTGTGCTCTCTTTAGTAGCCCATACTTTTTTCTAAAGTTTACTTGTGGTCAGAATTTAGCGTGACAAATCCAGGTCTTCCTTATAGGAAACCAGCTATCACTTAAGTGTGTGAGATATCAACAAACATGGTCGAGAAAAATCAATATTTAGACTTCGATGTAATTGCAGAACATGACAAGGACGAAAGAATGATACACTGCTTTACAACCAGGACAGAAAACCTGAGCGCATGCCTACAACGGAAGACGTTATGTAATATTTCTTCTCCTGCATTATAGTCTTTCTCTCACCAAAACTCATCTCGAATATCAAAAGAGTCACGATATTTCACGACGACTCTTCTTAAGCAACTGGGTGTCAATGAATTCATGGAGAAGGGTCAGTCATTATTTTGTGACTCTACTCGCGCAGAAAGGGGTTTTAGCATAAAAAATAGAGTCAAGTTGCTATGACTCACTTTTCACCTTTTTTTTAGAGTGTAAGATACTAAACTACGCAATGTTCGCGTACAATACCGCTGTGTAAGAGACGAGTGAAAGGACACTTTTCCAACTCGTTTTCGGCCGGACCGTCACCACATCCTTAGATGCAATGCTGCCGGTAGATAAGGCCTCCGAAAATTGCCATGACATCAGAGACTTCACCCAATGAGTTCAAGAAGCACGGCAGCTGGGGCGACACCGCATTCTGCAGTAACAGCAAAAAGACGCGGACCGATGCAACTTGGCACGAAAAAACGCCCATTTCGCACCTGACGACAGAGTATGGGTGTGGACTCCTGTACGGACGCGCGTGCTATCCGAAAAGCTTTGTCGTTATTTTGGCCCGTATAGGATAATTTGCCGAACGAGTCCCTTGAACTGTAAAGTTGCTTCAGAAGGTTAAGTAACCTCTTCACGACGGCAGCATTGAACAGAAATCGTTCATGTCTTCCTAATGAAACCATACTACGGCAGACAATAGCTGTTTCAGCCTACAAGCTTTGCGAATGACAGCCTAGAAACCACCGCCGTCTTTATGTGCATGCGGACGATGCATATTTGGAAGGGGGACAATTATGCAAGATACCTTCAAATCACGCGCGCCAGCAGCCTCCTGCACCCGTCCATTTGCCTACTACTACTTACGAAAGATAGCGGCAGTAGAGCTGGCAACACGGGCTCACAAGGCACGTGCGATCGGAGCAACGGGTCGTCAGCGCGGGACACGAGGGAAGAAGAGGTGCGGAACGCTGGCGAGAAAGACTGTGTACTTTGAAGTGAGAGTCTCGCTTAGCTGTTTGTTGTGCACAAGTTCGCCCAACTTACTCTAATTAAAGCACCTTCACTCAACTGTGCGTTACAGTATATAAAATTTTATTCAAAAGATAAACTAATGTACTTACGGCGCAGAGAAAGAGCCGAAAGACCAAGAGCTGATTTCATTGCAGGTACGCTTGATGTTTGGGGGTAACTTGAAGCTTTAAAACAGGCGGCGCGGTATTGGACTCTAAAATCTTAATTAATTTATCTGATTTGAATCCCGAATGGGGCATGCATATTCTAATTTAGGTCTTATTAACGTCCCGTACACATGAAGCTAAATTGTGCTGTTAGCAGCTATACAATGGCGCCGTAAGATTCGAGCGTGCGGTTAGCCTGGTCAGATACGTAGTTCACGTGGATTTTCTAGGACAGATTGTGTGTTCTGTGAATACCCAGATATTTATATGGTGAGACAGATGGTAATGGAGAGTTATTAAGAAGATAGCGGGAGGTGTTATGATGAGGGTGGCTAGAAATACGCCGGTGTTTGCACTTAGTGGTGTTAGGTGTCACAAGGCAGTCACTGCACCATGAATAATTTACATTCAAGTCTCATTCCCAATTTGTTTCGTCGCAGGAATGCGTAAATAATGATATAGCAAACAGTCATCTGCGAAACGTTTTATACGGGCGATAACGTTGTTCGGAAGATCATTAAAGATAATTTAAAACAAGAGAGGACCTAACACAGAACCTTGAGCTCGTTCAGAGGTTACGGCAACGAAAGGCGAGTCATAATGATTGACCTATTGGCTACTCTTGGAAATAAACCGTTTAATCCAGCCTCATACCTGATTATCAATATTAACTGCAGGGAGTTTAATTAGTAGTGTATCATGATAATCAGTGTCAAGCGCCTTAGCGAAGTCTAAGAAGACGCAGTGGACGATGACGTTAGCATCCGTAGCACGAAATAAATCATTAGTGAAACATAGGAGTTGTGTTTTATATGAAAAAAAATAAATTTCCGAAGCAAGATTGACATGAAATGAAAAAGTTATTCGAGGAAGGTAAGATGAGAATAAATTATCTGCTCAAGAAGTTTACAGGGAATTCTCCTTAGTGAAATGGGCCGATAGTTAAGTATTGAACCGGTACTAGCTGATTTATGCAATGGGACCGCCTTCCCGCCTCCCAATCATGATAAATGGAACAACTCTGTAATGACAACTCAAATATTACACGAAGAATCAGTGATGAGCAGGTAGATGTACTTTTCATGAAATTCGTTGTTACGCCGTGATAGCCGAACTAGGTGAAATCTTCTGTATCTCAATTAAACATGTCACCTCAACGGAATCAATTTATTGGATCCATCAGTTGAAAGTTAAGTGTAAAAGGACGAAGGAATGCAATTGCCATCATCGAGAAAAACACGAGCCAAAAAATAGATTCAATACTTTGCAGCAGTAAATCTCGTGTATTGGAATGTTGTTACCATGGCAAAGGCCTGCTGTATTTGGCTTACTCTCGCTCACCACATTCCAAAATTTACTTGGGTTATATCTATGAAGGGACGGGTGCGTCTGTTGGTAATGGTTTCTTTTTGCTTGAGACGAAATTTGTTTATGCTCCGTGTTGGCGGAGGCCTAAGCGTTCCAGCATTCGGCCGTTTGTGTTGCCTTGGCACGCCAAAGTAGTCTTTATCTTGCTGTTCAGCAGGCGCCGCAGACGCGCGTTAAAACCACACAGCACGACATTTGGATATAATAGGTTTGTGACAGATGAATTGATTCATAAAAAAATTTACTTTTTCTTTGAATAAACTCCAATTTCGATCGAGAATGCGAGTGTGAAAACTTGGAAAGAAGTGAGCGATCAAATGAATTAGCCCGCCGTTTATGGACACAAAGTCGGCGTTTTTATAATGTCGATAACTTTTGCGTTTTGATAGCGGGAGCACAAGTGTGCAGCTTAAAATAAATAGGACATTGATCACTTAAACCTGATGAATATCTTAAACAGAGAACAAGCCGGGGTGTAGTACCGGGAAGGCGGTCCAGAATGTTAGTAGAATGCTGTGTAGCTCGTGTAGGCTGAAAGAAAAGTTCCGTAAAATTAAAATGCAGGCAGAGGTTAATGCAGAGAGAGCGCTCAAATGAACCGTCAGACAAAGGAAAGTCATGCTAGTTAATTTCTGGAAAATTAACATTGTCAAGAAGGGAGAGTGGACTTGAAGGGGACCGGACAATTTTTATGATAATAATTTATGATGAAATTTTGTTCTTGCACGGGATTGCTTAGCTAGTGACCTAAATTAGGTCCAATTGGTATTTTTAACACGAATAATGTTTAAATGCAAGAACATGAACCTGCAGTGATCTCCATTTGCGAACAATTGGGTCCCATTGAAAACCCCAAGTGGACTGAACGTTTTCTTTTATTTAACTTTTTCGGCCACCCAATATGACTGCATACCGACACTGTAGGATTTGTCTAACGGGTTTCCGGTCATATGGAGGAACTTGGTTTGCAATAGCCACCGGGGACACTATCGTTTCCGGCGCACCATACCTCATACAATTTCATGCCGTCAAAATTGGCAATGCTTGTCGGATGAAAGTGCTTAATGGCACTGGGTTCAACAACAGAAGTTCTTGAGTCAACCTTGTATTGAACGCAAACCGACATTTTGTCTGCGAAAGCACTCAAGTAGACCGAGACAAATGTGCTTTGTAGAAGCGCGTGCACTGCAGGGCAGTACAGACCAATTACAAATGCTCACCACGCAGGGCACACACACAAGGCCGAGCTATGGACACAACTTCAGGGGAGCGATCAAAGCCGAAGCATTACCGCCGCGTCCCTAGTGGTTATTGTTCTGTAGAAACGCAAACAAAAACACCAACAAGCAGAGTATTCTAGAAGCTGTAATCATACACCACTGCAAATCATACAGCACTTTATATTTTACATTTACACGATGGATTTAGTTCTCTGCATCGTAGAGGAGGCGCAGGCGGAGTGTTGCAGTAAGGTACAAAGTTGGGCATGCTGGAATAAATGGAACACATTACAAAGCGGTGGCAATTATATACTGTTTTTCTTGTGCGAGCTTGGCGGCGTCCACCACGACCTCCTTTCCCCCCCTTCACTCAACAAGTCACGAGAAAAGGTTTCTTGCACTGGAATAAATTCGAGCCAGTTCATACTGGCTCAAGTCAATTGAAAGGCAGACGTGCAAAGACAGGCATGAGTAATGAAAAGGGCAGACAGACGCCGCCGTTTCCATCGCCCTTTTAAAGCGAAAGCTTTAATGGCCGCGAACTTGCAATTTCGCCGTGGCGGTTTTCCGAGGAGGCACATGACGTCACAACGCGCGCCTCGCCGGGGATATTTCTCTCTCTATCTCACTCCCTAGTCTCTATAGACGAGAAAACCATGGCCAGGCGGCGCTACTGCGCCTCCTGACAGCTCTCCCAATGTGGAAACGTGATGCAGCGCTGTCGCGCCTTGGTGCGGTCTCCGCCTTGTTTACATCGTTCCGCCCGCGCGTTTCTTCGCTGCTCGTTCTCACGGCGCTCCGTTTTCGACGACGGCAGATCGCCCGCTTGCGCAACAGCGATGCTAAGATTGCAATGTGGTTTCAAGAAGGTTGCCGACGCCGACAGATTTTTTCGTGGCGGTAACCTCACGAAAAGGGAGCGTCTGCTTCCGCACGTGCACGGCGTTGAACAAATCGTGGACGGTGATGTGACAGTGAAAGCCAAGTGCGTGTCACAGGTGTCCGACAAGATCGTATACGACGTCGAGTTAGAGGTATGCACCAAGTTCAGAAGTTTAGCGACATTTATTTCTATATGATGCAGGTACAAAGCGGTCATGCATACTTGCAGAGATGTGCAGGGACGGTGACGATTGCCGTTAGTTTCCTCGGTAGCTGAGCGCGCGCACACGGCTGCTCTCATTTCGTGCTTCCACCTTTTGCTGCTAAATTTCTTGGCTGGAGCATTAGTAAATTACACGTTTGTGCTCGTTCTGATTTGCGCGGAGCTGTCAGCGAACAACGGCAAGCGTTATCGATGTCTTTGCTTCGCAAAGCTTGCTTGTTTTTGCGTTGAACCAGTGTCACTGCGAGGTTTCATTTGGCATATCACGTGTTGAGAGAGTTCAATGCTTCAAATGCGATCCGTTGCCTGCATCTTCCGACGCTGCTCTCTGATTAAAAGATCATCATCGCCTACCCACTTGCCCAATAAATAATTACAAAAAATTTCTTTGCAGCTGTGTTACATCAGCTACACAGTAAAATAATTTACACCCTTGATGGTGAGAATTGCGAATCATAACACCCTTGAAGGGTGTTTTCATTCAAGAAACATCCCATCATCATGACTTTTTGCGAAGCATAGGGAAGTTCTAGATGCCATAACACCCTTTTACCCACCGAAAGGGTGCACTGACTAAGAATATTGGGGGTGGGTGCAAGGGTGTTTTTGTTTGTTTTTATCACATTCACAAACATACAATTGCACGAAGAGACGGCGTGTCCCACGGCACTAAAAACCAGTGGCGGATCCAGAAATGGGCCCTGCCTTACCCCAAGCCCTTCCCCCCCCCCGAGACATGTCGGGCTTTCAAAGCCGACAAAACTCCTGAAGAGAGTCCCCCTCCGTTTCACTGTCTGTTTTGATAAGCCATTTTAAATATGTCCTGGGAAAAACCTGTTGCTGAAGCACTACTATCTATTATGTCACAGTGTTCTAGGTGGCACACAGTTCCTAAATGTCGTCACGCACAAATTCCGCGGAATCCAAAAGCGCGCACCTACTTTTTCTAGTATTGAATACTTAACCAAAAGAAAAATGTTCAAAATGTTTTCAGCAAGGCAGAACTAGTGCAGCTCTTGCTTTTGGGACGCCAGGAATCTATCAAAATTAATAGGCCACGTGACAGCATGCAGCTGGACGCGCCACAATTGCTCTAAAGCAGTGCGGTCGTCTAGGTTTCTTTCAAGCATGACAAAACAGGCAGAAAAGGGTGCGACGAACCATACGCGGACAAAAGATACGCCGATTCGAGAAGCTTTGACCCCACCTGACCTTCTTTCGCCGAATCAATAACCCCAATTCGTTCTGCTTCTCTCAAGTTTATAAGCAAGGTAGGTTCGTTGGCAAACTTGAGCCTTCTCACCCACCACAATGCTTTGCTCAAGCAGCATCTGCAGAAAGAGCCGCGCAAAACGCTCATGGCTTCGCGTCTGCGTCAATTTACGAAGCTGGCTGTACAAAAAGAAACTATTAAGTTTGTAGTTGTATAGTAAAGGAACGTTCTACTGGCTTACAAACAGCTGCCTGAACGGAGTGCTCAAAGAGAAAGGGTGAATAATCTAAGAAAGTATAGAGAACCAACGTACAACTTGCGATGCATAAAGTATTTACAACACCGACTAACAACGGTATTTACTGAAATATTTCCCCTCCCAAATTGGAGACAGTATTATTGCATGCATGAATAGGATAACAAGCCAATCATTGTAGATATAACGAGATTCCAGAAATTGGTGGGGCATTTGCAGACCCATCTTTGTTCACGGAACAGTGGTGAGGCATTTTTCAAGTGTGCGCGCTACTGCCCACCTGCCAAGTACGTTCGCGATGTCTTGGCATATGTAGACCTGCGCGAGACTCGCCCGTCTCCCCTCGCGAGACGGGTAGGACAGGTGCACATGCTGAATACGGGAAAGAAATACTTTGCAGAATGAAATTGAATTTTGTCAAAACGCCAGAGCTCTGGATTGCAGGTTACAGCGTGCACAGGGGCGCTCTGCCAGATTTTAAAGCGAAGCTTTCTGTGCCTCCTCCCTCACTTTTTCCAATTCTGCTGCTGCTGCTGTCACTGGCTTGCCAGCCGCGTCGGTGGGTGGTTTGAGAGCGTGCATAATGAACATGAGAGGGACGCGGGGAAGGCGTGTGCGAGTCCTTTTAGCGAGAACTTCGTGGGCATCGCTACAATACTCTTTGGACCTCTTTGTCCGTCACAATGCCCACTGAAACACCCTGGCTATCGACACAATGCCCTCTGGAAGACTAATTACGCGTTAGCCCCCTCCTGCCCACCCCCACCCACCGCAAAAGTAGTGCAGAAGGTGCAGCACTTACTATTTTGTACTCACATGCAACAGCGCAGAGGAGAGACAGTATGGTACTAAGGGGAGACAAGAGAATACTTAAAGCCAACAACCAGACGAAATGTCATCACAGTTCCCACACTTTGCCAGGAAATTGTTGTTGTCATTCAATAGCCTTTACCACAGCTGCACCCTCGCCGAGCAAAGGGGTTCGGCGATGGTATAGGCACAGCTATTGAATGGGAACAATACTAAATTGCTCTGCTCGTGGTAGTTTGAGGGCGAGCGTAGTTGGGTCGAAAATGACTTGTCTACCGCATGCACAAAATACCTCGATTTTGAATATATCTTCCTCATTAACCGTCAAACTGCTATTATAAGCAACTGCAGTAAGACAAAGACCGACATCAGATTATGACAACGACAACTCCTGGTGCTGTCCACCAGAGGGGAATCGTTCTTATATTTGTTCTTTCTTTTGAGCGGTCATAGGCCCCACTCGCTCACCCGCTCATAAAAACAAAGAAAAAAAAAACCCGAGATCTGGATTCGCTTCGGTTGCACTTTCACGACAGCAGGCAAAGAACTGACTTTTCGTACTTGGAAACTTAAGGTTTTCGTGTAATTCTGCACATGTGAAATTTCGTGGTGTCGCCTATACGTTTAGAAAGCTATTATGCTAGTACTTTTATATCTGCCGTTAATCCAAGCTATTTAAAATTTGAGTGAGCACTCCAGTTCAGAAATATGAGCATTGTGAACTTCTTGAAAATGCCAATTAAAGCCTTTTTTCTCTCTCTGTTTCTCTGTGTATAAAAGAAAAGACAGACTCGCAAGTACCTCTGTATCTTATACAATCAGGAAGGGCCACGTCTCTTTACAAATGAACGTCCAAGCAAACAAACAAAAAAGAAAGCATCGACAAATAAATTCACTTACACGCAGTTACCAGCCCACCTTTGCCCCATTTGATTTGATATCAGCCCATGTTTCTGGAAATAAATTTCCAGTGAAACTACCCGTAAACACAGAAAATGGCTTAGAGGTAGCGTAAAATAAATAGCTTTGAAAGTAATACACACACATAGTTTAAAAGAATATTTGTTTATATGCCTTGAAAACGAAACCGAAATTGAAATAACTTCCCCCGATGGGTGTCGCCGCTATCGCCGCTACGTCATTTCCTGCGTCTTGCGGCGGGCCGCCGAGAGCACATGTGTGTGTTCTCCGTGACATTCTTGAAGTTGTGAGTAATTAGATTGTTTTTTGCTGCGTTTAGGTTGTACCACCTCGTTGTTTTCGTGTACTTTTGTGCTCATCGACGCGAAGTGAGCGTCCGGAGTGAAGGCGACGCGATTATGCGTGAGAAAGAAGGGCACCAGCGGCCTACGACATCGGTGTTTCTTTGTGACAGTGTGTTTACTACGCCTACGACGGCCGTCATTCGTGGCGAAGGAGAAAACATCTTCCATTCGGCCTGAACAGTGATGAAGTGGACGTTTTGTTTTTCGGCGGAATGCATCGTCAACATGGTCCATCCACTACGTAAACGAAACGGCGTGCCCAGAGTACAGATCGTGACAGCGCTCCGCCTTCAAACCGAGGGCCTTTTGCAAGGCGCATGAACTGCTCATATAAAAGGTACGTACGTAGCCACGTTCAACGTCGCGTTTTTTATGGTGCGTCATTGTGGTAGTAATTTTCGCGTAATTTATTTAAAGGACAGCGCAAGGTGTGTTGGATGCGAGTGTAGTATATGTACTCCAGGCGTAGCCTATGGGCACCGAATGTGAAAAAGAAAAAAAAATGAATGTTTCATTGTTCACGTGTCCTCAACTAGAGTTGTAGAGAATTAAGTACTGCTACGCGTCAGTATTCGGCGCAGGCAGGGAAATAATACTTTGGTTTGACTAATTGGTTCTTTCTGTTACCAAAGATAGGCGCAGACTTATACCGGTGTCACACGGCCACTTTCGAGCACGATTGAGCGCGTTCTGGATCGAAAATTTCGACCTTGATTGGCTCCCGTCCACCGATTGTGCAACGAGGCCACACGCGTCCAGAAATTCGATTCCAGTCAGGATCGATCGCGGCCAAAAGTGTGCAGTGTGACAACCGTATTAAATGTCGCTTGTGTACTTTCACTCAATTGTTATTATTATTATTTTTTGTCGGAGCCCCCGTGGTAGGTAATGGCGCAGGCAGCTTGCAATGCTTGTGGTTTCATGACTAGAACTAATGCAAAACAAAAGAACCACGACCATCCCGGCTATGTACTTATCAATCGCTTTAAGTTGTGCTCGTTTGTTATAGAAGCTGTCGTGCTGTTGCGGATGAATGCGTGGTTGCGCTATTTGTTTATAAATTTATCTTTTTGTATAAATAAGCACACCGAGCCTAATCAATTTTTTTCTCGTCCTTGTACTCGTTTCTTGGTTTCACGCAGGCGTGCTTATTATTACTACTATTTGTTTTCTTGTTGTGTGACTGAACCCTGCCTAAGGCGTCCTGTCAGTTGTCAACAGTATTTCTGAAATGAATTGCACTTAGCGTCCTACGGTTATTGTACGCTTCACTACCTTATTTTAATGTCTAGTTATAAAGTGTATGGTTATTGTAACTATTCTTGGCCTTTATATATGTATTTATTAAGCTGGTAAATGCTTAATTGTATTTTCAGTTTTGAGAGGTTCTTTTATTGAGTCGTCAATCTCGAATGGTATTAATGGTGGGTTGTTTTCTTGTGCCCATGCAGTTGCAGTCAGCATGAAGCAATTGCAGTCAGCATGGAGCAATTGCATGGGAACCGACTGGCTGTCTTGGGCCTACACGTTGCTGAAAAGACAGTGAAGACGTCTGACCCGACAGGTATACTTTTTTCATCACAATTGGCCTACATATTTTTTTCACCGGAGGATGAAGACCTCCCCCAGTGAGCTCCAATTACCCCTGTCTTGCGCTTGCTGATTCGTAGTGAAGCCTGCAAAATTTTTTTACTTCATCGTAGTCTACTTCTCTACCGTCCTTGACTACCCTTCTCTTCTCTTGGCATCCATTCTGTAACTCGAATGTGCCACCGGTTATCTGCCCTATGCATTACATGGTTGAAGAAGGCACTTGGGCTAGTTGGTGCTCATTGCAGACTTGAGACATCAATAACTAGCGTGAAAAAGACAACATCAAGAAGCACATAAGAAAGAAGTCTAGACTTCAACTGAAATTTTTGCTACACAGAAACATGGAATGCACAGAATGTCGACGGACAGAAACAACACAGGAGCTATCGGAACAAATTTATGAACAGGTTAATTTCACTTACGAACATTCTTGGTAAGAGCCAGAGACGGGTGCTTACACACCCATTCCCCACTTTTTTGATGCAAAGTGGTTCGTATATTTCCCTATGTACCTGCTTCTGGAGCTGCCTGAGCACACGATTGCTTTGAAACTGCTCGGTGCATGGGCACGTATAGCGATGATTGGCCATGTGGCCACCAGCCACCAAGGCACTCAAAGCTGCCCTATGTGTCCTCAAGCCAAACAGGTCGGTGTTTAAACGACCGCTTGGGGGAACAAAGATAGGGCAGCTGTCATGGCTGGTGGCCATCTGACCAATCATTGCTGTAAGTGCAGTGCTGTGCAGTGCAGTGTAAGTCATTGCTGAGCAGTTTCAAAGCACTCATCTGCCCACGCGGCTCTAGAGGCAGGTCGACATGAAAATATTCGAAGCACTTTGCATCGAAAAGCAGGTGATAAGTGTATAAGCACCCCTTCCCTTGCTCTCGCCAAAAAAGAGTGTTCGTATCTCGAAATGAACCTGCCCATCGATTGGCTCCAATACCTCCTGTGTCAGGCAGGGAAAAGGAAAGATAAATGTTGCTTCCATGCGGTGAGGTCGCATCCCCTGAATCCTATGTTTCTGTGTAGCCAAAATTTCAGTTGAAGCCTAGAGTTCTGTCCTGTGTGCTTCTAGCTGTCGTCCGTTGTCTTTTTCGCGCTAGTTAATGATGTCTCACGTCTGCACTACATGGCCTGACCAGCTCCCTTTTTTTACTCTTTATGTCAGCTAGGATATCAGCTCCTTCATCTACTTTCTGAACCACGCTGCTGTCTTCCTGTTTCTGCTGCCATCAGGATAGGAGTGGACATGACAAATGAAACTGAATGTCATTTAGACAGAGGAGCAGTGAGACTTCCTGTGCTTTACCTTTTGCTGTTGTACATAATAGTTGAAATTGCACCAACACATCTTTTCCACCTTGTGATTTTCCCATAGCTGTGGCAAATAAATATATAGGCATTAAGAAACTAGAAATGCAGTTTGCCTAAGAAAGAGAATACTCTTGCACCTAAATGTAATGTGTATGATGCTCTGACTCCTTTGATGCATGTGCCTTGAGAGGTGTTGACGTTGTTCTTCATTTCTTTCTCAGTAAGCTTTACTTGATGGGTCTGACTTTGTATAAAGAAATAAGTTCTAAAGAAACCATAATACCTAACAGGCAGAATTCTCGAGGTTGAAAGTCAAGTTTTCTTTCATGATATATTTTTTTCAGGCTGTACTAGTTGATCCATGATGTTCGACAGACAGCGCAGACTTGTACAAGGGACGTCAAAAGTGGCGAGAAATGGAACAAATGCTATCGCCTCTTTCTCCATCCTTTGTCGAGTTCACATTGTCTAACGTCATCGACCAATACCAACTAGCCCGTTTGCGTACCTGTACTAGTTGAGCCATTTATACTATGGTACTCTAAACCAAATGTGATAAATTCAAAATTGGTGCCTTTTCTATCTTTGTACAAATACCTGTTTCATAAAATAGTTTAAAGTGTTATGGTTGATGTCATGTTTCGACACCACCATAACCTCATAAAATATCTTCATGGATGCAAAAGGTGCCTCTTGTGCAAGTTCCGTTCTAGCCTGACACGGAAAACAAACCTGGCAGAAGGTAGAGCACATGCTCTTTTGTAAACAAAACGCATGATTGCATTTTCTTGGCAGTTATTGCAATGTTTTCTGATGTTTATCTGCATGAACATTAATTATCTCAGCTGCTAAAGACACATCACTAGACACTGTGAGCAGAGAAAAGTGATTGTGCAGTGCTGTTGAAGTCATGCAACATTATGTTTAAGCAAACTGGCAGGGATGCTAGCTGTTAAAAAGAAAAAGCTGACTTCTAGAAAAATTTGCACTCCTAAATGTGGAATTGAAATTCACTATGCTTATAAGCTACAAAAGATTTCCAGGATGATCAGACTAGTTACACTGGCCATTTGCTGATTCAATAAGGTTCACTGAAGCTTGTTTTTAAATTCACACTGTTTTTATGCAGGGTGATGATTTTCAGTCTTGTGGAATTTTTAAATATAGTCCTGTTGCATATAGCATAATTCTAGTCCTTGAGCAGGAATACTCAAACACGTAGATATATCTAGCACAAGAAATCGAAACATATTAAACTAATTTAAAAAAATTATTATCTTTCGAATGAATTACATTATAGCTAATATAACCGAAAAGAAATGGGCTTAACCAAGAAACCCGATGTTTATTAATCATATCCTAAGAAGCCAGCAAACACTGACACCAAGGACAAGTTAGGGTAAATTACTTGTGATTAACAAATGAAATAAAGAAATGATAAATTAATGGAAATGAAAGTGGATGAAAAAACAGCTTGCTGCAGGTGGGGAACGAACCCACGTCTTTGCATTACGCGTTAGATGCTTTACCAATTGAGCTACTGCGGGCGCCGTTTCCCCATCACTTTCTTGGGTATTTATGCTTCCTAGTAGAACGCTGGGAGTGTTTGCCAGCGCCACCACATATCTGGGGCACATATTGTAATTTACGAATCATAGCCAGTGAGATTACAAGGTGTATCTACTTGGAATTGATTTCCAGAATGGCGTCAGTTTGGAGATATGCACCATCAAACTTGCCGGAAAAATGCACTGTTGTTCCACTTACTTTTTTAACAAAATGTACTTTTATGCACTGAGGCACAAAAGTGGGTTGTGCACTGATGCACAACCCACTACTTTACCAGTAGTACTGAAAACATTTTGGCTCTTTATCATTAATGCACTGATGTTTAAGCTATAGAATGTCACTTGCCCCATCTTCCTATCTCTTCACGTTCCAAAGTAATCGAGCAATGCATGGCATCCAGTGGTGATGTCCGGTTGAAACAGTGGGCTGTAATTGAATTTCTCACTGCGGATGGTTCTGCGCCCTTCAACATTCATTGCCATCTGAAAGCAGTTTACGGGGATGCCTGTGTTGAAATCAGCACTGTGCGTAGGTGGGCAAGTACTGAGAAACATCAAAATCCAGCCGCATCAAATGTCCAGGATCAGCACCGAACTGGACAGCCCACAATGGCTTCTTATGAGGATCATCAACATCAGGCAGACGAGTTGAATCGGGTCAATCGTAGGATCAAGCAACACCAGATTGCAGCAACACTCGCTATTTCCATTGGTGCAGTGAACCACATAATTAAAAACCTCCTGGGTTACAAGAATTGAACTTGTTGGCTATGCTTCGACTTTCTCATGTCAGTCGTCAGTTACCGTGACACCCTACAAGCGCAAGTCTTCTTGTAACGCAGGTCTTTAATGATGTGGTTCACTGAGGCAATGGAAATGGCGAGTGTTGCAATCTGGTGTTGCTTGATTCTGCGATTGCACCGAGTCAACTCATCTGCTGATGTTCATGACCCTCATCAGAAGCCATTGTGGGCCATCCATTTCGGTGCTGATCCGGGAGATTTGATGTGGTAGGATTTTGGTCTTTCACAGTCCTTGCCCACCTCTGCACAGTGCTGACGTCAACACAGGCATTCCTGTAAACTGCAGTCAAATGCCCATGAATGTTGATATGCGCACAACCTTCCCCAGTCAGAAATTCAATTACAGCCTGTTGTTTCAACTGGACGTCACCACTGGATGCCATGAATTGCTCGATTACTCTGGAACGAGAAGAGATAGGAAGGCGAGGCAAGTGACATTCGATAGCTTAAGCATAAGTGCATCAATGATAAAAAGTTCAAAATGTTTGCTGTAATATTGGCAAAGTAGTGGGCTTGGAGGCAATAATTTCTGAATTGCCCTCATATAGTTGTGTAGCCTGTCTCTCCTACATTCATGATGTGGCAGATTAAATGCCTTATTCTTTCGAAATAACGATTTCCTGGAAGTAAGCACTATCTGTGCTTGTTTTCTTTAACCTGCTCTTCATGTGATCTTGAAATATTAAAGTGAATGATGCAGGGAAGCGCTGCTGGTCATGTTTCGTGTACGTTTGCTGACATTAAATTGCAACAAATCATTTTGCAGGTAGAAAAGAAGCAGATGGCTACAGTGATCAATGAAGAAATGGCTTCATCTATGGTGGCTCGCCTTAGGACATTGGAATGGAGCTACAAGAAGGCATCATCATCCTCGCCTGTGCCCTGGAACTTTGGTTTGAATGAGACTGTTCTTCAATGTAGAACGGCCGCAAGACTTGTCACCACAAGGCATAGTGCAAGCTCAAAATATTGTACAGGAGGCTAGAATAAATGACCCTTCATGCAGTCACTCTGTATCTGTGATAAATGGGACCATTTCACGCAGAACACTCACAAGTGATAATGTGTTTTCTCTCAAAGTTGCTATGCAGTGCGTTTGTAAACACATTACCTATTGTATGCACACCATACATAACATTTCTGTGTGCTACCCTAACTGTAGACTTAGAAACAAACAATGAAGTGCATATGTACCCGCTTCCACATGCCGTACTTCAAGGGCTATTATATTGCTCATTACACCCGATAGGTGAAGGGGTAATATATTCCTGATCACACCCTTACACCCCATGGGTCGAAGGGTAATATGTTGTTCAAAACACCCTCAAGGGATAGGGTGTTATTGGAATATAGAATAACCATCATAAGGGTGTAATTCCCTATAAAACCCAGCTTTTTCAAGGGTGCTAGGGGGTTAGTTATAGACACCGAAAAAAACCCTTAGGGGTGTAAATTATTTTACAGTGTATACCTTTTACGCTTATCTGGTGGGGCACAGCTCATTTAGGACGAGCGAGAGGTGATGTTCTGGCACCCCAATATTCGCGAGCGTGTGTTTATATATAACGCATTTCGAGAGAAGGATTAAATGCCCCCATGGCTGCGCCTGCACTGTAAAATAATCCACTGTAAATAATAAATGCAAAGTTTCAGACTTCTTTCTTATGTGCTTCTTGATGTCTTTTTCACGCTAGTTATTGATGTCTCAAGTCTGCAATGAGCACCAACTAGCCCAAGTGCCTTCTTCAACCATGTAATGCATAGGGCAGATAACCAGTGGCACATTCGAGTTACAGAATGGATGCCAAGAGAAGAGAAGGGTAGTCAAGGACGGTAGAGAAGTAGACTACCATGAAGTTAAAAAATTTTGCAGGCTTCACTTCGAATCAGCTAGCGCAACACAGGGGTAATTGGAGCTCACTGGGGGAGGTCTTCATCCTCCGGTGAAAAAAATATGTAGGCCAATTGTGATGAAAAAAGTATACCTGTCGGGTCAGACGTCTTCACTGTCTTTTCAGCAACGTGTAGGCCCAAGACAGCCAGTCGGTTCCCATGCAATTGCTTCATGCCGACTGCAACTGCATGGGCACAAGAAAACAACCCACCATTAATACCATTCGAGATTGACGACTCAATAAAAGAACCTCTCAAAACTGCAAATACAATTAAGCATTTACCAGCTTAATAAATACATATATAAAGGCCAAGAATAGTTACAATAACCATACACTTTATAACTAGACATTAAAATAAGGTAGTGAAGCGTACAATAACCGTAGGACACTAAGTGCAATTCATTTCAGAAATACTGTTGACAACTGACAGGACGCCTTAGGCAGGGTTCAGTCACACAACAAGAAAACAAATAGTAGTAATAATAAGCACGCCTGCGTGAAACCAAGAAACCAGTACAAGGACGAGAAAAAAATTGATTAGGCTCGGTGTGCTTATTTATACAAAAAGATAAATTTATAAACAAATAGCGCAACCACGCATTCATCCGCAACAGCACGACAGCTTCTATAACAAACGAGCACAACTTAAAGCGATTGATAAGTACATAGCCGGGACGGTCGTGGTTCTTTTGTTTTGCATTAGTTCTAGTCATGAAACCACAAGCATTGCAAGCTGCCTGCGCCATTACCTACCACGGGACCTCCGACAAAAAAAAAATAATAACAATTGAGTGAAAGTACACAAGCGACATTTAATACGGTTGTCACACTGCACACTTTTGGCCGCGATCGATCCTGCCTGGAATCGAATTTCTGGACGCGTTTGGCCTCGTTGCACAATCGGTGGACGGGAGCCAATCGCGGTCGAAAATTTCGATCCAGAACGCGCTCAATCGTGCTCGAAAGTGGCCGTGTGACACCGGTATAAGTCTGCGCCCATCTTTGGTAACAGAAAGAACCAATTAGTCAAACCAAAGTATTATTTCCCTGCCTGCGCCGAATACTGACGCGTAGCAGTACTTAATTCTCTACAACTCTAGTTGAGGACACGTGAACAATGAAACATTCTTTTTTTTTTTTTTTTTCACATTCGGTGCCCATAGGCTACGCCTGGAGTACATATACTACACTCGCATCCAACACACCTTGCGCTGTCCTTTAAATAAATTACGCGAAAATTACTACCACAATGACGCACCATAAAAAACGCGACGCTGAACGTGGCTACGTACGTACCTTTTATATGAGCAGTTCATGCGCCTTGCAAAAGGCCCTCGGTTTGAAGGCGGAGCGCTGTCACGATCTGTACTCTGGGCACGCCGTTTCGTTTACGTAGTGGATGGACCATGTTGACGATGCATTCCGCCGAAAAACAAAACGTCCACTTCATCACTGTTCAGGCCGAATGGAAGATGTTTTCTCCTTCGCCACGAATGAGAGAATGAGGCGTAGTAAACACACTGTCACAAAGAAACACCGATGTCGTAGGCCGCTGGTGCCCTTCTTTCTCACGCATAATCGCGTCGCCTTCACTCCGGACGCTCACTTCGCGTCGATGAGCACAAAAGTACACGAAAACAACGAGTTGGTACAACCTAAACGCAGCAAAAAACAATCTAATTACTCACAACTTCAAGAATGTCACGGAGAACACACACATGTGCTCCCGGCGGCCCGCCGCGAGACGCAGGAAATGACGTAGCGGCGATAGCGGCGACACCCGTCGGGGGAAGTTATTTCAATTTCGGTTTCGTTTTCAAGGCATAAAAACAAATATTCTTTTAATCTATGTGTGTGTATTACTATCAAAGATATTTATTTTACTCTTCCTCTAAGCCATTTTCTGTGTTTACGGGTAGTTTCACTGGAAATTTATTTCCAGAAACATGGGCTGATATCAAATCAAATGGGGCAAAGGTGGGCTGGTAACTGCGTGTAAGTGAATTTATTTGTCGATGCTTTCTTTTTTGTTTGTTTGCTTGGACGTTCATTTGTAAAGAGACGTGGCCCTTCCTGATTGTATAAGATACAGAGGTACTTGCGAGTCTGTCTTTTCTTTTATGCACAGAGAAACAGAGAGAGAAAAAAAGCTTTAATTGGCATTTTCAAGAAGTTCACAATGCTCATATTTCTGAATTGGAGTGCTCACTCAAATTTTAAATAGCTTGGATTAACGGCAGATATAAAAGTACTTGCATAATACCTTTCTAAACGTATAGGCGACACCACGAAATTTCACATGTGCAGAATTACACGAAATCCTTAAGTTTCCAAGTACGAAAAGTCTTTCTTTGCCTGCTGTCGTGAAAGTGCAACCGAAGCGAATCCAGATCTCGCGGGGTTTTTTTTCTTTGTTTTATGAGCGGGTGAGCGAGTGGGGCCTATGAACGCTCAAAAGAAAGAACAAATATAACAACGATTCCCCTCTGGTGGACAGCACCGTGAGTTGTCGTTGTGATAATCTGATGTCGGTCTTTGTCTTACTGCAGTTGCTTATAATAGCAGTTTGACGGGTAATGAGGAAGATATATTCAAAATCGAGGTATTTTGTGTATGCGGTAGACAAGTCATTTTCGACCCATTTACGCTCGCCCTCAAACTACCACGAGCAGAGCAATTTAGTATTGTTCCCATTCAATAGCTGTGCCTATACCATCGCCGAACCCCTTTGCTCGGCGAGGGTGCAGCTGTGGTAAAGGCTATCGAATGACAACAACAATTTCCTGGCAAAGTGTGGGAACTGTGATGACATTTCGTCTGGGTGTTGGCTTTAAGCATTCTCTTGTCTCCCCTTAGTACCATACTGTCTCTCCTCTGCGCTGTTGCATGTGAGTACAAAAAAGGAAGTGCTGCACCTTCTGCACTACTTTTGCGGTGGGTGGGGGTGGGCAGAAGGGGGCTAACGCGTAATTAGTCTTCCAGAGGGCATTGTGTCGATGGCCAGGGTGTTTCAGTGGGCATTGTGACGGCTAAAGAGGTCCAAAGAGTATTGTAGCGATGCCCACGAAGTTCTCGCTAAAAGGACTCGCACACGCCTTCCCCGCGTCTCCCTCATGTTCATTATGCACGCTCTCAAACCACCCACCGACGCGGCTGGCAAGCCAGTGACAGCAGCAGCAGCAGAATTGGAAAAAGTGAGGGAGGAGGCATAGAAAGCTTCGCTTTAAAATCTGGCAGAGCGCCCCTGTGCACGCTGTAACCTGCAATCCAGAGCTCTGGTGTTTTGACAAAATTCAATTTCATTCTGCAAAGTATTTCTTTCCCGTATTCAGCATGTGCACCTGTCCTACCCGTCTCGCGAGGGGAGACGGGCGAGTCTCGCGCAGGTCTACATAAGCCAAGACATCACGAACGTACTTGGCAGGTGAGCAGTAGCACGCACACTTGAAAAATGCCTCACCACTGTTCCGTGAACAAAGACGGGTCTGCAAATGCCCCGCCAATTTCTGGAATCTCGTTATTTCTACAATGATTGGCTTGTTATCCTATTCATGCATGCAATAATACTGTCTCCAATTTGGGAGGGGAAATATTTCAGTAAATACCGTTGTTAGTCGGTGTTGTAAATACTTTATGCATCGCAAGTTGTACGTCGGTTCTCTATACTTTCTTAGATTATTCTCCCTTTATTTTTGAGCACTCCGTTCAGGCAGTTGTTTGTAAGCCAGTAGAACGTTCCTTTACTATACAACTACAAACTTAATAGTTTCTTTTTGTTCAGCCAGCTTCGTAAATTGACGCAGACGGGAAGCCATGAGCGTTTTGCACGGCTCTTTCTGCAGATGCTGCTTGAGCAAAGCATTGTGGTGGGTGAGAAGGCTCAAGTTTGCCAACGAACCTACCTTGTTTATAAACTTGAGAGAAGCAGAACGAATTGGGGTTATTGATTCGGCGAAAGAAGGTCAGGTGGGGTCAAAGCTTCTCGAATCGGCGTATCTTTTGTCCGCGTATGGTTCGTCGCACCCTTTTCTGCCTGTTTTGTCATGCTTGAAAGAAACCTAGACGACCACACTGCTTTAGAGCAATTGTGGCGCGTCCAGCTGCATGCTGTCACGTGGCCTATTCATTTTGCTAGATTCCTGGCGTCCCAAAAGCAAGAGCTGCACTAGTTCTGCCTTGCTGAAAACATTTTGAACATTTTTCTTTTGGTTAAGTATTGAATACTAGAAAAAGTAGGTGCGCGCTTTTGGATTCCGCGGAATTTGTGCGTGACGACATTTAGGAACTGTGTGCCACCTAGAACACTGTGACATAATAGATAGTAGTGCTTCAGCAACAGGTTTTTCCCAGGACATATTTAAAATGGCTTATCAAAACAGACAGTGAAACGGAGGGGGACTCTCTTCAGGAGTTTTGTCGGCTTTGAAAGCCCGACATGTCTCGGGGGGGAAGGGCTTGGGGTAAGGCAGGGCCCATTTCTGGATCCGCCACTGGTTTTTAGTGCCGTGGGACACGCCGTCTCTTCGTGCAATTGTATGTTTGCGAATGTGATAAAAACAAACAAAAACACCCTTGCACCCACCCCCAATATTCTTAGTCAGTGCACCCTTTCGGTGGGTAAAAGGGTGTTATGGCATCTAGAACTGCCCTATGCTTCGCAAAAAGTCATGATGATGGGATGTTTCTTGAATGAAAACACCCTTCAAGGGTGTTATGATTCGCAATTATCACCATCAAGGGTGTAAATTATTTTACTGTGTGTGCTTGTCTGCTCTACGTATAACAAATCGAAAATTGTGTGCTTACGGGCAACGGCGCATATATTGCGATTCCACCTTTATTGCACAGGTTAATCAGCTCTGCTTGGTCACGAGAGAAAATAGTGCAGTAAAGAGTGTTTTCAGGATTTGCATGTCTCAGGAATACTTATTACCTCCGGGGGTTCTTTAACGTCCACAAAAATCAAAGCGCACGGTAACAAGGGTGTTCTTGTACTTCGCCCCTATCGAAATGCGGCCGCCGTGGCCGGGAATCGAGCTCGCGTCGTCGAGCTCAGCTGCGCAACACGCATGCATTTACCGCTAACAAGCGGCGGATGTCAACACAATTCAACAACGCGGCACGACAAAACAAACAGTTGCGCGCTAAAGACAGGCATATCACTATTCCGTTTTCATCGAGCGGCCGCTATATTGCACGCGAATACGAAAGTATGGCACTTGACCCGGCGCACTGCAGTTATCCATGCTTGACGTCTGTCCTTCTCGTATCACTTCCCCGGAAATCTGTAGAATTTCACGGGCGGCGTTCGGCCTTTCTTGTTTTCGAGGCTGTTGTGGCAATCAACGACACAGCAGCATTGCGTGCCACCTTTCCTGTCTGATGAGGTCGCACTCGCCATCGCAAAAACACTGTGCCCAAGCCAGCACGAGCGCTACCGCCGAACAGAAGACGGGCGCGCGCTCGCGCAGCGACGACCCTCGAAACTTCCATCGGTCCGCCAGGGGAGCATTCGGCGCTGGTGCCGCGCGGTCAAACTTTAGGTTGCCTCGTCTATTGCGCACACGGCACTAGTAGCACCGATCCACAAATGTTCCGCCGCTGCGCCGCGCCTTTCCGTAGACGCCGTTTGGTATGACGTCACACCACGTTCCCCGTCGTTGCGCTCGCCTCCGCTTAAAGCCCCTTAAACTTCGTAAAGTACTGGCACGCTTTGAAGAATGCCGCCCCTCCTCGAGCGCTCTGCCCGAAGCCGACGCCGCGTCGCTATTGGCCTAATGGCATCACGTGGCCCCTTGCGCCGGCTTCGTTTGTTTACTGTCGCGCTTCAGTGCCATCTTTGGTCGAGAAGCGGCGCTTGTTGGCGGCATTCTTTCCGTTCCTATTCTGTGTTGTTTTGATCTTGTGAACGCCTTGACGGATGTTTTGTGGCAAGTGCCTCGTCGCTACACGTCATTTTCTGTTACCATGACCTGCTGCGCGTTTCGACGCCAATATAGTTTTCGCAAAGGCAAGAATATGTTCGCGATACTGTCCGGTAAGCGTAACGGGTTAAGAAGAAAGACATGGCTTCACCGAATCGGGAGGGAGAACTTCCGACCAACTTCCTCCGCGCGACTATGTGATGTAAGTTGTGGCTCTCTCAGAATATTGTATGTGCCAGGCTTGCGTATTGTGCTACGGGCAATAACGTAGTCGTATATTGCACAGTTCACTGTGCGAGTTGTCATTTGTACGCACGCTTTAACATGATTTTTACGCAACGTCTGCTTTGCTTATATGCGCACTACGTGATCGTGTTAGTCATATTTGGTGCGCTTAATCGTTTTGAACGCCAACCGGCTTGAGTTCGCGGGCACGCGAGGTTGCGTGCGATAACGTGATTACGAAATTTTTAAGATTCAGCGCAGTCCTTTTGATAAAATTTCAGTCTCGATCATAAAAGCGCCTCAGGAGAGCAACTCTGTGCCTTTTGTGGTTACTTACTAGCCTTCTTTAGATAGACTAGCTTTGTTTGCCACATTTGTTCGTGTTCCTCGTTGGCTTCGCCCGGTGGATTTGCGATACAGAGGCACCGATGAAAAGCGTGCGTGCTCTCCCGAAACCGTGTTACGCGGTGCGTTCGTCGTCGAGCGACCGCATCATAGGTAATTGAGACGTATGTGCTAATTCTTGTGAGCTTTAAAGTGTGCGAAGCTTAAGATGCGGTGGTGGAGCACTCGTAAAGAAAACGTGCGGTCGCCCGCCCGTTCCCTGGCTGGTTTGGTCGTCGTTCGTGCTTAGTCGTTTGCTCGTTCGTTCGTACGCTCGTTTAGTCGTTTGCTCGCTCGTTTAGTTCGCGCGCTCATATAGTCGTTCGCTTGCTCGTCTGTGCCACTATTAGTTTCTACAGTCACTATGCCTAATTGAGACGCGCTTGCTGTAGGACTCTTAGGCTGGTGGGTTTATTTACGCAATCAGACAATAAATGGTGCACACGGACTTGTGACTGCAAAGGCAAATCTGTAATGCATCTATGTGAAAATAAACTGTTAACTTGCAACTCGAATGCCGTTTCATATCATTTTAACCTATGGATAAAACATCATTTCACTTGCCGCAATTTCGGCCGCGTCATGGTGGGGGGATTCTTTGCGCGATCATGACTTCACTAGTAAAGTCATGCCTCGCAAATGTTACTTCGAAGGGAGTGCAGCTGTCGTGAATGCATGCACCTCAGTGCAACTCAGTTCGCAACAAGTACGTCACTTAGTAAACGGACGAACCAACGCACGATGAAGTGTTATTTGTGATAAGTCATTAACCTGAAAAAAATACTGAAGGCCACAGTGGTCTTGTTTGAGATTGAGTCAAGCATTGTTATCGCGCTCCCGCTTCGCGCACGAATGCTACAAACTCACTTTATTTTCTTGTGCACGCACAGTCCCGACTCGATGATCGGCCGCGGTATTTCTGTCGGCGTTGAGACACGAGAAACATAATAGCACCAGCGCCCAACTCTGAGGCTTTGTGCGCGCTTAGATTGGCAAGCACGCACGTTGGCGGCACTGTAGCTTGTAATACACTTTCGAACCTCCAGAGCAGTGATCTCCGTCAGCCTTTGTACGTCATAGCTGATACGCGCCGCGAATTCACGTGGTAAGGGTGGCGCGGATTCTTGAGGCTGAGGCCTTGCTGGAAGCCAAGAGGCTGTCATTCGATGGTAAACGTGTTATTTACAACCATTCGCAACAAGATCTTGTGACACGCCCTTGACAAATGTTGCGCACCTAATTGTAGGGCGCGCGATACATTCGCAGTCGTCAACGCACAGCGTTAACACTTCTTCAGATACTTTTTTAATAAATAGTTATCAAAAAATGAAACAAAGGCTGCCGTTACCGAATTTCTATAAGCATCCGACTAGAAATTCTATGCTGTACACGAAGTTACGCGGAGCTGGAAAGCCAACGTGAACGCCTAAAGAGAATGCCTTGCTATACGTGAATTCACTCTGCGAAAGGTCGTCTGCTGCGCTCCAGCATCGTAGGCGGCGCCATCGTCGAGGAGGGAGTGTGAAAGAGAGGAGAAACGAGGAGGAGCGAAGGCGGAGGAGGAGAGTGGCACTACTTATAAAGTAGTGCCACGCTTTGAAGAATGCCACCTCCTCCTCCCGCGCTCTGGCCTAGGCCGACGCCGCGTCGCTATTGACCTAATAACATCACGTGGGCCCTCGTGCCGTGCATCTGCGCCATTCTTGCTCGAAAAGCGTCTAACGGAGTGGCGAGGAGTTCATGTTGGCGCCGTTGCTACGCTCCAGCAGTGTAGGCGACGCGACGGTCGAGGAGGAAGCGTGCAAAAGAGGAGAAACGAGGAGGAGTGAAGGCGGAGGAGAAGTGTCGCTACCTTACGAAGTTTAAGGGGCTTTACCTCCGCTCGCTTCGCCCGGCTGCGTCGCATGCCTGATAACATGTCGGAGGATTGAAAAGGAGAGCTCGCGTGCGCCGCAACCACAGTTGAGGCGGCAGTATGGACGGCGACAATTCTGATAAGCAGGTGGAAGCCTGGAAGCGACATCGGAGCAAGATGAGGAAGAAACGAATCGCCCAGGAAACAGACGAACAGAGCACCGAACGACTAGCTAAACGCCGCAACATAGCTAGACAACCAGGCTGACCTGGGCTTGCAATCAAGAATAACCTGGGCTAACCATGCTATGCCTTAGCTTTCGATGTGTATATCCTGGCATAGCCGAGCTAAGCCTCTGCCAATTTTTCGTCTTTCTGGGCATATCTATTATTTTTTTCGTATTTGCCTGCCTTTCCTACATTGGCATAACGCTTTTTTCTTTCCTCCACACAGCCATCCCACCAGCACATCCTCAAAAACTGAGGGGTGCAGCTGACATTTAACTATAGCTAGGACTAATTCACTTCTGGGCCTCCTGTACTACACGACTTCTTTTACTCGTGGCATGCATCCCGGCCGTAAATGCGTAAGCATACCACCCAAAACCAGATCATTCGTTGTATGCGGTTCAGCACCTTAGCGCAAAAGCTTGCATAGCAATATATATAGTCACGTGTACATACACATACCAGAGAGCCTGGTCACTCACAGTGCACGGTCATGCAGGGACATCACGCTTCTGGCAAGAATTTAGCTCTTATACAAATGAAGGTTTATCTTTTATGCGAATATATTGGTATCTTATGCTGCGTCACGTGTTCACTTGTATGTTCTGTATATATCATTGCTTTTTTGCATCTTTTTCCAGAAATATTCCTTGAAGCAATGTATATTCCTTGAACTGTTCATTTTTTCTGTATTGTACTTTCGAGTATTAGTGCTTCACGTAAATTTTACTGGTCTCTTTTCCTTGAAGTTTGCCTTTGTGGCATTTTTTACTTCAGTTTTTCCTTTTTCATTTTTCATCTCTCTAGTAATGTTGAAGAGCCCTGCATTGGGACGTATCTACCTTTTCTACGCGACTTCAAAAGCTGCTTACACTTTTTAGAGCGCAGCTCTTTGGCGTCCGTTCCTGGGTTTCGCGTCGTCGTCGGCGTTGTCGTCGGCCTCGTAACCAGCTCCGCCCCCCTTTCATCCCCCCAGCGCTAGCAGCGACCGACTGATACCGCTGGATGCCGCTGACGCCGCTAGAGAGTCAAGATAACGTGACTGCATAGAACACCGTCGCCGCCATGCAGAAAGAGGAGGAAAGGGTCCCCCCCCCCTGTTCTTGTGTGGCGGATAGGGTGCTCTTCAGTTGCCGACGCGCCGGTTATTTCACGTAGGCCCCGGCACGTCGACGAATACGTGACCACCTTCCCACGGCTAGACCTGGTTCTTAGCGCTGCGGAAGCGGGGGTATCATATTGTTTGTGTCGGCATCGGCGGCGTTGTCCCTGAAACCAACTCCGCAGCTGGGGTTGACTCACTATCGGCGTCAGCGGCATCAGTCAGTCGCTGCTATCTCTTCCCGCCTCCCTTTATCGTGTTGTCCGCTTGCTGCGCGCGCTTCTGCCCCCATCGTTTGCCGCTGGGTGTACACGCCGCCCCCCTCCCCCCTCTTCCTGCGAGTCTCCGGTTGTCAAAGCGCCGGCTCGAACTTAATTCCTTTCTTCGCTCCTCCTCCAATGCAACCCCTGTGCGGTGGCAATCAGAGAGCCAGATCGGTGGCGGCGGATCTGTATATGTGCACCGCCCGAGCCGAAATTGCCGCTGCCGTTCGCCACTGCGAAATTATCTGCCAGTTCTTTCTGAGCCATGAGCGAGACGACCGGTGGAAGTCCTCCGTCTGCTGCTGCTGCTGCTGCTCCCCCACTACTAACACCGATGTTAGTAGTGGGGGACTTTAATGTTGACATAAAGACAAACAGCAATTTCCTAACACTTATGCGGCAGAACATCCCGTTCCTCTCGCTCGTAACGCGTCCCACGGCTGTGACAACCTCGCGAGGCACTTGTATAGATCTCGTCTTTGAGAATCAAGCATTGGTGTACCAAGTCGAACATATATCAGTCTATTTCTCCGACCACAAAGCTTCCTTCATGACTGTCAAGAACTGTTAGTGGAGTCTTTGTTAAAGGAATACGTGTGAAAAATAAAAAAAAAATTCTGTGATAGCGCATACATCTGTTGCTCGATTTCTTTGCCTCAATCTATCGAAAAGGTGAAACAGCTTATTTGCTGCGCTCAAATTTTGCATTAGGAAGTAACGTAATCGCCGGTAATTTTTTTTATGTCTGATTTCGTAACAACACTTACACAATGCCCCCCATAGGGCCCGTAAGGTATTTTAAATAAAAACGTGATTGAATAGGTACTTAAAGAACGATTAAAAGCAAGAGCGTGCCTAAGGCATGTTTAAGAAACGGCAGCTGCAAACAGAATTACAGACCATGTGAAATATTATTTTAAATAATGCATATGACCTCCTAACGTAGTCAATACTTTATACGCGCGAACGTGAAATCCAAAGTTGCGATAACTTAAAGGACAGGAGCCATATCAGGACGTAGTACAACAAGCGCAACACCAAGAAAATTTGCCGATGCCTATAGCCTGCACAGATGGCACAGGACATATTAGTAATATTTTGTATCCATACTCATGCATTCAGCAATGGATTCACCCATTTTTTCCTAGAAAACCAGTAAAAAAGTTCTCAGAGCAAGGCGCATGTCAGTGCCGATGGTAGGAACTGTGTGTACATCAAGAATAAAGGCCACGTTTTTTTGAAGGTTTTAGTTCATCTGCCATACATGAGGGTGCTTGGCTAGTCTTTCCTTCTTTAGCTTTATGACAAAAAAAAGCTTTATGACAAAAACAATGTTCACAAAAGGGGTTCAGAAAATTTAGTTATGGGAATTAATCGCATTTTCTTCTTTTTTTTAAATTTTTTACCATAGGTAGGTTATTAGCCAATATAATAACAAGAGCTTGGTGGAGCAACCCAACGATTATATTAACTTTTGTATGGCGACGCTCACAGTATCCATCCATCCATCCATCCATCCATCCATCCATCCATCCATCCATCCATCCATCCATCCATCCATCCATCCATCCATCCATCCATCCTTAATCCAAGTAGGAAACTATAATCCATCCAACTGTCTGTACATCTATCCTTGCGTCACACAATTCCATTCATAATGAATGAGCGACGACCATAATCATGCTCTGTGAGTGGCGCACGTTTGGTGACACATAGTAGTGAATGAAATGTCTCAAATACCGCCATCTGCAGCCTGGATCGAGCAGCCAAGTCCCAAGGGAAACTCGGAAGTACGTGTCGAAAAGAACCTTTCTTGTCGCCGCTACTACTAAGGTACGTATGTATGGATTGGAAACTTCATGAACTTTATTAGATGTAATTCATTTGAGTACGAACACTAAATTAAGAGCGGATAACAAGTTACATAGATATGGGATGTTACGAAAATGACACGCCTTCTAGCGACTTCACCGCCGGCATGATTATCAAAAAGATTAGGTGTGGTTCACGTAGCATTTTCTGTGCTGCGCCATTGCTCTCATCGATTCTTTAGAGCCCGGTTACTGGCACGCGAAACACGGAACAGCGCTACACCGGCACCCGCCGCGGTAGGCAATGGCGATGCAATAATGAGCTGAATTTAAATTTTTTTTAATGTGCAAGGCTACTTATCAAACGCGCCAATGCAACAAATGTGAATCGAGAGCCATTCTCGACCACATATTATCGAAATCCCGAGGGATAAGTAACAATAACGAGAACACGGCCTCTAGAAGCAGCCTTGGCAAGCGCTGGGAGGCTGCGCTGCTCAGCCCCGCCCTCGAGGATCAACTGTGGGCTGACGAGCGGGCGGAACATGCCGCCAGGAACTCCTGGCCGTCACCTAGGTGGGGCCTTTGGCCCTCCCCACCAACTAGCAGGACACACAATCAAGTTATTTCCTTCTCCTCTTCTAAGGCGTACTTAGCTGTCGCCTAAGACATGCGAATGCGAACGCCTTGTAAAACATACTGTGATTCAGCTTAATCCACATTCCTGTACGTAAAGTGTCCAAGTTACTGCTAGGAATGTGATGAGGACTATTTGTTTTTGTTTTTAATTATGCGGGCCACAGTGAGTCTTCATGTAGTGCCTTCTCTTAGTGTGCATGTTTGTGAGAGTAGTAGTTGTCCCTTGGGATGGAGAGTGAGTTTTGAAATCACGTCTTTTTCTCTACACTACGGCACGTCTCCTTAAGTGACAATTGGGGGAGCATGTTTGCAATGAAAGCAGGTTTGAGAGATGTGACGAGGAAATTATATGAGCAATATTGCATGTAGTTTATTGAGAATGAGAGCCTAGATCTATTTTTTTCTATCATCGCCTTTAATGTTTCCTTGTTTTCGTCATTTGTCATTGGGCTGTACATTACTGAGATGTGGCTGCAGTGTCCATCAATTGGATCGATGGTTTGACATACCGTATGATAAAAAATTACCGACGATTACGTTACTTCCTAATGCGAAATTTGAGCGCAGCAAATAAGTTGTTTCACCTTTTCGATAGATTGAGGCAAAGAAATCGAGCAACACATGTATGCGCTATCACAGAATTTTTTTTTATTTTTCACACGTATTCCTTTAACAAAGACTCCACTAACAGTTCTTGACAGTCATCAAGGAAGCTTTGTGGTCGGAGAAATATACTGATATATGTTCGACTTGGTACACCAATGCTTGATTCTCAAAGACGAGATCTATACAAGTGCCTCGCGAGGTTGTCACAGCCGTGGGACGCGTTACGAGCGAGAGGAACGGGATGTTCTCCCGCATAAGTGTTAGGAAATTGCTGTTTGTCTTTATGTCAACATTAAAGTCCCCCACTACTAACATCGGTGTGGATCGATGGACGGTTAATGCGAGCTGCAGGAGGTGCACGACGTCTTTCGTGAGTGCGGTAGGGGCGAAGTAGGCAGCAACTACCAGCAAGCCGTTGGGCAACTTTGCGGCGCACAGTTCGCCAACTTCAAAGTTCGAGCCGGCGCTTTGACAACCGGAAACTCGCAGGAAGAGGTGGGAAGGGGGCGGCGTGTACACCCAGCGGCAAACGATGGGGGCAGAAGCGCGTGCAGCAAGCGGACAACACGATAAAGGGAGGAGGGAAGAGATAGCAGCGACTGACTGATGCCGCTGACGCCGATAGTGAGTCAACCCCAGCTGCGGAGTTGGTTTCAGGGACAACGCCGCCGATGCCGACACAAACAATATGATACCCTCGCTTCCGCAGCGCTAAGAACCAGGGGGGGGGGGACCCTTTCCTCCTCTTTCTGCATGGCGGCGACGGCGTTCTATGCAGTCACGTTATCTTCACTCTCTAGCGGCGTCAGCGGCATCCAGCGGTATCAGTCGGTCGCTGCTAGCGCTGGGGGGATGAAAGGGGGGCGGAGCTGGTTACGAGGCCGACGACGACGACGACGCGAAACCCAGGAACGGACGCCAAAGAGCTGCGCTCTAAAATGGACAGTAGTGGTAATATTGTAAAATATGTGCTCTGACTCGGTACGCGATGGAACATTATGTGCTACGGTGATAAAATCGATATGGTGTGTGGTTCCACACATGCTTTGCAGAGCACTGACCCAGGTTCATTGTGTGATGATTAGTAAAATTGGAAAACATATCAGTAGCAAAAAGGTTAGGGAGTCAGCAGCCTTTCAAAATTTTAATGTGACGTCAGCCAATTGCAACTGCAGGAGCATAGTACAGAATAACTTCTTGGTGGTAGATAATGAGTTTTTGGTGGTGGATATTGCATGTACTGTAATTTACTTTAAAATGTGAAACATCATGTTTTTGATTTTCAATTTGCTACCGCAGGGTTATGGTTAGCCTACTGCGTCAACACTGCCTACTTGTCATTCACCAGCTTTAGCACAAATAATTTGATGCATTAAAAAATTTAATTTGCACGTACACTGAAATACCCATTTAGCAGCGAAGTGCCTGACAGGATGCACAATGATGTATTGAAAGCAAAGATGGAAGCAGTGAAGAAGAAGGAACCAGTGTTTGGCATAAAAGGCCCATCCAGTCTGATCAAGCAGCGAGGCTTTCCTCTTGTTTGGGGGCTGCCTGCTGACTACATGCACTGTGTCTTGGAAGCTGTGACCAAACAGGTCCCCCGAAATGTGGCTGTCAGCTACTGGGTTCGCGTATTATTTTGGGAGGCACATTCAAGATCGGGACGGCCTTCGTCAGATCGTGCAGTGGCGCTCTTGGCTTCCTTTTTTACAGCCTTCCGTGCATCTCGGACACATTGGCCTCACCTTATCGGACACATCTTGCAAATTTTGCAAAGGCCTTGTTACTGAAGGATGTGGCATATAGGTTATTAACATAAATAAGGTGCCTCAGAAAAGCTGGAAAGGCTGGCCAGCCTTTCCAAGGCACATTATTCCAGTTTATAGCCTTTATACCACAGTGTGCTATGCCATCTGTCTGCTCCATTCTTGATTTAGGATTTATATAAGGCTGTTGTTCCAGAAGACGAAGTTTGTGCTGTTGAGAAGCATCCTTTAACATTTGTACAGCATATGGCCAAGCTGTAGGGGCAGAACGCAATGACACTTAATGAGCGTCAATTATGGTACCTCACAAAGTCGACACGAATATTTTGCCCCCTATGGGCTACATGACCATTTCCCTTCGTAGATGGAATCGGCAGGGCACTGCAGCTTGCGAGAGCAGATAAATATCTGGCTGCTCAGATTGCTAAATGGTGCATCATTCACCAAATATTCAGAAGAGTTTCAGTGAATATGGACCATTCACCAAGTGTTTTGTCTACAAGAATACTCAACTCCAGCCCGGACGTGCAACTCCGAGCCGTGGTCACGCATCGCCGTCATGCATCGCCTGGCAGCCACCTGACCTTTCTAATGGGCCTGTGAAATACCTGGCTACTCTGACGCATAAAGTTCTCTTTGTCTCTTTCAGCCAAGAAAGAGCTAGAGCATAGTTACAAAAGGTGCTCACAGACATGTGTTCTTAGATAGGCACGGCCAGTTGTTCATAAGCCAGACATTCTAAAAGGGCTTTTTGTTTCGTGATTTGGTGACAATAGACAAATATCGAAGTATTTGAGAACCCACGTTGGCATCATGATTATTCACAGTTCGGAGGATTGTGTGCCAAGGAAAACTTGCTCTTGCTATGTTAGAATGTCTGATGGGATGTACTCCTTCATTCTAGGTATTTACGCGAAGATAGGCAATAACTGCTTTCATTGTAAGCAGTGCTTACAACACCATTTGCATTTGACGTTCTGCGCATTTAGAGTGCCAGCTTCCACCTACTTCTGTGAAAAATTTCTTATATTGTTGTGATGAAGTGTCCGTGCGGTGGTGTCTTTCTCAGTGTGCGTAATAAATCATACTTGTGTGATGTATCTAATCGGCTAAAAAAATTAGCCAAGTTAACTGAAAAGTCATGCATGTTCTGCAAGCATTCCTTTACAGACACCCTAAAATGAAACATGAAGTCAGTTTAGATAGATAAAGAGTGCTTCAAAATCTCTATTGTAATTTTTTCTGTAATAGTTTGACTAAGAGGAGGCGAAGGTAAAAGTTCGAGGACGCTTAAGCTTCGCCTTCAAGAGTGGGACGCGACAGCGTTCCCGTCGACCCGCCAAGGGGTCGACAATGCGCTACGGCACAGCGATCACTTACGATGCGCCCCGCATCGGACTTAGCGCCCACCTATCACGCGGTGAGCGTCGAGCAACGCAGCGTTCGGCGTGGCAACGAAACGTGCGCCTGAGCGAACGGAACGAACCAAAGAACTCGGTGTCTCGGAGGGGAAACGATCTGCGCCAGCCAAACGTCGTGATCGGCACGGGCAGAGAGATAGATAGTTATCTAAACCGGGAGCACGGCGAAGCGTCGTCAGGGGAGAGGGAGTCCCGCGACGCGCCTGGCAGCGGTCCCAATGCGCGCGCGGCGCGCCGCCTGTCGGGGCAGCGCCGTACATTGAGAGGAGGGGGGTCTTCTGTGTTTGCCGCAAGATGGCTCTGCGTGTGCGGAAAGCGCAGAAGAAATTCAGCGGAAACGCACTTCGCAACTCGTGTAATTGTGACTTCTGTACGTTACATGTTCATAATTACCGATATACACCGCAGTATAACTTTCCACGGCTCGTTTCGAAGGCAACACCGCATTCACTAGAGGCGCGTTTGCACCGCTTGGAAGCATCGAACTCGTGGCTGAGTGGTAGCGTCTCCGTCTCACACTCCGGAGACCCTGGTTCGATTTCCACCGGGCCAATCTTGGAAGTTGCTTTTTATTTATGAAGCGCCTGCCGTGATTTATCGCTCAGGGTCAACGCCGCAAACGCCGACACCGACGACACCGGCTTTTCTGCGACACGAGCTCCTTAACGCTATCGCGTTAAAAGTTCTATTTTTTCTACTTTCGTGCTGAGACCTCAACTCGGGTACATCAGCATGACGTCGCCGATTTCAAACTGATTTCGTGCTTGGGCCGCATTAGCTTACTCACGGCTACACCAAACCTTCCAAATTCAGTCTCTTGCTCCTTTAGAACATAATGTAGTCGATTCTTGCCGATAAAGGCCTAATTAGGCCCTAGTCGATGCCGGCAAAATCTATGACGTCACAGTGTGCTGCTGCGAAAACCAGGTCGGCGTTGCCACCTATCTCTTGTTTTCGTGCCTCTTCTGGCTTACTAAGCGTTTTCTCGCATAAGACTGGTGTTTTGGTAATCTAGAAGAGTAATTTACTAATAGAACTAAGTCATCTTTCTATTTAGTGTCCGTTTATGAATAGTGACTGCAACTTGCAATACTTCACTGTTACAATTATATTGCAAAATACAGACAGGGTGGCCGGCACGACCATGCAGCGGTCACGTTCACTGACGAGTCATGAGTGTTCTGTAAACGTATCTTTAGGCACAGGGAGTAGTAACTTGGGTGCGTACTAAGTAGTAAGCAGTAGTTGTAGTAATAATAATAGTAGATCTATTACATTTTTACACAAGGCGGGCGGCGTTCATTGCTCTTTTTTTACACCTGAAATGTTATGCAACTTTAGCGAAACGGATAACTTCGTGGAGGAATCTGCTTGAATGTGTTTATAATACTTCTTGGCTGGGGTCCAGAAATTGGGAATTATCGGGTTTTATTTAAACGGCACGGCTATAAATAGGCATAACAATAGGGGCTTGTTATCATATTGTCCAGTAAGGAATAGCTCATCATGCTTTTGCGCCTAGACGTCTCAGCATGTTGTCCAATCCTAAAGAATATTTTGTTTATTGGTTAGCTGTATTAGGCCTATCCTAAGCGACCGATCTTTCCCTTAAGGCTGACTGCTGTATACATACTATTCAGGCATGTATGACCTTTTATGCTAAAGCCATTGGCTCGTTCGCACTAAAAAAAATAGTTGAAGCAGTGCTCCACTATGTTTGTGCGTCTTTTTCTTGTTTCCTGTAGAAATGTTGCCAACATTAAGACCTCGGTGTCTGTTGTGACCATTCTGGCTCGGAAATTTTCATACAGAACTGAGGTTTTGAAAATCAAGTCAACCACGGCACCCAATAAATCAGCGTTCCTTTTATTCTTCAGCCCGTGTGAGCTATCACACTGCTCGACTTGCGGGAAAGTTCATGACCACGCACATGTCGGGGCTTTCGTATCGGCTCAGAAGGTAGTTACTCAACGGGCGAATGGTAGAGAGGCGCCTGAAAGCGCCTGCGCCTAAGCCCATCTCTTCGCAGGCTTCAGGCGACGAGTCAAAATCGACGTCGTAGGCGGCCAGGCTGAAGTGAACGTCTGTGAAATTGGTTTTGGAATGACACACCTGCGGAGAAGCAACGTTGAAGGCGATGAGTCATCAAAACAGTACTGACACATATTTTCGAATCAGTCAAAACTCCGCCACGCATCTTCGCCCGCGGATGGCGCTTAGCAAGTATAATGGTTGGAAAGCATGTGAAGTATTGGACATGGCAGCATGACGCGTTTTCTGTTTCGCAGTCTGTGACGGCGCGTGCTGTCTGCAAAAGCATAGCCTTCGAGATACGATATGCTGCTTCTTCGAACGGGCAATGATTGCAGGGACGCGGATTTTGACGTCACCTATTTGAAGCTAGAAAGTTTGTCTTGGAATGCCGGAACTGGTATGATGGACATTACCGTGATATCGGCTCGTAGCAACAGTTACGGGCGTCATATAGTAAAGGGGTAGGCAGGATGGCGTTGCACGTGTCAGAATATATGGTCTCCAGATACACGCCCCAGCGACCGTTGCCACTGAGTAACCGAGACTTATCTCGAACGATAAGCACTTTCATGCTGCGCATGCCGAAAGGGATCGCAGCGCCAGAATTCGTCATAGCCGCCATGTCAGAACGTCAACTATAAACAAGACCGCTCCTGTGCACTGCATTTCTTTTGGTTGCGCTCACGTGTAACTGCCGCAGTGACCCCACGAACGGAGTGAGTCAGCATATCACGACGTCATGACGCAGGCAGCTCCTGGGTACCGGAACTGGTCCGTAGGAAGAAGTGCTTTAGGTAATTTTTAGAGTGTTTTTACGCTGCCATCGTATTACCTAATATCTGGGAGGCAGATACATTTATTTTGCGAATGAAAATCATAAGTCATATTTCATTTCTTTGGATGCAGATTTTGCCACAACCTTCTCTTACGGTATAACTGATTATGACACGACTTGTGTACTCGGACTTTCGGCTCAGAGGAGCCTGATAAAGCCTTCTTTATGGAGTAGAACGTGCACGTTGCTCCTGCTCCTTGCTTGAAGTTTACTGCTGTGATCTTTCGAGGGAGGCCTTCTCGTATAGGCGGATAGTTAGCCATATTTCCACATTAAAGCCACCCGTTAACCCACAGCTCTGTACTTTTCATAGCACTGCCACCCAGCCTTGTGTTGGATTTAGAAGCTGTGTGCTAAATTCTCCGAAGTCTGTCTGTCCTAGCCATCGCCATGAGCGCAGATTGCCCTAGATACATGTTGCTTTTTTTGGCTAGTCTTCCAACGCACAACGGCCACTACCGCATGCTCTGTTGCTGGCGTCGCTTCTATGACAACCAGTCCGAAAAATCAGGAAATATTGCTGAATATTCCCTTCTCCACGCGGCTTGAGGGTAGGCTTAAAATCATGTTGACGAAGGACCTCTTTTGTGCTTTATGCCATCAACTCTGTCAGCCTGACGCTGAGAGTACTAACACCGAAAGGAAACATAGCTTGAGGCTTGGAAGGGAACCTAGGGCTTAACGCCTTCCCTTAGTGGAGGTGGGACATTCAGAGATCGGCGACCAGTACAGCGTGCACACACTCGCACGTTCACGTTCACACACACCAAGTTTATATATATATATATATATATATATATATATATATATATATATATATATATATAAACTTGGTGTATATATATATATATATATATATATATATATATATATATATATATATATATATATATATATATATATATTAGTTACATATCAGAGACGTTCTGTAGGCCCGGTGCATGGGCAGTTGAATAAACGAAGGAGCACACTCACGAAAATTGTATTTTTGATGTTTCAACGGTCCGGCCGTGGCACGGCCTTCGTCGGAATACACCATATATATATATATATATATATATATATATATATATATATATATATATATATATATATATATATATATGCATGATGTTACGGGAAGGAAGAAGCGTTCGTCTATTTACAAGTGGCTTTTAATGGCTGAGCCAACAAGCGTAGGGCATCGATACTCCTACACTTCTTCGTCGTCGCTAAGACCACCGTCAGCGTCGTCTTCTTTCCACATTACCGACTGTGACATTACCCCCGTCGGAGAAAGCACCTGATTGGTGCGGCTCATCGGTCTGAGAAAGGTAACGTTTGAGACGGCTGACGTGGATGATGTCAGAGAGAGGTGAAGGCACCGTAGCATTCAGCGGAGACACTTCATATGTGACAGGGGTCACCTGGCGAAGGATGCGGTAAGGGCCATAGTATCGCGAGAGGAATTTCTCGGAAAGACCAACATGCCGAGTTGGATACCATACTATGGATGGAAGACCTACATTGGCAAGTTCTTTGCGAATGACCGACTGAATGAGGGACACAAGCGGCCGGGAATCGTCAAAGCACTGCGTCACTGGCGTGGCAGGAGACGCTGCTTCAATTTCTCGCCGAACGATGCGTACGACGTTCTCGGAGGAGGTGGGCTCACGCGGCAGACGAATGTCTTCGCACGTCGATGAAGCTGCGGTATTAGGTAGATGCGTAAACTGCCCAACTATGCGGCGACTCTTGGCATCTTCAAAGTAGCGACATTCGTTAATGATCTCGTTGACCGTTGTGATGTTCTTATAAACAAGCAGCTTAAACGCCTCGTCCGCGATGCCCTTTAAGACGTGGATGACCCTGTCTGCCTCTGCCATATTGTTATCTACTAGAGAGAGGACGTCCTGGATATACGCCACGTAAGATTCAGTGGACGTCTGTACACGGGTCCCAAGGTCCTTCATCGCAGCACGTTGGGGGCCGACGGGTTTGCCGAACAAATCTCTAAGCTTCTGTTTACACTGGTCCCAACTAGTAATCTCTTCTTCATGTGTTTCGAACCAGACCCGTGCTGTTTTCTTGAGGTAGAATATTATATTAGCCAGCATAAGCGTGTTATCCCACCTGTTGTGTGCGCTGACCCGTTCACAATTCTGTAACCAGTCATCGACGTCCACGTTGTCAATCCCGGAAAACATGCCAGGGCCGCGAGGCTGGGCTAGGATGACCGTCGGTGGCGACGACGGGGCCGCTGTTGAACTCTCTCCTTCGGATGACATGGCGGCCAGGTTACGTCCGCTGCGGAGCTCCGTCTTGCTCGAGTGATTACCCCGCACGTCCACCAATGATGTTACGGGAAGGAAGAAGCGTTCTTCTATTCACAAGTGGCTTTTAATGGCTGAGCCAAGAAGCGTAGGGCATCGATACTCCTAAACACTTCTTCGTCGTCGCTAAGACCACCGTCAGCGTCGTCTTCTTTCCACATTACCCACTGTGACAATATATATATATATATATATATATATATATATATATATATATATATATATATACAGATATATGTGTGTGTGTGTGTCGAATCATAAGAAGGCAAGAAACAATGACACGAAGAACAACAAAGCGAAAATTGTGTGTACATCCTAATTGGTAAGAGCCTCGCAAACATAATGCGCAGACGTCAGCCCGTACCCCATCAGCGGCCTGTTGCCTTTATCATCCACTTGCATTGCCATTTATTTAGCTTTTCTTTCATTGAATTAAGAGCTACAAATAATTATATACAGAAACTACTACAAATATGTTGTCACAAGCTGTCATGAAAAACGCCTGCCGCGCAGACAACCCGATCAAAGAAAGAAGAGAATGACATTAGCCAAGCTGCCGCGAGACCGCTTTTCAACAACCGCGCCTATCCACCAGATTCATCTGGTTCTGCATTAAACACCTCGCGTGTAACATTTGGTGGAGCTGTGCGGGTTAACTCCCACGACCTACAACGGAGCCATCAGCGCAAGAGCTACGCCGGAGCCGTCGCCTCGCCGGACTTTCGCCGTCGCGCTTAATCATGACCACAGAGCAAAATACCCTCACCAGCAGTGCGCCGGCGACCCCAGCCCCTATCCAGCACTACCGAGAGCCACGTTCTCGGCGAAGGCAGAGGAAGATGTGGATGAGTGGCTAACTCATTACGAAAGGGTAAGCCAATACAATAACTGGAAAGCTGTCAGTAAGCTTAGGAACGTTGTTTTCTTCTTGGCAGGCACGGCGTTGGTATGGTATGACAACCACGCGGACATGCTAACTACATGGACACGCTTCGTTGAGGAGATCAAAAAGTGTTTCGGTGACTAGGACGCAAAGAGGAAACGTGCGGAACGCACATTAGCCCAGAGAGCTCAGGTACCCGGCGAGACTTGCACTACCTATTTCGAAGAAATTTTGAAGCTGTGCCGAACCGTCAACCCTCAAATGACAGAGGAAGATAAAGTGGTGCGCCTGGTAAAAGGAATAGCAGAAGACGTGTACAACTTCCTCATTGTTAAAGAGAACTTGCACACTGTATCAGAACTGATATGGCACTGCCGTAGGTTCCAGGCGCTGAAGACTCGCCGAATTACACCAAACTTAACGGCTCCAGAGACGAACCGCATTACATTACGACCGAGCCACCACGCAATGATTCGCCCCCTAAATGTTTTGATCCACGCCTACGCAACTTTCGTCCAAGAAGACTCGCCGCTACCTACGACTTTCAAGGGGAAGAGCCTCGTTACCCTCAACCGATGTCTTCGGCAGAATACTTCAATCGACATTCTGAAATTGGCCCTTCGCCAGTGTGTTACTGCTGCGGCATGCCTCGCCATATAGCTAGGTACAGTAGCTGACGCCGAGCATCACACTACGGATCGTCAGCGCCGACTATGCGGTCTAGCGGTCGTACACTGCGCACTCAGTGGCCAGGAGACTCCACTTCAGGAAGCCACTTTCGAGAGGACCGATGCACCGCCCAGGAGACCTACTTTGGAGAAGAAATAACCAGGAACCGCTACCGCTACCCTGCCTTCGACCGTACTCTGACGCCACCACCAGCCTTCCGAGCCTCCCGATCACCATTCCCTCGGCCGCGATTCACGTCACCATCGCCTCGGCGCCGTTTCGTGTCGCCCCCGCCGCGAAACTAGCCCGCGTGGCCAGTGGAGGTGAGGTCGCTGGAAAATGTGTGCTGCCGACTCAACTGCCTCCAACTATTTTCATGCTAACGAATACGGTTCATGTACTGATTGATGGCGTCTCTACAATGACTTTAGTCGACACGGGAGCAACTGTCTCGGTCATGAGTGTGGGGTTTAAAGGCCTGCTGGGACGCAAGGTTATGTTTCGTTGGGACCAGTGCACAAGTGTCCGTGGAGTCAGTGGTTAATCATTATATCCGGTTGCTGTGTGTAACGTTGATGTGTCTTTGGGTGGGAAAGTTTTAGAGCGCAGCTCTTTGGCGTCCGTTCCTGGGTTTCGCGTCGTCGTCGGCGTTGTCGTCGGCCTCGTAACCAGCTCCGCCCCCCTTTCATCCCCCCAGCGCTAGCAGCGACCGACTGATACTGCTGGATGCCGCTGACGCCGCTAGAGAGTCAAGATAACGTGACTGCATAGAACACCGTCGCCGCCATGCAGAAAGAGGAGGAAAGCCCCCCCCCCCTGTTCTTGTGTGGCGGATAGGGTGCTCTACAGTTGCCGACGCGCCGGTTATTTCACGTAGGCCCCGGCACGTCGACGAATACGTGACCACCTTCCCACGGCTTGGCCTGGTTCTTAGCGCTGCGGAAGCGAGGGTATCATATTGTTTGTGTCGGCATCGGCGGCGTTGTCCCTGAAACCAACTCCGCAGCTGGGGTTTACTCACTATCGGCGTCAGCGGCATCAGTCAGTCGCTGCTATCTCTTCCCTCCTCCCTTTATCGTGTTGTCCGCTTGCTGCGCGCGCTTCTGCCCCCATCGTTTGCCGCTGGGTGTACACGCCGCCCCCCTCCCCCCTTTTCCTGCGAGTCTCCGGTTGTCAAAGCGCCGGCTCGAACTTAATTCCTTTCTTCGCTCCTCCTCCAATGCAACCCATGTGCGGTGGTACCAAGTCGAACATATATCAGTCTATTTCTCCGACCACAAAGCTTCCTTCATGACTGTCAAGAACTGTTAGTGGAGTCTTTGTTAAAGGAATACGTGTGAAAAATAAAAAAAATTCTGTGATAGCGCATACATGTGTTGCTCGATTTCTTTGCCTCAATCTATCAAAAAGGTGAAACAGCTTATTTGCTGCGCTCAAATTTCGCATAGTAACGTAATCGTCGGTAATTTTTTAATGCAGAGTTTGCTGTTCTTCCTCGCTCCTCGCATGACGTAATTCTGGGGATTGACTTTTTGCAATTGTGTGGTTCGAATGTTGACTGCCGGACGGGAGAACTCAGTGTCGACACCAGTGTTTCACTTCTGTTCTTTGAAGGTGAAGCTTGCCCGGAGAGTGTGTTGTGCGTGTCTGGGGATACAGTTGTGCCCGCCTTATCCGTGATACGTGTTGCCGTCGCCTGTTCATCTCCGACTCCTATCTCGTTCGATGCTGCAGTAGAACCTGTACATCGGAACTGCCTCAAGAAAAACGTGTTAGTTCCGCACTGTGTGGTCTCAGTGACCAATGGATGCGCGGGGCTGTGGGAAACTGTTCTACTGAAGCGGCAGAGCTACCTCAAGGCCTAAAGATTGCAGCGTTCTAGGAAGACTCGCCCGTATCGGTGGCAGTACTTACAGAGCTCCCCGAAGGAGGAGCAACCAGTGTCTCGTGCCCCGGGAGCTCGAAGATACTTTCCATGATTGATAAGTCATTCAGCGATCACGAGCGTCGAGTTTTGACGGCCCTGCTTACGAAGCATATCTCGGTATTCGACTTTGCGCAGCACGATGGCCTGCCATCAATTCCTGCGTCCAGAACTCGTCAACGTATCAACACAGGAGCCGCCCAACCAATCCGACAAAAACCCTATCGTGTATCCCCGTCAGAACGCAAGATAATCAGCGATCAGGTCCAGGTAGTGCTATGGAAAGGCGTCATTCGAGAATCATCTAGTCCTTGGACAGCCCCCGTGATACTGGTGAATAAGAAAGACGGTACGTGGCGGTTTTGTGTAGATTACCGTCGCCTAAACGCCGTTACTAAGAAAGATGTATATCCGCTCCCACGAACTGAAGACGCCATCGACTGTCTCTTTCCGGCATCTTACTTTTCCTCAATCGATTTACGGCCAGGTTACTGGCGAATTCCTATACACAAGGACGACAGAGAAAAGACAGCATTTGTAACACCCGATGGACTATTCGAGTTTAACGTGATGCCTTTCGTGTTTTCTAACGCGCCCACAACGTTCGAAAGGTTCATGGACACGATATTACGCGGCTTAATATGGGAAGTTTGCATGTGCTACTTAAACGATGTTGTGATCTTCGGGCGAACGTTTAATGAGCACAACGAACGTTTGGATTTGGTCTTGAACTGCTTGGAGAAGGCGAGTCTTGTGCTCAATTAAAAAAAAAATATGCCGTTTTGGGGAACGACAAAGACTTGTGCTAGGCCATCTGGTCGCTAAAGAAGGCATCCGACCAGATCCACAAAAGACTGCGGCCGTAGTAGCATTTAGAGCACCCAACTCTGTCAACAAGTTTCTTGGGCTTGTGCTCCTATTTTCGCCGATTCATTCCCCGGTTTGCTGACATGGCTCATCCCCTTACACGCCGTCTCCAAAAAGGCGTTCCCTTTGAGTGGACTGCAGATTGCGACTCATCGTTTCGCCAGCTCATGTTCCTGTTGACATCCCAACCAATTCTTCGCCACTTTGATCCTTCATCACCAACTGAGATTCACACCAATGCCAGTGGCGTAGGCATCGGTGCTGTGCTAGTTCTGCATGTTGGTGACAGTCAGCACGTGATCTCTTACGCTAGCCGGTCCTTGAGCCGCTCCGAGCGCAACTACACAGTCACCGAACAAGAGTGCCTGGCGGTCATCTCCGCCGTGCAACGGTTTCAGTCGTACCTCTATGGGCGCCCCTTCGCTGTGATAACAGATCATCATTCGCTATGCTGGCTTGTGAATCTGCGGGATCCCTCAGGACGACTAGCGCGCTGGGCCCTCCGTCTACAGGAATACGATTCCGTTATTTGCTACAAAAGTGGCCGGTGAAATGCTGACGCCGATTGTTGCTCTCGGATGCCACCTGAAACTGAATGTGATGCGGACAATTTTGACGAATACATCGCTTTTATGTCCCCGGAATTTCCGGATATGGGTACCGTCATATCCACGCAGCACAAGGACGAGAGCTTACAACCGCAATTCGCGGCAGCACAGGAGTCACCTGCAGGCAGTCGCTTTCGCCTACGTGATGGTGGCGCGCTGTATAAGCAGAGCTACTCGACCACCGGTGCCCGCTACCTTTCAGTTGTCCCCAAGAACCTTCGCCACCAAGTATTACACGCCACGCACGATGACCCAACTTCCGGTCACCTTGGTTCCACACGTATACTCTACCAGGCTCAAGAACAAGATGCGGAAAGGTATCGGATGGTACGTCGCCAGCTGCTCTCAATGCCAGCGCTACAAGCGTGCGCCACAAGCGCCACATGGCCTGCTTCAACCAGTTCCCCCTTCTAGAGTCCCCTTTGAGCAAGTTGGTATAGATCTTCTGGGTCCTTTCCCGCGATCCTCCAAGGGTAATCGTTGGGTTATCGTTTGCGTAGATCACCTTACCCGCTATTGTGAGACCATCGCAATGCCATCGGCCACAGCTACAGAAGCTTCTATCTTCTTGCTGGCTAATGTTATACTCCGACATGGACCTCCTCGCATAGTAATCAGTGATCGTGGGAGACAGTTTACCGCGGACGTGGTTGACGAAACCCTTCGTCTGTGTTCATGTAGCTTCCGCCATTTTACGCCCTACCATCCACAAACTAATGGTCTGGTCGAGCGCACAAACAGAACGCTTGCCAACATGTTGTCCATGTACGCCGATTCTGCACACAAGAATTGGGACAGTATCGTGCCTTTCATTACCTATGCCTTTAATGCCGCGAGACACGAGACTGCTGATTACTCACCTTTTTTCCTCCTGTATGCTCGTCCGCCGCGCTACACCCTCGACACAATATTTCTCTACTTCGCTCATGACAACGAATCAATTGATGAGATCCTATGTCGAGCAGAAGAAGCGCGACGCCTCACTAGGCTACGCACCCTACCATCGCAGGACCTGTCCAAGATACGCTATGACGGGCGTCACCGCCACGTTTACTTCGATCCTGGTGACCTTGTGTGGCATTGGACGCCGTTGCGGAAGCGTGGTTTGTGCCAGAAGTTTCTCGCCCACTACGTCGGCCCTTACGTTATTCTGGAGCGCCTCAGCGAAGTAAACTACCGCATTGCGCGTCTCACGAGCAGTGGACGAGACTCGGCCAAGGCTGAAGTGACACACGTCGCGCGTCTGAGGCGTTACAACCGAGATGACTGACTCGCCCGGCGGGCTTCGTCTGCCAGCGGGAACATGTCACAAGCTGTCATGCACAACGCCTGCTGAGCAGACAACCGGATGGAAGAAAGAAGAGAACGACGATAGCCAAGCTGCCGCGAGACCGCTTTTCAACAACCGCGCCTATCAACCAGATTCATCATCTGGTTATGCATTAAACACCTCGTGTGTAGCAATATATATATATATATATATATATATATATATATATATATATATATATATATATATATATATATATATATATATATATATATAGTGGTCCTCTTGAAAGCGAGAATGGGCTTACGGATTAAGAACAGTATCAAACGAAAGAAACGCGTACGCGTTGTGAAGACTGTGAATGGCACTGCTTGTGATATCGAATCTGATGTGTGCCATGCTAGGTAGTGCCTTCCTACAGGACTGAGTGTGGTTCTGCATGTCAGTCGGTTTCGTCGAACTCTCCCATTCCACAGAAGCTGTGTTAGTGACATTCACTTTTGGCACGTTCACTTAGGGACGTTCACGTTTTTCTTTACCGGGTAACCCCGTTTCACCGCCTAACAAATTTCTATCCGCTTTCTGTTGTCACCGAAAATTGTGTAATATGATTTAATCGCGCGACTAGAATGGTGTAGAACTTTCTGGAAGACACGCGGGAACTAATGGTCACTCTGGAACCTTCGATGACTCATGCATAAAAACCGACAAGCTTGACTCGCAGGTCAGATTTCGACGATCGCCGACTGTGTCCGCCGCTATCATTGTGCTTTCTGTGTAGCCTGGTATTGTGGGCACAGGTTCGCCCAATAAAAATTTAGTTTTGTCTTTCACAGTATTGCTACTCTGTTCGTTACCGTCACTACCACGTGAAATTTGCTAGAGGTGCCTTGCGTTCATGTACAACATGAAGACAACTCGGAAGACAACACCAACGTCGGTAGCCGCAGGTAGCCGCAGGCTGCAAAGATTGCCGCCGGAGCACAGACGACCAGGAAGATCGTCGCCAAGTCAACCCCAATGGCAGCCCCAGCATCCCCCATCGTGCTGGAGCATGTCAGGGAGCCTGCGACGTTCCGCGGTACAACACTGGAGGACACGGAAAGCTTGCTGGAGACGTATGAGAGGGTCGCTACAATTAACAGCAGGAACAGCGAAGACAAACTGCAACATGTCTGTCTTGCGTTGGAAGGCGCCGCCAGGACGTGGTTCGAGAACCGAGAACACAACTTAACGACGTGGGACCTGTTCCAAAGCGGCTTCCTGCAGATATTCACAAGCCTCGCACGCCGAAAACGAGCCCAAGCACTACTGGAAACCCGAGTGCAGCTGCCTAATCAGAACACCGCGGTCTTCACAGAGAAAATGAGCCGTCTTTTCCGCCACGCCGACCTGGAAATGTTGAGAAGAAAGTCCGCCCTCTCATGCGTGGTGTAAAGCAGGAACGTTTCGCCGGGATGATACGACCACCGAAGGCTGTGAACGAGTTTCTTCGCGAGGCCACCAGCATCGAGAAGACACTCGAAATGCGGAAGCCGCAATTCAAGCGCCGCGCCAACTCTACAAACTACGCTGTAGTTCAATCACTGGCCACCGACGATCTACGCGATACTATCAGAGCTGTCGTACTGGAAGGGCTGCAGAATTCGTACCCTTGGTCACAGCCTCAAGTGGCCACAATCGGCGAAATCGTCAAAGAGGTTCAGCGATCGCTCGGAGTTCCTGAGGTGCAACTACTTTCACCCCAGCCCCAGCCGGAAGCAATGACCTATGCCGCCGTCGCCCGCCGTCAGGGTCCCTTACCACGACGAGGCCAGGGTCCCGTGATGCCGCAGTTCCGTCGTTCACCGCGGCCACTGCCAGCACGCCCACAAGTCACCTGGCGAAGCTGCGTTAGGAAGACTAAATGTGGCGTCACCCCAACCCCCGCCCGCTCTGCTACCATTGCGGGGCAGCAGGCCTAATCAACCGCCGATGTCCTTACCATTAGTTGGGACTGCGAGGGTTGGCCGTCAACGTACCGCGCCTTCAGCAAGATGAACGCTCACCTGCCATCACCGATTACCTCACCGCTACTCAGTGGAGCACTCGACGATCATCTCGCTCACCGTCACCAAGCCTCTACCTGCTGCAGCAACGCCGACTATACACTCGCCCAGACCGGGGCCGGTCTGTGAGCCCATATGCGGAAAACTAAAAGCAGCAACCGATGGAGGTGCGTTTGCTGTTCGTTGAACTGACGAAGATCCTCCGCCACTAACGAAGACGCCCAAAATCTTGGCTCGTTGGCATATCAGCGAGACGCCGCCATCCGACAAAGTCTGGAAGCAACGCCGACGAAAGACGACTTGACGACGCTACGTACCAGCCACAAGTCAATGCGACACAGCCGCGATCCCACGCCTAGGCCTAACTGCAACGCAACGCAAAGAACCACCGACCTCGACGTGCTTCTCGACGGCCATCCAGTAATCGCATTAGCAGACACAGGACCCGACTACTCCGTCATGAGTGGACCCTTCGCTGCCAAGTTGAAGAAAGTTAATACTGCTTGCCAAAGCCCCAAAATTCAGACCACTCCAGGGCACCTAATAACGCCGACTAGAATCTTCACTGCATGAATTACCGTTAATGACTGGACTTGCCCTGCCACCTACGTTATCCTCCAACAGTGTTCAGGAGACGTCATTCTCCACCTTGACTTCCTCAACGAACATGACGCAATCATCGACCAGAAGTCAAACTTCATAAGGCTGCCGGAAGATCAAGCGATACCACCGGAGAGCTCTCGTAGTCACCACCCTTTGAGTGTGCTCGAAGATCAAGTGAGTATCCCGCTTAACTCCAGCATTGTTATTTCCATCAGCACCCAAACACACGCAGACGTACAAGGCATCATCGAGGGCGACCAACATCTGCTGCTCGACCGTGAAGTTTGCGTCGCGAGAGGGATCGCTCGGCTGCACGGAGGGAAACCGTAAGATGCTAAGCAACTCCAGCCAGGAGTTCAAGCACATCAACATGGGCAGGGCAATCGCGTACATCGAGGAAAATATGGAAACCCGCAATGCGTTTAGTCCTCTCGGATTCTGCCGCATCTACTCCGAAGACCGTAGTTCCTGAAGCAGATTTCGACATAAATTCAAGTCTCCCCACAATGAAGCACCAGCAGCTTCATTGCCCTAATGCGCTAAACTACTGTTTTAATTGTATGACTAGCTACTGACTTCATATTACTTTACAGTTGTTACTTATACTTTGAACATTCTTCATCATTGTGACTACTGTATTGCTGTTTTATGCCTTGTATTTCCTTTAGTGTATATATTTTCTGTCAGGAGGTCCCCTTTCAGCCACATTCTCTGGGACCTCCTTCTGTATACTTATGTGAACATGTATGTCTCTCCTTATTAAAGAAATAAACTGAACTGAAAGAAAGCTTAGACGTCTGCTCCGACGATACAAAGACTCTTCTCGACGTCATCGAGGATTCAACGAACACCAGTCGCAAGAAATCCCATATTTACCGAGTAGTGCGCCCGACCACTCCGCCAGAGCCCTTTACCGTGTTTCGAGGCCAGGACGTGAAGCTATAAAAATTGGAGGACGCTTAAGCTTCGCCTTCAAAAGTGAAACGCGATAGCGTTATTGCACCCCATTCGCACCACCCACTCATTCGCTCGGCATGCTCTTGAGTCACACAAAGACGGAACGTGCGCCTGAGCAAGCGGAACGAACCAAAGAACTCGGTGTCTCGGAGGGAGAAACGATCTACGCGAGCCAAACGTCGTGATCGGCATGGACAGCCGGGCCGCGACGCGCCATGAAAGCGGACGCGATCATGGGGCTGACGCGCCAATGGTATCGTCCTCTAGAAGCGGGCAAGTGGCGCGCCAGCTGTCGGAGCAGCGCCGTACATTGCGAGGGGGGCCGCAAGACGGCTCTGCGTGTGCGACAAGCGCAGAAGAAATGTAGCGGAAACGTACTTCGCTACGCGTTTAACTGGGACTTCTGTATTTTATGCGCCTATAATTACCGATATACACCGCAGTACAACTTTCTATGGCAGCTTTCTAAGGCAAAATCACATTCACTAGAGGCGCTTTTGTCTCGCTTTGAAGCATCGAACTCATAGCTGAGTGGTAGCGTCTACGTATCACACTCCGGAGACCCTGGTTCGATTCCCACCCAGTCTATCGTGGAAGTTGTTTTTATTTATGAATTGCCTTCAGCCATTTCTCGCTCACGGCCAACGCCGACGACACCGCCCTTTGTGCGACACGAGGTCCCTAACGCTGTTGCGTAAAAACAACAAGTCGACAAAACGCTGCGCGAGGACATAATCCAGCCGTCAGAAAGCCGGTGGGGGCACCCTCTCTTTCCTTTGTGAAGAACAATGACAGAACGCAATGTTTCTCCGTCAATTAACGTCGACCGGACAAGATCACGAAGAAGGATGTATATCTCCTTCCACGGATAGATGACAGGTTCGTTTGGCTCTACAACACGAAATACTTCTCGTCGATGGATCTCAAGGACAGCTACTGGCACATACAAGTCAACGAGAGAAATCGCGAAAACCGCATTCTTCATGCCCGATAGCCTCTACGAATTCAACGCAATGCCTTTCCGACTGCTCTGGTCACCTGCAACGTTCCAGTGCGTCACGGACAGGGTGTTAGCAGGACTGAAGTGGCAGACCTGCCTTGTTTACCTGGATGACGTCGTCGTCGTCTTCGCCGGAAATTTCGACGACCACCTTGGGCGTTTGCAACAACAATAGGGGCAATAAAGTCATGTGTCCTCACTCTCAAGCCGGAAAAGTGCCACTTCGCTAACGATGACCTTTTCCTGGGCCACGTCATCAGCAAATCTCGAGTCCGTCCCCAAAAGAGCTGCCATTTCAAAGTTCCAGCAGCTCATCGACAAGAAGGCAATGCGTAGACTCCTTGGCATGTGTGCTTACTACAGGCGCTTTGTCAAAAACATTTCATGCATCGCTGAGCCGCTGACACATCCAATTAAATGTGATGTCGACCTCAAGTTGGAAACACGCGAGGCCGATGCTCTTCACGAACTCAAACGACGCATGCAGTCGCCACCGGTACTCAAGCACTTCGACGTGCTCGCCGATACCGAAATCCACACTGACGCCAGTAGCCTAGGCTTCGGTGCCGTCCTAGTCCAGAGAAAAAAATGGATTTAAACGGGTGATAGCTTACACTACCCGGTCGCTGTCAAAAGCCGAAAAAATTATTCTACGGCCGAAAAAGAATGCCTCACCGTCGTTTGGGATACAGCAGAATTGCGCCCTTACCTCTACTGCAGGCCATTCAAAGTGGTCAACGACCATCACGCGTTGTGTTGGCTAGCGAATTTAAAGGGCCCTTCAGGACGGCTGGTGTGGTGAAGCCTCAGACTGCAAGAATATGAAATCACTGTAACCTACAAATCCGGACGAAAACACGGCTTGGCCGACTTCCTATTACGCGCCCCTATTGACCCGTCACCACAATATGACGAGAATGACGACGCCTTCCTTCGAATAATAAGCGCGGAAGAATTCGATGAAAAGCAACGACCAGATCCGGAGCTAAAAAGCCTCATCGTGTATTGAGAAGGGCACACCGACGTTGTCCCTAGGGCATATAAACGAGGGTCGCCTTCGTTCTCGCTTCAAAACAACCTACTCGTAAAGAAGAACGTTACACCAGTCCCCGCCAACTGCCTTGTTCCTTCGCTGTGTCCTGAAGTACTGCACGCCCTAGACGACGACCCGACCGCTGGGCACTTCGGTTTCTCCCGGACGCAATCGAAGATACATGTAGGAAAAATACTTCTGGCCACACCTGACCCCCGACGTTGGCCTTTACGTCGACGTCGGCCTTTACGACGTCGGCCTTTCACAACTATCGAGTTGTTAGCGACGCAACACATCACCGACAAGGCAAGCTGGATTACTACAGTAGATCGAGCCTCCTTACCGACCATTTCAGCAGATCCGGATGGACTTGTTGGTGCCCTTACTGACGTCAGCAACCAGAAATAAGTAGATACTCGTGGCGACGGATTACCTCACCCTCTTCGCTGAAACGAAAGCTCTGCCGAAAGGTAGCGCAGCCGAAGTGGCAAAATTGTTCGTCGAGAACATTCTGCTACAATATGGCGCCCCAGAAGTCTTTGTCAACACCAGCGGAATGGCCTGTACAGCGGAGCTCACCCAAGTCATTCTGAATTACAGCCAGACAAGCCACAGGACAACTGTATTCCACCCGCAGAAGAATGGTCTTACGGAGCGCCTGAATAAAACCTTCGCCGACATGCTAACAATGTACGTCGACGTCGAACACAAGGCCTGGGCTACCGCCCTGCCGTACGCAACTTTCGTTTCCAACATGGCGGTGCGTGAAACAACACAAATCATGCCGTTCAAGTTGGTTTACGGCAGGAACCCGATGACCACTCTCGACGCCATGCTGCCGCACGTCAGCGACAAAAAGAATCTTGACGTCACCACTTATATACAGTGCACCGATGAAGCCCGACAGCTCACCCGCCTACAGATCAAGAACCAGCAGAGGACTGACAGCCGATACTACAACTTTCGACGACGCTATGTCGAGTACCAGCCCGGTGACCGCGTTTGGGTTTGGACCCCAATACGCCGACGAGGACTTAGCGAGAAGCTTTTACGCCACTATTTAGGGGCCTACGAGGACATCCGAAGCATTGGAGCACTCGACAATGAGGTCGTGCTCGACGGCATTTCGCTATCACAGCTGACGGCGTGAAGTATTTCATGTTGTGTGAATTTGGGCTTTCTCCTTTCTTGGGACTGTGTTACTTTGGACTTAGTTTCTTTGTTGTTTTGTTAGTGTTGTTTAATAAATGTCCTTCTGTGTTTGGGTCTCCTGTTATAAAAGTCGGCACGCTTGAACCACTGATCAAATTTCGACAATGGTCGACTGTGTGCGTCGCTATCGTTGTGCTTTCAGTGTAGCCTATTTTTGTTGGCGAAAGGTGCAGCCAATAAAAAGTTCGTTTCGTCTTTCACGGTATTGCTACTGTGTACTTTACCGTTGCTACCATATGGAATAACATAACAATCCTATTAGGTAACTGGTTAACTAGAGAAACCAAGCTGAACCTTGACGAATTCGTGAGCATGTGCTTTATGCATAGGTGGCTGCTGAAACAGTATACGCTATGCCTAGATTCTTCTTTGAACAAGGGTGGTGGCCATAATGTGCAGTGGCTCGGGGAAACGCGTGCAGTAGTGCAAGATAAATCGGCTGTCTTGTTTTTGCTCATGCCACATTGGAGAGTTCCAATTGCCCCGCACAAGGCATTACTCGCAATAAAATAACCTCCAGGGCTTGTTGAATGGGTGCCCTAGTGCTACAATTGACTTACCAAGGAGGGTCGAGACCCTTCTTAAGAAAGGAGAGTTGGGGAGCCCCCCCTCCCCCTCTGGATCCCCCTGACTTTAAACACTGTGGTTACCTTTCGTAATCAACTGGTTTTGATCACGTTTCACACAAGCATTTGCTTCCAATATAATCAAATGTCGCGCATATGTTGAGCGCGAAATGTGTTACGTCCTGCTGTAAATACTTTATTGTGTCGCTCGTCTTCAGAACTTATATATAATAAAAATTGCCATCGAACACAATTTCCTACATTTTGCGCTTTGCTTGCGATGCCACCGGAGCCAAAACAGCAGGTGAGGTTCTTGTACGGTAAGAGTGGCGCACAGCGGCGTCGATATCTTGTGGTAGTGCTATCGGCTTCACCTAAAAAGCTTTATAGAGTGCCTATCTTTGTAGAGTCTATCAATCTTACACCACAAAGAGGACCAAGTTGCCTGCCTACTTGGACCACGCCGGGTAGGTTCTCGTGGTCGTGATACAATAGCGATCATTGCATCTACGTCATTCCATCTACACAAAATTTACTGACAGGAAAGACAGAGAGGTCGACCTGCCGTAGTGCGCTCGTCTGCTATTCTGCACTAGGGAAGAGAGAAGAGACGTGAAAATACTGGAATGGGTGATGTAAGACAAGTGGTGATTGCTTATGTATATTAGACAGCGACCCGCTTTATGACCTGGCTCTCACGAAGTCCTTGTCACACTTTCTAATGCCACCAAGACGCCCAGGTTGTCTAATAACTTCGGCCACTATCCATGTTCTCATGGTCGTGATGCCGCCGTGCTCGAGGCATCATTGTCATTCTACGTCTGTCATCCAACTCTGGTCATACCGTTGTCCCACCATCGTCGTCATAGAATCATCATATATTCTTTTTCAAGGGCGTCGTGATGGTCGTTCAGCCAGCGTCACTTCCGCTTCATGATCTGTGCTTGCCATGCCGTCGCCATCACACTTTCTACTCCAACCAAGTGGTCGAAGTTGTGAATAGCTTGGACCACAAAGTTTGAGGTCGTGATGCCGTCGTGGCCATTTCATTGTCGACATTTCAGATTCATCGCCCAAATCATGTGTTGCCATATTCGTTCGGCCATCGTCGTCGTAAAATCGTCGTCTATCCTTTGTCACACCGCCGATGTGGTTATTTTTTCTTCATCATTTGGCTGAAATTATGGCGTCGTTTTCATGCCATCTTTAGCACATATTCATAGCCATACTATATTCGTTATGCCGTCGTTGTCACGCAGCCGTGTTACAATCGTCATAACTTCAGTAACGCCAACTCATTGTCATCATGCGTCGCTATCATACCGCCTTCATCGTTCATTTGACATCAGTTTTCTTCGTACTTCTATTGTAATTTTATTGTCGTTATTCGTTCGAAATTATGCCGCCATTGTATCGCCACTATCGTCAAACAACATTATGCATGCGCCGTCAGACCATCGCGGTCATGCCGCAGTGGCCGTGCCATCGTCGTAACTCTAGCTTCGTCAGCCAACTCTGTGCCATGCCGTTACCTCCATGCCATCGTCCTCATACAGGGTTCATTAGGTAGTCGTCGTCACGCCTTTGTAATCATACACTCACTATCATCCCTCTGTCATTACAAGGCTCTCATGCCACAGTCTTCAATGCGCCGTCATCATAATGTTGCCGTCATGCACTCTTGTTATACAGCCGTCGTGATATTGTCAGGGTCATTTCATCGTAATCACGTAGATGTCATATCATGAATCTGAGGCTGTCGTTTTATCATCTTGTGACTTCAATAACGTCATCCCATTGTTCTCATGCCACCATCATCATACCACGTTCGTCGGTTCATCGACTCCATTCTTTGTTCGTCATCCGGTCGTAATCGTGTCTCGTGATTAAATGGCTTTTCTGCCGCCGCTGTGACGTCATCGTCGTCATGCCATTGTCCTCATTGCGCCGGCAGAGTGACGCTACCATGCATCCGTCATAATATCGTTGTTATGCGGTCGTGCTGCTGCCATTTTCGTCATTTCAGCTTCTTTACCTGGTTTCTACCATTCCGTCGTCTTCACGTCCTGGTTTTTGTCTCAAAGTGCCCGTGCCGTGGCCGTCGCGCGGTGTTTGTTATACTATCGTTAGCATCGGATAAGCGAAATCTTATTGTCGTCATGCCGTGGCCATGACACCACTTTTGTGGCTCCATCGATGTCATTCCTTCATTGTCATTCCATCATCGTCACTGCATGGGCGCCATACAGTCATCGTCATGCCGCCATGATTATGCGTGACCTTAGAAAACGGGTGCCATAACAAAGTAGGACGCCATCGGCGTTTGTAGCACGAAGTCAAGGCAACGAAATTCTCAGAATGACCTCTAGACATGTTAAACGTGGTTTCAGGAATAAATAGCTTCGCCACATCGCTCGAATACAAATCGCGTTACCCTAGGCATTCAATGTGAGATGATTCTGCTATTTATCTATCCTTCTACGCCAATGTGGTTGCCGAAGTTGTCTACCAGCTTAGGCCACAAGGTACATACTCGTATATGCTTGTTCTCGTGGTGCCGTTGTGGTCATCGCATCGTCGTGATTCCAGCTTAGTCATCTAACTCTCATCATGCCCTCGTCGTCCCGCCTTCTGCGTTGACCTAGAGGCCTATGTTGTCAATGGAGATACTTTGTATGTGCTCGCGGCCGTTGCACCGTCTTCGTTCCAACTTTATCGCGCGACTCTTGTCTTCTCGTCATGGTCTTTATCGAGTCGTTAAGCATTCGTTCCGACAAAGTCGTCGTGTCATGGCTGCATCATGGTCATCACTCCGGTTAGAGCATCCGAGTCTCGTTATGCCATCGTCGTCATGCGGCCTCTGTGAAACATTGTCACGGCATCGTCGTCATACAGCCGTCGCCATCCCCTTGTCGTCATACCGTCAACGGCATTGTGTCGTTGTAAGGCAGTCGTGCTCATACCTTCATCCCATTCATGTGATTCCGTCTCTGTCACGCCATCGTCCTTATATCATTACCATCATGAATTCGTCATGTCCTCACGTCATTGTCATCATATGCCTTGGCCGCTGTTGCGATGACGTCATAGCGTGGTCGTCAAATGGTCGCTGTCTTGTATTTTGTTCTCATATCATCGTTGTCATGCAGTTGTGGTCATGCAATCGTCGTTCATTGGAGCTTTATCTGGTTCTCGTCATACCGTCGTCGTCACGCCAGCGCCATCACTCAATCGTCGTCATACAATTACCCTCAAGCCGCCGTCGCCACCCTCTCATCATTATATCAGTCATCATTTGCCGTCGTGATGTAGTTGTCGTACCTTCGTCGTTATAATCTGTCAGCGCAACAGCTAGACAAAAACAGGAAAAACTGCGGCAGAACCGAGATCATGATGTCCGGAAATAGTAATGCGTAAGCGTTGAAGCAACACAACGTATTGCCACCATCGAAACGAGATATGTGCAGACCATGTACTGCATTGGAACTCGTCTTTTGCGCTTCCCTAACAATCGGCGACATCTAGAGCCGCCACCGACGCCTGCACAAGGCCTTCGAAGTACATGGTGGGCCGGTGCGCACGAGGTTCATTGAAGACGAGCACATACCCAGTACATTCATGGCGCAGCTCACTGACGCGTTGGCGTGAAAGGTAATAATTGATGAGCAGCACATACCTAAAGCATTTGTAGCACAGCCTGATAATGCGACGGGTTGCTGTCCTTGAGTAACTTCTGTGGCGTGGGTTCGATTCCAGCAGCATGGGAAGAAATTTATGAGGTCTTTTTGTCTTTATAGAATGGCACACTCCCGGTGGCACTCACCTAGTTACCCAAGTTGGCATCACAGGCGTTCATTCAAGAGCGGCAAACACCTAACGTACCCAGTGACCATCGAAGAGGTTTTAGGAAGATGTGACGGTGGCCAATGAGCTGTGCCGTCGTCCCTGCATTCACTTCAGAAGGGCGAAGGCGGCGAGCGGAGCGGCAGCTGTGGCGACCAGCGTGGCCGGCTTCTAGGTCGACTCTGCACGTGCCGAGCTTGCGCCTCCAGCACGCGCTGCGTATCGTTATTCTTTTCTTCATTTGCAGCCGGCTGAGAGCGCTGGCCAAAGCACCCTTTGTTGCAGCGTGCGCGGCCTCTACAAGCCTCCCCCCCCCCTCCGCCCAGACGTAACGGCCATAAAGTAAGGTAGCGAAACCAGTTGTCAAAAGGGTCCGTGGGTAGTCCAAGTAGTACGAGCCCGTTGAAGGTGAAGGGGACTAGCAAATCCCTCCAGGCGACGAGGCTGCGAGTGGCGCTGCGAACGAACGGCAGACAGCATGCCCGCAGGGAGAGTGTGACAGATGCCTCTGCAGTAGTTGACGCAGGCCACGCAAAATGAACGGGAAGCGGGTGCTGTCAGTGGTGGAGACGACAAGCCGAAAGCTCGATTGTGACGCCCTCGCAGATGCGTGAGCAATGCTGGACGCAGCTTGTTCACGCGCTTGTCCGGTCCTGCCCTACGCGCGGTCACGGCCCAAGCTGAAAACGTTTAGGTGTGACCGCGCCCGTGTCACGACAAGACGGTCGGGCCGACGTAGCTTGACTGGAACAGTGATAGTGCTGGGGAGAACTTGGGCTCCGGACAGGTAGCCATTACAGCGTGTGGCTCGGTGCAAGGCGCCTTCTCCCGGGTAACCACTGTAGGAGGACGTGATGGCGGCCAATTAGCTCTGCCGTCGTCCCAACATTTACTTCAGGAGAAGGGTAAAGGCCGCAAGTGGAGTAGCGGCTGTGGCGACCATCGTTGCGTGCTCCTAGGTCGACTCTGCGCCTGCCGAGCTTGCGCCTCGAGCATGCGCTTCGCACCTTAATTATATTCTTCGTTCGCAGCCGGCTGAGAGCGCTGACCAAACTGTCCCTTGTTGCGATGTCGGTGGGCTCTACAGGCCCATTGAAGGCCAGCACAAACAGAGTGGCACACACCCAGATCTCCAAATCGGCGTCAAGAAGTTTCATCGCACACCGGTGCCTTCCCAGTCCTGCTTCTACAGTGACTCACGTCGGCGCAAAAGAGCTTCTTACATTGGCACATACACAGTACCCAAGCTGATGTGATGGTTGATGTCGAACGCTGTTACCTCAAAACAGCAGTACCATGCGCTAACCACTCGAGTACAAGTTTACAGTGACCCAGGTAGGCCGGAGCACGATTAGATACAAACCTACAAAGATACTTAGATTGACAACTCTCGTAAAGTGCGTGAACGCATTAAAAGAACAAACGATCACATTGCTGTCAATCGGTGTCCGACCTTCGTAGTGATGCCGCGGTGGTGGTGCCGTCGTCGTGATTCTAACTTCAGGATCCGATTCTTGTCATGTTGTCCTTGTCATACCATCGTCATTACACAGCCATCATCATACTATTGTTAGCGTGCCGTCGTCGTCATGCCGTCATTTTACCATCGTTACCACCTTTTCAATGTGTGCCTGTTGTCATGCCAACATCGTGACACAGCGTTCGTCTTTCCATCCTTCATTCCTACTACGTCATTCTCTTCTAATCATTGGGCCGCCACTCAATCGTGATTATGCCATGGCTCTCATGCAACCTCGTCATTTTGCTGTCGTCAGGCAAACGCTGTCACGCATCAATTTTCATACCTTGGTCGTCATGCATTTGTGGTCACACCATCGACGTCATTCGAGCTGCGTCATCCGCTTGTCATCATTCTGTCGTCGTCACGCCGTCGTCATCACATACCCGCCGTCCCATTGCCATCATGTCATCATCATCACGCTGTCGTTGTATCATAGCCATCTTTTGAGAATCGTCATCGAATGATCGCCACACCGCCTTTCTCGTTCCATCGACATAATTTTATCGTCGTCACTGCGTTGTCACCCTACAGTCGTTGTGATGCAGTCATGCTCACGGGCAATTTCGGCAAAAGAGTGCCATAGCAAAGTCAGCCGAAACCGATGACAGATATCGCACATATCCGAAGCAAAGGAAGTGCCGTGTTAATAAAACCCCTATGATAACACCCACAAGGTGGGTCACACTATCCGCGCCCTATTGCTCCGCAATACTCTCCACTTCTTGTCCACCTAGAAACCCGACACGGTGGCTGGATTTCATTGCCGTATCAGGGCCTTGCAAGACATGACCCGGGCATAGTTTGCTTAAGAAAACAGGTTGCGGGGCTAGCTGGGGGCGCATTGCTCTTCTTTCTTACGAATGTAACCCAGCACTGCTCATTAAGTGAAAAATACAACGACAAACGTCCCCGGTAACCGGGGTAAAGCGGGAGATGAAAATGAAATATTAGTTGATTTATTGAGAGATGGGGTAGGTATCACGCCTGAAAAGCTTTCAGTCTTTTATAAGCAATGCCTCACTACTTGGGCTGTACCAGAGAGCTGAAAGAATTGCAACATTATACGAATCCATAAAATGTAGAGGTTAAAAAATAGAGGTAGTATAGGGCCATTCACTTGCTTCCAGTAGTCTAAAATATTCACTAAGTTCCCATAGAATCAGTGTAACACTTCAAGCAACGAATAGAAAATGATGACTTAATGAAGGGATATTCTGCGATGAATCAAACCATGTCATCCATCAGGTATTCGAGATATCTGCGGAGTACAATGAACCTGTCTATGTCGTTTTCATAGATTACGAAAAAATCACTTGGTTCAGTTGAGATACCGCCATCGCCTAATCAAGGTGTTGCAAACCGCGCGGGTCAGCTTCTCCTGTCTTCCTTTCCCCCCTTCTTGTTTCTGTCGATAACTCAAGTCGATTCTGGTCCTCTTTCCAGCAGTAACCCTCTCCCCACTTTAAGCTATATATTTGGTATGTGCTGACATAATAAAGGTGATTCCACGGCAGCTATATCTGCATGTGTTTCCGCGACTGATTAGCTGACGACAGTACAAATGGGTTCAGGAGGCTTACCTGAATGTCTTGGGAATATCTACAAAGATTCCACAGCTACCTTGGCTCTCCACAAGAATAGTAGAAAGTTACTTATCAAGAAAGGGGACAGGCAAGGAGGCGCAATATCTCCATTGCTATTCACTGCATGCTAAGATGTATTCAAGCTATTAGTCTGGGAATGCTTAGCAGCGAGGATGAATTCCGAATATCTCAACAACTTTAGGTTTGTAGATGACGTTGTCCTGCTCGTAGATACTGGGGACTAATTACAACCTTGAGAACCTTAACCGGGGAAGTGTAAGAGTGATGCGGAAGATTATTGTGCAGGTCAGGATTCAGGTGCAGGTTAGGTGCAGGATTCAGTCGGAGTTCATATGCAATATATTATCCCGAACAGTTGTTCATCTTAAGGCCCAATAATTGCCTTGATTTTTTTTTTCCTGGAAAGTCCATTGGTTCACCAGAGGCTGGTGCAGCTTTTAAGGGAAACTCGCTCATTCCGGTGGAATGTTTCACTATTTCAATGAGCGCATTTAGAATGTTTATTATGTTTTTTACATGTCCGTCGTTCATATATATATATATATATATATATGTCTATGTATCCTTAGATTTACCTAAACGTGCATTGGCCATGTGCATCTCTTCACGCCACGAAATCAGTAAACCTGCTTTATTTCATTATAATATTGTTTTCTTTGATCATTGCCCTTGATCGATGTTCCCAACAAGAACAGCGCGTAAAATGAGACGATGTTTACAAGATTTCCTTTCGTAGCTTCATGTTGTAGATAGGCGGCTTCTGTGGCAAAAATTACGTGTTATTAGATAAAGATAGCAGTTAAAGATAAAAGTGCTAAGGATAGCAGTTCACCTGGTTAAAGCTACAATTGGTACCGGACGACAATAGTAGAGGGCACACCAAAGCAAGGAAAACCATAAAAAATTTTACTGAACACACTTTCGGCGAGAAAAACTGGGTGTCCGCAGGCATCCACGCAACGAACGCGCACTCCCTAGCATACGACGCACTTGATAACGACAGCAAACGTGAAAGCGGCATGTTGTATAACCAATGCCTCAAGTATGCACACGTAGCAAAAATGTATCAGTATAAATTTGCAGTTGAAGTAAAGCACCATTTTAGGAGCGTACGCACGCAATCGGTCTCAGCGCATGCAGAGAAATTACGTTGAAAATGCCACAAAGCGTGCCTCCACCCCAATCCATTTCGCTCGCAGCGCCCTCGCAAAATTTTTCCACACCCAGCGCATAAGCGGGAGAGCGCCGTTCGTTCCATTCGACCATTGTCTAGCACACTCTAATTTTGATTAAGCCGGCGATCGCGGCTCAATCTCGCGTACAAAAGAAACGAAGCGCGGAGAGAGGAAGCACGCCGTCTCCCTTCATCCGCAAGGCTCCGGGCAGGGGGATGAGGGGGCTTCTCCTCCGGGCGGCAGATGCACCCACTCGGACCGCTGTAACTTGAAGCCCATCTATGACGGGGACAAGGGGTCTCTTCAATTTTCAGAGCCCTGGCAGTCCGCTGGCAGCCAGCTAGTTCCGGTCCTGATAGGAAGTCACGTGGGCTGGGGTCCCAAGACAAGCTGAACCTGCCCGATGTTTGCAAACTCGAACGCCAGGACAGCTGGCCGAAGGTAAACATCCTACCAGCATGGCAGCGCCCGACAAGGTTGTCGCGCGCTCGGCGTAGTCGGCCCATTTTTGCGTTGCCAGCTTGAAAATATACAGTTGCATTCACGGATACGATCACTTTCGCGCGATTTCGCGCGACTCCGCACTGGGCCAGCCTCACCTTGTGCAGCACAACAGATGGCCTCCGACGCGTCCGGTGACAAGACGCGAAATAGTGCTTAAGTGATTGTATCCTCGAAAGGGATAACTCGAGGATCCCTGCTCGCAGCGATCACGTCGCCCACCGGCAACATTATTGAGTTGGCGTTTTGTCATCACTTCACAAGACATGAAAAAGCGGGATGTCGGGTACGTCTTATACGCATAAAATTTCGTGCCGACCTGCTTGGGCTTCGGTTTCAGAAAGTTTGTCGCGCGTAATGGTGCTTCTCATTTTGACCCTAAGGAGCTGGGGACGCGGCTCGCGCATGAAAATGCACGCCGCCTGTGACCAGCGAAAAGTTGCGCGAAAAATGACACTGGTGGCGATAATGAGAGCAATAAGCAAATGTACGTGTGTCTAATGTACGTGCGCCTATTACTCAAGCAGTGCATTCTTACATCAACGGCCTGCAGTTCGGACACATATCAGTTTTGAGCTGCCAGCCAAGCACACGATGGAGAGACGGAACGAAAACGGGATAGCTGCAACGTCTTCGCTAACTGCAGAAAATAGAGATATCTCCGCATACATACGCGAGATATGCGGAAAGGAACACCACCAGAGAAAGACGAAATTGAGCGTCTACAACTTGCGTGGAACACAATGCAGATAACATGCACGCATGAGGGCGCGGCGCGCTGATCGCCGCGAAGAAGCCTTGGGGACACACACATACACAAGCTTCAAACGGTTCACCACTGCTCATATGACACCGCTTCACGATGCGGAACAGTGCGTTAGCCCCTAAAACGATAACGCTAGAAGTAAGGAAATCCGAAGGTGACCGTAGACAGTTGGCTGAGCGAGGTAAGTCCTCAAGTCCTCGAGTCCTCAAGCGCCCGAGTTGCAATCCGTGAAGTCCCAGCAAAGATGGTGGGGAGCGCCCATCGCCTCTTTTAGTCGTCCGCTAGCCAGAGAACTTTCAGAGGTCAGACAGACCAAACTCATCCTGGTAAGTTCTGGCAGCCCGCGGGAAGCCAGAACCGTCCAGCCCGAGCAAAACGAACGCCCGGCGGAAGTGCGTGGCGCGGTGGGCGGATCAACCCGAGAAAAACGAAGAAGCTCTGGCTGGTTCTGGCAGGCCGCGGGTAGCCAGAAGTGGATGATCGAAGAAGCCCGCGGGCAGGAAGGGTGTGGGCGGGCGCTTCTAGTCGGGGCGGTGCACACCGCCCGAGCAGCTGTGTCTTGAAAGCCATTCGCGTCGTGTAGAGAGTACGCTAGGCGCAAAGGCAACTGATGAGCGCAGCTCACGCACGTGCGCGACACATATGGAGGAAAGCGGGAAGGCAGCGCGGAAGGGAGCGGGGTGGCTTCGACTTCGCCAAGAAGTGCATGGTCGTGTGCGGCGCACCTTGAGCGGGATCTGCAGAGGGTTATACCTTTGTGTGCGCTGTGTGTGTAGTGACTTTTGAAGGAGAGGAAGAGAGAAATGCAGTGCCGTAACTGGATCTCAGAGGAGGACACCTCAACAGCACTGCACAGGGAAAGGGAAGTGGGGAGAAAAAGATCAGGGAGAGGAGGAAAAGTAGGCGGAAAAAAAATAACAAGAAGGATGAAGAAGCAATGCGGGGCTTACTAAGGTCCCTCTATAGTTTTCAAGGTAGCGACATCTGCCGCGCGCGCCACCTAGGAAGTTCCTGTAGCAGACGGCGCCCACGCTAAACCGCGGCGCCGCGGCATTCGGGAGGTGAAAAAATACCTGCATACGCGCGGAAATAAAACCTACTGGTGCCTGACTGTGGCGAAAAACAAAAGAAGGACCCGAACTGCTAAATTTAGTCCTTTAATTCCAAATGAGCGCTCCAAGAAAATAGCTCAAGAGAGCGTAATGAGGGCTGGATCGCCTCCATTCCGCGTGTTTACATTTCGTTCGTTTGCGCTCAATCACCGCGCGAGTCTTGGTGATTGCTGGCGCTTAATCCCGTATGCTCTGTGAAATTCTTTGCATGTAAGTGTGCTGCGTATACATAGCGGTTCCATTGAACGAAGAAGTCGTGTAAAAATGAATGCTGACAGTCGCTTGGACTGAAAATATTTCAACATAACAGCGCTCAAACGTGCGATTCTCAAAGCGCGCAGCCCTCACAGCAACTAAACAACATCCTATGTGTGCGTGGAACCGAGTGCGCCAACAGTCTTCTTGCCGCTGAGTGTGTCTGTCGTGTAGCGATTACAAGACGACTGCATGTGTCTTGTGGTTCAATGCTACGAGCCAGTGCAACTGTCGTGACATGATGAAGAGGTGGTATGGATCGTGTCAGAGTGTCTCCTCGATCGTGTTCGGGCTGCCAGCGCGATCTGATCTCGCGGCACACCAATATCAAGCGTAGCGTGTGCGCGTGTGTCAATGCGGTTGACTTTTCTCGTCAACCGTGCGACGTCGCCGCGTAAACTCGAATCATGACGCGCATTGTTGTGTTTATCCCTTTTCGCCTCCATGCACCGCTAAAGCCCTCTAGGAATTAGAGGGCCCTTATACGAAACGCACGCGAATTGGCCCAGCTATTACTCCACTGTGTTTTGCTGGCAATCCGTGTATCGCTTCTGGCGTTTTTCTTATGTTCATTTGCAGTTGTGTGTTTTTCATCAGTAAAATGGCATTGCCGATTACTGAAACATCTTCGAATGTAAGGGAAACTTGGAACGAGCTCGCAGCTGTATGTAATGTACTTTGATATACTGTATTACGCTTTATTATTTGACGGCGAGTAGCTGTGGCTATGCAGTATTCGTTTTTGAAAACAGAATAATGCAGGCACTTAGCAGTATATTCATTCAACTAACTTCTTGTCGTCCTCCGTCTGATCTCGGCACCCATCCGCACAGCAACAAGGCATTTCGGTCCTTCGCATCCTAGGTCATATTGATCTATTCAGCGGGCTCACAGCGAACTAAAATAAATAATATCCACAAACTTCGGCCCTCAACATTCATGCACGTGAGTGAAATACTATCACCGCTCGACACACGCACGTGTATATTTTCTATCGCACCTTTGTATCGTATGTTACTTGCCGCGCATAGTCGTGCTGTTACGGACGGTTCAAAGTCCGTCCGTGCAATTCTGTGTAACCATACTTTTCGTCTGGTTACGTTATGGATGCCGCGCGCGATGCAAAATAACTTCTTGCCATCCTTCGTCCGGTTTCGGCACCCAACCGCACAGCAACAAGGCATTTCGGACCTCCCGGAACGAAATTATCGCAATGATGTGCATAGAACAAAGGCGAAACGCGCGCACTTCGCCCGGCGCGCAGGAACTTTCATGGCGTCAAAGGGGCGGAGCAAGATCACATGTCACCGATCAGCCTATCGCAGGCGTTGTCGGCTGGATCAAAGCCTGGCGGTACTTTTGAATGATTGAGGGGCTTTAGGGCTTACACCCGCGTACTCAGCTGCGTTTCACGACAAAAGTTAAGTAGGGCAGGAAGCACTTTCTTGACAATGGAATGGTGGGCTGCCGAAAAGAGAAGCGCTCCCTCCGGGTCACAGGGCCGTCCCACACGATGGTATGATGCAAAGAGCGCAGTGCGCTCAACATCGAAGGCCGGGCAGCGGAGCAGAAGGTGCTCAAGCGTCTCCTCCTCGCCGCACTCCAAGCACGCGGGGCTGCCTCTTCCGTTCAGTCTGTGCATTCTGGCGGCCGAGTTGTAGCAGCCGACGCGCAGCCGAAGGAGAAACGAGCTGTCCCAGAGGGAGAGACCCGCGCGGGGGAGGAGGCGAGAGGGCGTGCCTGCAGCAACGCACGGTTCAGGTGGCTGCGCGCGGAGGATGCGCAGTATCGCCGTCTTGGCCACGTCGAAACGGTGTTGGAGCTAGCGAGGGGAAGTGAACCGAGAGAGCTTGCTTCGTGAGGGCGTCAGCCGCTTCGTGCCCAGGCAGGCCGATGTGCGGGGGGACCCATTGTAATGCGAAATCGCAGCCCTTATTTACGAGATGGCGCAGTTTCGATCCCACGCACTGCACAAGCGGAAGACCGGCATAGTCCTTCCTCAGCATGCAAAGAGCCGCACGCGAGTCCGACAGTATCGCGGCAGACGAGACACCGCACTCCTGAAGAAGTAGGTCAGTCGCGAGGTCAATCGCCGCGAGTTCAGCGACTGTCGACGAGGCAGGAAAACGAAGGCGGCACTGCCGAGACGCAGAAATGTACGGTACCGTGCATGCGGCAGTGGCGGAACCGTCACTGGACACGGATCCGTCAGTGTACACTAGGAGTCGGTCGCGTAGATGTTCGAAGATCAATGCAGCTGTCTCCTGCTGCATGGCACACAGTGCTGTTTGTCGCTTGCTCTTGACGCCCGGGACGGTGATGTTTACATCGAGGAGCGCGGAGGCGTGCGGCGAAGGCGGCAGGAGGAGGAGTTGAGGCAAAGAGGCGATGCGAGTGCTGAACTCGGTGGCACGCTGGTCCATGCCCGAGCCCTCGACGGTGTGGAGGCGGCACACGAGGCGCTGACCCTGTGGCGACCATTGCAGTCACTCAATGTGGTGAAGCGCTTGTTTCCGCGCGCGAAGTGATGGCGGCCAGTTTCTCGCTTCGGCTAGTTGCCCCCACTTGCGAGATCCGGTGAAGCGCGTACATTTGGCGAACTGCGGTGCGGTGCTCGAGGTCGACGGCCTTCCAGTTGGCTACACTGGCGTTGGTGAGTGGGAGCGCGTAGAGCACTAGCGACGTTGCGATCGAGTTGTAAATTCGGAGCGCAAAATGCGGTGTGCAGCGGCGGCCTCGGGCGAGCAGTGAGCGTGTGGCGCCTGCGACTTTCCTGGAGTCCCTGCAGAGTTGTGTAGTGGCCGCGTTAAAGTTGAGGCGCAGTCGATGTGAAGGCCGAGGTATGAGACTTTTCTGTGCCACGGAGTGGGGGGGTGGAGGGGGGGGGGGGCTTCCGCGCAGCGAGAGAGTTGGCACTTCGAAGCGTGCACGGCTCGCACGGGGGTGAATTAGTAGCGCCTCGGTTTTTGACGCCGAGAGCTGAAGCCCTATGCTGCCGAGATATTCGTCCACGGCGTTGATCGCCGATTGAAGTGATTGACGCACTTGGTAGCCATAGTTCGTGGGCCCGCAAGCAAAAAGAGCGAGGTCATCAGCGTAAATCGCCACACGGACATCAAAGGCTGTCACCTTCGGTATTAAATCAGGGAGCCTTGCCAGCGCCAAGTTAAAGAGGAAAGGGCTGAGGACACTGCCCTGAGGAACTCCAGAGGCCACGCTACGGGGAGTGCTGAGCGCGTCACCCACGCGCACTCTGAGCGTTGAGAAAGGCCGAGACATATGTAGGCGGTCGGTGATACGCAGCTCGCGAAGCGCTTGAGTGATGGTGCCATGAGGGAGGCCGTCAAACGCGCGCTCTACATCGAGCAGCACCAGGTATCCGGCTTCCTGGCGGCTTGCAGCGTGCTCGAGAGTGACGACAACGTCCGCGAGGGAATCAGCTGTCGAGCGCAGTCGGCGGAAGCCGCTTTGTTCAGGGGCAAAGGCCTCTAGGGCGGAGGCAATCCATTCAAGGCGGTGCAAAGCCATGGACTCCATTGTTTTTCTGGGTTACCGAGGTTAGCGATACTGGGCGATAGGAGTTGGCGCTTGAGAATGGGAACGACGATCGCCTCTTCCCAGTCGGCGGGAATGATGCCGCTGCGCCAGACCGAGTTGAAGACCTCGAGAAGTGACGGAAGCTGAGCTGCGTCAATGTTCCTCAGGACTTGACGAGTAATGCCTGTTTCACATGATGCGATTTTCGTCGCACCGGAAGTGCGATTTCCGTCGTTTGCGATGAAAATCGCAGTCGCAGTGCCGACCCCCCGATTTTCGGCTGCGACCAACCGGTTGGTCGCACAGGCGCACCGTCGCACCGATCGCTGCGATTTTCCGTCGAAATTGCGCGGAGAGCTGTCAACGGAGCTATTTCGCCGGTTTGTTTTGGAAAATGGCGTCTCGTCCGACAAGTGCAATGCGCGGAAACGGGGATCGTCGAATTCGGTACGTACGCGAAGGGAGAATAAAAAACTTGTACCGCAGATTGCATTCTCCGATTGCTATGCGTTTGTTGACACGCTACACAGCAAATCAAGTGCATTTTCACGTTTGCTTCGTACGCCTTTGCGAGTTGTCAGTGCTAGGAGGTGTTCGATCCCCAGCAGACGACGAGGTTGTCACAATTTTCTTTTGTTGAGTAGCTTGCAAAAATCGCGCTTACGGAGCAGCTTGAATTATTTCAACCTCGGCAAGGGCAAATGACAAGACAGCAAAGTACCCGAAGTTTCAACGTTGCGCTGAACGCGGTACCGTTCAGTTGCGTTTTCTTGTCGGTTTTCAATCACGAATTTCCCGATGCATCTTGAAAGCCTATCTTGCCTCTTATTAAATTTGACAGAGCAAAAGTGTAGGCTATCGTAATGAATTTGCTACGATAGCATTAAATCCGTGGCTTGAATAAAATATTACATGCACGTTAAGTTGCACCTCTACTCTGGAGAATTTTTTTTTTCATGCACAAAAATCAATAAACATTGACTATGTTGCGGACTTTGTATCCTTACTGCATCTGTATGAACACTTGCTCTGCGAGGTAACTAACTGTACAACTAGTATATTAAGTAAATTGCTTGCTATAGTGGCACAGTGACAACGTACCCTCCTGCACAATTATGCAGAACTCGTGCAACAATGCGAAAAGCAGGCAAACGGCCTGTTCTTGTGGGGATAAAATAGTATAAAACGACACGCTGAACAAAAGAAAATCGAGCTGTGTTGTGAAGTCAGCCGGTACAAGCAGTTCTTGCACGTTCACAGCTGATCAAGTGTGCAGAAACATTCATGCCTTACATGTTTCTAATAAGTTTCTAATAAGTTTGTGATCACATATATTAGTGTGTAAAACCATATAACGATATCCGCTGCGATTACTATCTTTATAAGTAATGAAATACCATGCTACTTGCAAGAACATATATCACCTGAGGATTTTAGAACAAATTTATGCATTTCAACTATACACAATATGTGGTTTATTCAATAAAAGACCACATACTGGGCTTTTTTGCAATGACAAACTTATTCCAAACTTTACTTACATACAGGCAAGAAAAAAAATTATAGACAGAATTATTGTTCTTCAATTTGTTCACCTGCCACTGTGGCTATAGCATTCTGCTGCTAACTCAAGGCAAGGGATTGATATGCCAGCCATGGAAGTCGCATTTCGATTGGAGTCGTAGGTGAGAGAAAAAGCTCTTGCACTTAGATTTAGTTCATCACCTTTTATTGAACCCTTACACTTCAAAATACTACTGCATAGGGGAGCATGCTTATGCAAAATCTAACACCAATAGAAAGCAAAGGGCAGAATTGTAAAACAACCATCTTGCGTGATAATTCGCGTGTGTGAATATTCATTGCATCAATATGTATTGTTCAACACCACTGCACAAATAAGCATGATCAGGTATAGCAAGTACTGTGTCGGGAAGCTGGTTCTACAGATGTATAAATGTCAAGGCATGAATGCTCATACTACATCGCACACATAGCACAAAGAAAACCTTTTTCAAGAGTTGTCCCTTCTGGCAGTTATGAGTGGGCCATAAGCAGCAGAAACTTTATCGCAGGACATTGTGCAATACCGCTTATGAAAGAATGAAGAGGCTTTTAACAGCAGTACCTTATGCTGCTCTAATAAGAGGAACGATGAGCAAAAACACTTCTGGTAGAGCACTTAAACAGTAACTTTCTGCAAGACAGAAAATTCCAGGTCAGAGTTGGAGGTACATTTGGCCCATACACACCAACAACACGGGCATACTACAAGAAACACTACAGCCTATGGCGTATTACAGTCTATGTGAAAGCTATCTTATACAGAAATCAAGAATGATGCAACAAGCCCTCAACAACACTGCAGACTTTCTTGGCCAGTCTGGCCTCTCGCTTTCTGATAAGTCAGCTCATATCGACGTCGGAAAAAAAGAAAGGCAAGAATCAAGAACTACCCCAGATTGCACATTGTGATCCACATAGCTGGACAAATATGCCCGCAAGTCAATGTCCACAAATCCTCAGCAAGTGTAAGCCCATGACGGCAGAACCAGCACGTGGGTGAAACAAGTATGCAATGCCTGGACGCAACTTCCACACGTGGTGAAAAGAATAATCTCGAAATAATGGGGGTGGACGAGTGGATACTATAGAAAATCGCAGATGCTTTGCTTGTGTCCAAGGTATGGTACGGTATGAATTACCTGCAGCACATAAAAAAGACAACTCATCGAATACAGGCATCGGGTAGTAATAACAGGTCTTTCCAACTGTACCATGCTTGAAGACCTCTATGAGAAAGAGCTAACGAACAAGCACCTAGACAGAGTAGAATTGCTGCCTGCAGCACAAATTCTTTGTCTCAAGAGCTCAGAACCTCGCAACAAGATACTATGCCAGATAGCATATGAGATGCAAAGACGACTACCCCTCCCTTCAGAAACACAACCTCGGGAGTACCTGAACTTGAAACACAACAGGCCCATACCGTGGAATATGGGGGTAAACAATTAGGCCAGGAGACTATATGCAACTGCCAAACACACAGAGGAGGTTGCTAATCATGAAGATGCAAGCAAACATAAGGCACATATAGTACACTGATCTGGCAATAGCAGTGTAACAGTAGTATGACACTACATAAAACTAAACCCCATATAAGTGAGTACCATTCCAGGTCATCCTACACCTAGAAAAGCTGAACTGAACGCAATCAAAGCAGTACTTGTAGTGCAGATTACACCCTGCACAACACCCTGCATGGATTCACCAGAAACTGTCTGGGCCTGCACATCACACAAGATTGTCAGGAAAATTAGGAGATTGACACGCGACTTGCAAGCACATGGCCAGTAATTAAATTACAGGATACATAGCCATGCAAATATTCCAGGACACAAGCGGGCTTATAAGCCTGACATAATAACTGAAAACTAGATGAGTTTGTGTGTATTCATTATTAACTAAAGTGCAACAGATAGACAACAGACAAGAATGAAGCGCTCTGTGTGTTCACTTCTTTCCTATCCATTGCATTTCTGTTGCACTATGATTAATGAATTCATAAGGCTGTACAGGAGAAGAATGATACCTCTGCCCAAGGGCCCGATCTCACATCCAAATCCACACGTGTGCACACACACGCACACAAATGCTGCAAGAGTGCATAGCATGAAGCAGTATCAACAGGATGACACTAGATATGGATAAGGACTAACTTTCAACTGATGATCATTTGTAAAAATGTGGCGAGTTATACAAATTACCAGAAAAAAAGGACGATGAGCAAAACGAGAACAAGGTGAAAGCAGGAGCCAACGATCGACTAGTGGACTTGTCTTCTTCAAGGTCCACGTTTGGAAACGTTGGCTCCTACTTTCACCTTGTTCTCATGTTGCTCATCGTCTTGAATTTCCATCTCCTGCCTTCCCCGAGTTTTCCCCAGAAAAAGAAAGACATCTTTGAAAGATAGATAAAAATTGGTGCTTGATGCAGCCAAACATAAATAAAAATGCTACAGAAAGAAAATAGAGAAAAATTCGAAGTGCAGGAAAAAATCATTACAATTGCCAATCCTGCATGCCAGCACCTTTCAAGAAACACTGTTGTTATTCCAATAGACAGACTGACAGCTTGCTTATGCAAGCACATTCTTCCAGTTCCATGCCATTGGGAAAAAAGTGAGTTTCCTGGAAGGTAGCCACATGCACACTTGGTGATCACAATGTTTTTTTTTTCCCTGGACTTGTATATATATATGTATTTTATCCCTTTCCTGCTTTTATGTTTGGTTTCATCAAGCACTAGTCTTTATCAGGTTTTATTGTTGTACTACTTTGTGGTAACCTTTATATATCATTGCATTTTCACAATAAACCTTTTAATTAGAATTTAGCATAACCTGTTCTTACTGCTTCACACTGTACGTTCTTGCTACATTGGCCAAATAAAAGATTTTATAACGTATCATGACGGCCATTAAAGTGACTTGTTGCAGTCTAAAGAAAAAAAATGAATAGCCTGGCTGCAAATGGCACCAGAGAACACATAGGACAAACAAGAAAACCGAGATGATCTGACAATCAAAAGTTTAATGTACACACCGAGTTAATGCTCGCTGACAAGCAATAGACTGAACATACACAAAAAGGAGAAGCGAAAATTCATGTGCGTTTCCTGACAGGAAATGCATCCATTTCTAACGGAGGCCGTGATGACAAGATTAACGCAGCGTTTTTAGATCTACAGCTTCCGTAATTTCTCTAGGCAGCCGATCTGCACAGAATGCTAGCTTCTTCCTCTACAATGCACGCTCAGATGTGGAGAGTGCATTGTAGAGGAAGAAGCTAGCATTCTGTCGAGATCGGCTGCCTAGATAAATTATGGATGCTGTAGATGCAAATACACTGGGAGAATCTTGTGTCAGCATGGTTGCTGTTACACCTTCAGAGATGGATGCGTTTCCTGTTGGGATCTGTATGGACACACATCAGAGCTTGCTTCTGCTTTTTGTGTAAATTTGATTTATTGCTTGTCGAACAGCATTGACTCGGCATGTTCAATAAAGTTTCATTTGTTAAAACACCTCATGATTGTCTTGGTCTCTAGCAGAAAGGTGTTCATTCTTTTTACAGTGAAGCTGTGTATGCCTAGGCGATACACTCATGGTCCGATCCCAAAAACCCTAGTGTAGGGGTATGAGCCGTTGTTTAAGGGGGTGTGAGCCATAGCATTCGTCTTGCATGATGGACGGAGACATTTCGTGTTAAGCAGACATAGAAATGCTTATGCATTTCAAACATACATTTATCTGCGTATTATTGCAGGGAAGGGACACAGAGAGGGATGGGGTTAAGACAAGATCATGATGTCATTATTATCTCACAGTGAAGGTGTGGTGGGCCATTGGCTAGACCGATAGTGACGTCGTTTCTCTCTAGCAGCAGAGTACGCGTGCAGTAGTCTCTCTCCGACTTCCCAAGAGGTTCGAAAATGTGTCCCTGTATTTAATTAAATGAAATGTGCAGCCCCGGTGTGTCACTTCGTAACTACAGTGCATAACTGAGTCATAAACATTATGATTAACGCATTACAAAACGCAAGTGCGTAACATAATCCAGAAAGACTTTGATGGACCCGCTGGATTAACACAATGAACCACTCATTGCACTTTCCGTGATGGTGATCTTGCAAAGTGCAATGTGTGGCATTCCAAACAAACAATGTGATAAACCCAAGCCAAACATGTGCATAACCTCATTAAGAAACACAGACATAACCAATAATATAGAAAGACTTGAATAAACCATTGGAATTAACCCAGTGATAAACACCAGGGCTGCATATTTCAGCTTCGCTGGTTTACCGTCTGTACAGGGTGCATGGGCAGTAACTTTATCTGTTATTGTTTGTTAAGTATTGTATAATGTTGTGCCAGTAAAACACGTTGGGCTAGTTGGTGCAATGTATTGGTACTGCTTTTTTTGCTGGTGTTTTTCTTAATGTTGTGCCCTTCTTCCTTTTGTAACAACTTTTTTATTCCCCCTTACATAATACTCCAACCTTGCAGCCTGCGAGGTATATAAATAAATAAGTACATAAGCACGTCATTCATTCATCTGCACACACCTCGCACCATTCCTTGCTCAACAAATGGCACTGTGTTGATGTCTCGCAGCGTGCATCTACATTAACTGCCGTTTGCGTTTTGGTATGGTTTGTGAACAGTGTAATGCATAAAGATTACATGACATTAAGGTTGTGACCTATGCGGTGCATAAGCAAACCTTGCAAAAGATGACATGTTGGATTGTTGAATATAAGACAAATTGTATATATCGCAGTTACTTTACCAGCATTTATTTGACCACTTGACAAAAACTTAACTTCGCATAGATTCCAACACGTACACTGAATCTGCAGTTTTCTTTTTTGCTTATTAATGCAGTCGTTACTGCATGGCCACATTCTAGATTTGAAAACAAAGTGAAATAAATTTGTTTGTTGCAATATAACAATATGCGTAGATCACTGCGATTGTAACACGAGAACTTGATACAAACATGCACACTATAGGATGCAGACAAATGCTCAGGACAAACTCCAGAATGTTTGCATCCTGATACTTATGAAAGTGAACGGTTTCATTCCATGGCTGTCAATGAGAGGGAGAGAGAAAACTTAATTGTGTTCGTGGAACAAAAACGCATTGATAAGCTTAGACATATAGTCATTGCTTAACACTTTCGAAATGAATAATTATAGCTTGCTATCGACATTGAAGCAGCCATTCGACAGCAAGAAAAGGAATCATTTTTTCCAGCTCTGAACATTGAATTGCAGGAAATGCAAGCAGGCATAAAATTCTGCCAATATAATCTGTTTAGGAATACCAAATTGGAATAGACATTGAGGCTTGCATTTGTACTTTCTCTGGCTGAGCAATCTAATTTGAAATGACTCCCATAAGCATGTCGTAACAATGTTGATCTAATACAGGTTGAATGCATGACTAGCTTAAGAAATCTGGATGATTGCTATAAATTAAAGTGAAGAAACTATAATATTTAATAACATTAATAATATAATAATAATATTTATTTCCACAAAACAGGCTAACCGTGAGAGGCGTGCGAGGCTGAGCAGAAAGCTGAAAAATTCTACGGCAAGTGCGCCTGCCGCAGGCCTGCGATCCTGCATTGGGAATAGCGCGTATTGATATGGTCTTCTTGTTAGAAGTTCCGAGTATACTGCCAGCGCGAGACACAGGACAACAAAGTGGGCGAGAAGCGTGTCTTTTAAAATGATATGTTACAACGTACAGGTTTCTACGAAGTGACGGTAACTGCTCGAAACATTTGATGCGTCGGCTTTTGCGCCTTTAGAAATATTTAGAGAGGGCTCCCATATATATATTCGCAGCGCAAGCACGGCGATGGACGAACCAGTCAAGCGCTAAGGTTGAATTTCACAACACAATTTTCATTCCACGTCGTAATCACACAGATCATTTGAGGCTTCGTTCAGTGGCACACGCGTGCTTTCGGGTTGGTGCTTCTTGTTGCGTTTGGCTTAAGAATATGGCTAGTAGCAGGCACCACATATGCGCAATCACGGGCAATATACACGCATCATTTCTTCAGAGGCTGGCGCTGAGCACAGGTAGCGCGAGGATCTTGTTGGGCTGACACGACGACTTCGTGGCAGCCGAATTCCAAATACTGCATATGCGGTGAGGGTAGCAATATGAACCTGGTCGATAGGTCATCTTGGAGATTGTTGTAGCGCAGGCAGAACGAAACGGTCGTAGAGGGCAGATGAGACAACACACGGCGCAGAACCACCTGCGTGCAGCTGTTTACGTGCGCCATGTCGCACTGAACTACCAAAACCGCCGTCGCGCACTCCAAGACAAATCTTAACTAACATTTTAAATTAGTAAACGTACATATTATTTGCTTCTAATCAAAAGAAGTCAATAATATTATAGTGTAAACGTTTTATTCACTACAATAAAAGAATTATGCAGCGTGTGCCACGAAACCTGGCAGTAAGCAACCCTGGGCGTCGCACCAGTCGCATTGTTAAAATCGCAATCATGTGAAATGAGCCCTCTAAAAATGGCATTGCGACGCGTGCGACAGCACCGATTTTCGTCGTTGCAGTCGCAGCATGTGAAACAGCCTTAACGCCGTCGAAACCGGGAGCGCAGCACCGTCTGTTCGTCTGTTCAAGACGATTGCGTCTGTTCAAGACGATGCGCAACTCGCTGAGCGTGAACTCAGCAGAACACAGCACTTCTACATGCTCTAGAACGCTGCTGCCGCGCTTGCTGACACCAGCGTTTTGACAGCGACTGTCCACGTTCATCGAGTTTGTATGCAAACGTGTGTTCATGTTTACTTAGGGGCGCTGACACCGTGCTTGTTATTTCCGTTAAGTAAGCGAGTTCTTTCAAGTTTATACAGCCGATAAAGCTGCTATCCTTACTTCGTATAGCTGTCCACTGATTTTGTATCGATGCTTCGCCTTTCGGGCGAAACTACGACCTATTTTATGAACCTCTGCAATCCTTGTGAGCGTAGCGTCTTTTTTTTCTGATTGTGAATTGGAACTCAGTTTTATTAACCCGCAGTGTTCCCCTGTCTCTCACAGAAATGGAACAAGCTTCTACGAGCTGATACTTTGATAATGCACCGGCATCGACTGCCACCCACTGCCTTCACCAACAACTTTAACTAAATTCTTCTAAATAACGGAAAAATGCATGGGGCGATGCTGTTTACCTCATTGTGCTTAATCGAACTCGTGCGACAGTGCCGTTACCAATTACTGCGCTGTGCAGTGCCATTTTACGCCACCAACTATTCCCCATTTAACAACTGTACGGTGGCTGCAAAAGCCAGCTGTGGCGTAAAAACAGTGCTACGTCATTTGTATCATCTTTATTTGATCTGAGAGCGGAAACTAGATGTAAAAAGAGCAGGGACGCTATAACGCAAAGCTATTCCAAACTTTTCTATTCCAATTCTGCAATCAGCCCTTCGCGATTGGTCAAAAACTATTTTGGATCACCCCCACTGCGCCTCTCTGTCAGGCGACATCACGAAAACGGCGATAGGTCCCCATCTGATATGACGTGTGCACGCTGATTATGCATGATTTGACCGAACAAAATAAAAATAGTTATTTCTGAATCGACCCCTTTCTCCCATTAGCTCTCGGCTATTGGTCAGGAGTTTTGGGCTGCGTCCATTTCACCTGCCTGTCACGCGACGTCACAAAACCGCTAGAACTCACCGCGTCAAAGTGAAGTGTATGCATTAAAGATGCATTAATTTGCCGAACAGAACTGAATTTTCCTCTGAATAGCCGCAGGCTGTCCCGTTCCGAAAGGAATAAAATATGGCTGCCGCCGATCACTCAGGCACTGGCTGCTCGCACCTGCCGGAAAGCATGTTTATTTGCGCGTATTAAAGCTTTCTGCGTGGTGGTGTAACGTTTTCGAGCCCTTTCGGCACGTTTATGACCTCGTTCTACGAACGTTTCTTTACAGAGGATCCGCTTTAGTGTCATTCTTAAGTTTCCGTTGCATACCGCGGCGGTTTTCAAACAGCCACCGCGAGCTAAGTAAAGGAAAGCGGAGCAATCGCAGGCGCCGGCACCACCCTCTTCATCCGGTTGTCGATTTTCAGTACACTGGCCCGGCTCGATCGAATCCCTCTCCACTTGAGCGTGCTCCTCGCCTCTTGTGAGCCAATTAGACAAGACAGGCCGCTCTTTGTAGGCAATTTATTCGTTTTTAAGCAAACAAAAGTGACCTCTTATGATCGAGGAGAGCGTTTGATTGGTCTGTTCAGACAACCCTGCGGGTGACTCCCCGATGCTTCCGTCGGTGGTTACGCAAATCTGGCGTCAGGAGATTGCAATAAAAACACATTGGAGTAGTTTTACGTTATTGTGCCCCAGACCGCAAAATGTAAGAAGCTTTACCCAACTGCAAACAGTCTTACCTATTTCGAACACTTCTGGTTAACCGTGGCCTTCGTTATAGGAGTATGCAGTTTAAATACGTAAGCTGTCACTCGCCTTGTGTGGGATCAAGTACGCCGTGTCGTAGGTCAGCGTTCTGTGCAGTGTCCTACTGTACACAGCCGCGAACAGATAGAAGAGGTCGCCGACAAATTCCCAATCCCCACCGCCGACACTTGGGCAGACCTGCGACAATGGAATAATAATATGAGCCGATTAGCAGCGTTGACGCGGCTACATTACCTTTATTTTTGCTTTGACGCATATTCACGGGCTAACCACTGTTACAATGTTATCGCACGACGCCCGTTAATGTATGGAAACTTTTTGAAATCTTGTCGCTGATGCTATAGTGAGAGAATCTTATGTAATCAGGCTGCAGCCAAAACGTGAACACTGTTGCACATTCTGGAACGCAAACTAGCACCAGCGATCACGCTGGAATGTATTACGAGACGTGTACAAAACGCGGATGCATTTTACCTGTATAGATAAGATATCGACGATGGACGATCGCGGACGCCGCTGTCGTTGTGCTTTTGAGTTGTACTTGTATTTTTTTTTCTAGGGGGGGGGGGAGGCGCACAAGTAGATCCAATAAAGAGCTACAATAATGTCTCACATTTTTAGAACTGACTGGGTCCGTCACAACACCGTGAAGACAGTGTCAAATGTCTGATTGAGCACGCGGCTATACTGGCTATCAGGATGCGTGTTTGGTTAGTCAAGTCCTACATAGTTTAGAAGACGAGCCATCAGACGAAGCAAAAGGAAAAGATCACAGATATTGCAATAAACTACAAAACAAGGGAGAAATCTACCGAAACTGTGTTTTCCCTACCGGCTCAAATTTAAACTTCTTTCGCGTCCTACACTTCGTCTTTGACATGCTGTCACGGCGTAACACGTTTGGTGCAGCTGTTACCAAATGCTTGCAGTATTTTCTCGTACAATATTGAACTTTTTGACGCACATAAAGACGACGTTATTACGCAGTTTACTGAATCCGGTGTTTCATTAATAGTTTATTATAATTGTAGTAATTGCATGATACACGGTTTGAAAATAATTGATGTCTAAAGCCGAGCATTCCTTTCCTACTGCTTATATAGTTCAGTTCTGAAAACAAATTTGAAATGAAACCATCAGCGCTTCTCATGGTGCAACCACGAGACGAACGAAACCCGCATCAACAAATTCGGCGTCGTTACACTGCGACGGGTAGACCAGCAAGGCGAAAACCATTGGCGCAGGCAGTCCGGCCAGCGAAAGCGGTTCATTGTAGATTTAGTGCGAACCCATCTCCAGCCATCGTTGCTATATTAGCTTCAGTTTCCAAGGTACGGTCGAAGTGCGCGCGAGAATGCTCTCTGATTCTGTTCACGACGTGGCGTTGGTGTCGCTATCAGCCTAGCGTGCCTCAATTCTACGTCTCTCCTGCAATGGCGTCGAGGCGCCCTATGTCAGCCGGAATGCCTCGTTCGGCCGCTTGCTGCGTACTGGTACGGTTGGCGTCTGTTACCACGTGCAGAAAGGAATTTCACTTGACCTTCTCTCACCATGCCTCGTCGAAATGGGGTGTGACTTCTGCTACGGTTGGCATCTCGCACCTCATGCAGAAAGCACTTTCTCTCACCCGACCTTCTTCGTCGAAATAACGCGTTACTGCTCCTGCCATGTTTGGCGTCCCGCACATCGTGCAGAAAGGACTTTCTCTTACCCGACCTTCGCCCACCATGCCTCGTCGGAATGAAGCGTGACTTCCTAATTCGCCATGACCAATTCGAGTGTCTGCCGGTCTGGCGGAAGCCCCGCAGTGTTTACAGCCTTCTTGTGTGTGTGTGCGATTTTACAGGAGCCTTTCCTCGAACGGTCAAACTCTACAGGAAAACTTCCACGAATGAGCAACGTGCAAAAGGGACGGACAAGCCTCTACGGTTCCAGGAGGCGGGACGCCCTGCTCCTTGCAGAAGACTCGGTATAATCTAAGGAGGAGGGGCCCTCTTTCTGTTCTGGTCACGTGACGTCGACGGAAGCAAGATCCCTTCCACGATTGTAGAGAGCTTATTTAAGATCCTCCGAAATGTTCTTTTGTAGGTGGGTGCAGCGGTGGCGTAGAGGTAGAACACCCGCCTCGCGTGCAAAGGGGTCCGTGGTTCGAATCCCGGTGCCGGCAATTTTCCACCGGATTAAAAAAATTACCGACGATTACGTTACTTCCTAATGCGAAATTTGAGCGCAGCAAATAAGCTGTTTCACCTTTTCGATAGATTGAGGCAAAGAAATCGAGCAACACATGTATGCACTATCACAGAATTTTTTCTTATTTTTCACACGTATTCCTTCAACAAAGACTCCACTAACAGTTCTTGACAGTCATGAAGGAAGCTTTGTGGTCGGAGAAATAGACTGATATATGTTCGACTTGGTACACCAATGCTTGATTCTCAAAGACGTTCACAAAGACGTTCACAACTGGGCCCTTAATGCCATATTGGCCTCCGCCGTGCATCAGTCGTGGCACTTGCATGAATGGGATTCGCGGAGATACGAGTCTTACACTCACCGCATTAAGTTGTGGAAGGTGCGCTGGCCTCGAGGGATATTTGTAACCGTTTGTTGTCGAAATAACAACCAAAACAAGCGCGAACGAGACCGACCCAACAGAACAAAACAGGCGCGGGCGAGAGCTGTGGCGCGAGCAGACGATAGTACGAAACGAGCGGATCGGCTGAGACCAGACACGAGTGCGCATCGAGCCGTAAGGAGGGTCCGCATGACACCAGCATCGCGCGCGCACGTCACTGAAGGGGCCGCTCTCATTGGTCTCCGCCATTCGCGGCTCGCGTCCTTCATCTCCCACTCCAGCGAAGGGGGGCGGAGCTGGTTACGAGGCCGACAACGCCGACGACGACGCGAAACCCAGGAACGGACGCCAAAGAGCTGCGCTCTAAAAAATCCGCGTGTTGATAAAATTGCATAAACAGGCCTGGACTGTGGACTGATCCCGGTGACTAGAACCGGTAACGCATTCCCTCACCAGAGCAGGATTGGCCACCCTGGTGCAGTACTTGGCCACAACCTCCTATGTGGCCATGTACTATGTACTGCTCCTATGTAGCCAACACAACAATCAAACCCCGGCCCTCAGACCACAGCAGCTGCGAAGCAACTGACCACGGCGGCGTTCAGACCTGCATCGCAGCAGAGGGTGCTAAGAGTCGCTGGCTTCGGACAGGCCGCCATTGGAATATGAACCTGGCAACGTTTAACGCTAGAACGTTATCTAGTGAGGCGAGTCTTGCAGTACTATTGGAGGGATTAGAGGGCAGTAAAGGGGACATAATGGGGTTCAGTGAAGTTAGGAGGCCAAAAGAAGCATATACAGTGCTAAAAAGCGGGAATTCTTGTGCTACCGGGGCTTAGCGGAGAGATGAGAACTAGGAGTAGGATTCCTGATTAATAAGAATATAGCTGGTAACATACAGGAACTCTATAGCATTAACGAGAGGGTGGCAGGTCTTGTGAAACTTAATAAGAGGTACAAAATGAAGGTTGTACAGGTCTACGCCCCTACATCCAGTCATGGCGACCAGGAATTCGAAAGCTCCTATGAAGAGGTGGAATCGGGTATGGGTAGCGTGAAAACAAAATAAACTATATTGATGGGCGACTTTAATGCCAAGGTAGGCAAGAAGCAGGTTGGAAACAAGGCAGTGGGGGAATATGGCATAGGCACTAGGAATAGCAGGGGAGAGTTATTAGTAGAGTTTGCGGAGCAGAATAATATGCGGATAATGAATACCTTCTTCCGTAAGCGGAATAGCTGAAAGTGGACGTGGAGGAGCCCGAACGGCGAGACAAGAAATGAAATAGACCTCATACTCTGCGCTAACCCTGGCATCATACAATATGTGGACGTGCTCAGCAAGGTACGCTGCGGTGACTATAGGATGGTAAGAACTCGAATTAGCCTAGACATGAGGAGGGAACGGAAGAAGCTCGTACATAAGAAGCCGATCAATGAGTTAGCGGTAAGAGGGAAAATAGAGGAATTCCAGATCAAGCTACAGAACAGGTATTCGGCTTTAACTCAGGAAGGGGACCTAAGTGTTGAAGCAATGAACCACAATCTTGTGGGCATCATTAAGGAGTGTGCAATGGAAGTCGGTGGTAATTTCATTAGGCAGGATACCAGTAAACTATCGCAGGAGACGAAAGATCTGATCAAGAAACGCCAATGCATGAAAGCTTATAACCCTACAGCTAGAATAGAACTGGTAGAACTTTCGAAGCTAATCAACAAGCGTAAGACAGCTGACATAAGGAAGTATAATATGGATAGAATTGAACATGCTCTCAGGAAAAGAGGAAGCCTAAGAGGAGTGAAGAAGAAACTAGGAATTCGCAAGAATAAGATGTATGCGTTAAGAGACAAAGCCGGCAATATCATTACTAATATGGATGAGATAGTTGAAGTGGCTGAGGAGTTCTATAGATATTTATACAGCACCAGTGGCACCCACGACGACAATAGAAGAGAAAATACTCTAGAAAATTTTGAAATCCCACAGGTAACGCCGGACGAAGTAAAGAAAGCCTTGGGAGCTATGCAAAGGGGGAAGACAACTGGGGAGGATCAGGTAAGAACAGACTTGTTGAAAGATGGTGGGCAGATTTCTCTAGAGAAACTGGCCACCCTGTACACGCAATGCCTCATGACCTCGAGCGTACCGGAATCTTTGAAGAACGCTAACATAATCCTAATCTATAAGAAACGGGACGCCAAAGACTTGAAAAATTATAGACCGATCAGCTTACTGTCAGTTGCCTACAGAGTATTTACTAAGGTAATCGCAAATAGAATCAGGAACACGTGAGACTTCTGTCAAGCAAAGGACCAGGCAAGATTCCGTAAAGGCTACTCAACAATAGATCATATTCACACTATCAATCAGGTGATAGAGAAATTTGCGGAATATAACCAACCCTTACATATAGCTTTCATTGATTACGAGAAAGCGTTTGATTCTGTCGAAACCTCAGCAGTCATGGAGGCATTACGGAATCAGGGTGTAGACGAGCCGTATGTAAAAATACTGAAAGATATCTATAGCGGCTCCACAGCCACCGTAGTCCTCCATAAAGCAAGCAACAAAATCCCAATAAAGAAAGGCGTCAGGCAGGGCGATACGATCTCTCCAATGCTATTCACAGCATGTTTACAGGAGGTTTTCAGAGACCTGGATTGGGAAGAATTGGGGATAAAAATTAATGGAGGGTACCTTAGTAACTTGCGATTCGCTGATGATATTGCCTTGCTTAGTAACTCAGGGGACCTGCTCACTGACCTGGAGAGGCAAAGCAGAAGAGTGGGTCTAAAAATTTATCTGCAGAAAACTAAAGTAATGTTTAACAGTCTCGGAAGAGAACAGCAATTTACAATAGGCAGCGAGGCACTGGAAGTCGTAAGGGAATACACCTTCTTGGGGCAGGTAGTGACGGCGGATCCGGATCATGAGACGGAAATAATCAGGAGAATAAGAATGGGCTGGGGTGCGTTTGGCAGGCATTCTCAGATCATGAACAGCAGGTTACCATTATCCCTCAAGAGAAAAGTATATAATAGCTGTGTCTTACCAGTACTCACCTACGGGGGCGAAACCTGGAGGCTTACGAAAAGAGTTCTGCTCAAATTGAGGACGACGCAACGAGCTATAGAAAGAATGATAGGTGTAACGTTAAGGGATAAGAAAAGAGCAGATTGGGTCAGGGAACAAACGCGAGTTAATGACATCTTAGTTGAAATAAAGAAAAAGAAATGGGCATGGGCAGGACATGTAATGAGGAGGGAAGATGACGATGATGAAGGGCTACGGACTGGATCCCAAGGGAAGGGAAGCGTAGCAGGGGGCGGCAGAAAGTTAGGTGGGCGGATGAGATTAAGAAGTTTGCAGGGACGGCGTGGCCACAATTAGTACATGACCAGGGTTGTTGGAGAAATATGGGAGAGGCCTTTGCCCTGCAGTGGGCGTAACCAGGCTGATGATGATGATGATGATGAGGGCAGGTAGTGACGGGGGATCCGGATCATGAGATGGATATATTCAGAAGAATAAGAATAGGAATGGGGTGCGTTTGGCAGGCATTCTCAGATCTTGAACAGCAGGTTGCCATTATCCCTCAAGAGAAATGTGTATAATAGCTGTGTCTTACCAGTACTCACCTACGGGGCAGAAACTTGGAAGCTTACGAAAAGGGTTCTACTCAAACTGAGGGCGATGCAACGAGCTATGGAAAGAAGAATGATGGGTGTAACGTTAAGCGATAAGAAAAGAGCAGATTGGGTGAGGGAACAAACATGAGTTAATGACATCTTAGTTGAAATCAAGAAAAATAAATGGGCATGGGCAGGACATGTAATGAGGAGGGAAGATGACCGATGGTCATTAAGGGTTACGGACTGGATCCCAAGGGAAGGGAAGCGTAGCAGGGGGCGGCAGAAAGTTAGGTGGGCGGATGAGATTGAGAAGTTTGCAGGGACGGCGTGGCCACAATTAGTACATGACCAGGGTTGTTGGAGAAATATGGGAGAGTCCTTTGCCCTGCAGTGGGCGTAACCAGGCTAATGATGATGATGATGATGAGGGCAGGTAGTGACGGGGGATCCGGATGATGAGATGGATATATTCAGAAGAATAAGAATAAGAATGGGTTGCGTTTGGCAGGCATTCTCAGATCTTGAACAGCAGGTTGCCATTATCCCTCAAGAGAAATGTGTATAATAGCTGTGTCTTACCAGTACTCACCTACGGGGCAGAAACTTGGAAGCTTACGAAAAGGGTTCTACTCAAACGGAGGGCGACGCAACGAGCTATGGAAAGAAGAATGATGGGTGTAACGTTAAGCGATAAGAAAAGAGCAGATTGGGTGAGGGAACAAACGAGAGTTAATGACATCTTAGTTGAAATCAAGAAAAAGAAATGGGCATGGGCAGGACATGTAATGAGGAGGGAAGATAACCGATGGTCATTAAGGGTTACGGACTGGATTCCCAGGGAAGGGCAATGTAGCAGGGGGCGGCAGAAAGTTAGGTGGGCGGATGAGATTGAGAAGTTTGCAGGGACGACATGGCCACAATTAGTACATGACCGGTGTTGTTGTAGATGTATAGGAGAGGCCTTTGCCCTGCAGTGGGCGTAACCAGGCTGCTGCTGCTGCTGCTGCTGCTGATGATGATGAAATGTACTTTTGATCACTTCATTGTCTTCTCTTCATCTTTCATCAACCTTTGAATAAACCGTGCAAGTTTCGCACTAGCAAATCTTCTCGCCCTTGCTTGGTCGCCATATTCTACGGGATGCCTGCAGCCCGCCGACAACGCCACGCTACCCCATTAGTAACGTCGGTCGAGCTTCGATAGGCAGACGTCCCTACAACTCGGCAGCAGTATGATACGCTACCCTGGAGTAGGCAACAGTACATGCCCGTTTTAAGCACATTGGAAACGGTCATGCAATATGCGAATTTGCGAATGTTACAGCAAAACTATCAGTGCGACTGGAAGAGCCCGGAAACATCATGTGCGTGTTTTTCCGCTGTCCTGTAAGAACTAGACGATTCATCCGACTGCATGCATTGCGAGGAAACGGGTTGCATGCTACGAGCGACGTGAGGGCAGATTGCGGTGTACGGCAATTTGGGGCTAAATGTAAATGCCCAAATTATTATGTTCTCCCTGTTAGAAGAGTTAAATGAATGCATAAGCAGATTTCTAGCCGTCCTGCTAGAACCATCACTGACGCGAATATTATATTTCTGGAAAACGTGAGCCGTGTAATGCGTGATGTGCACGGAAAGCTTGAAGTGCGTGGATTATTGAGGAACGTCTTATATAGTTAATTAATAAACGTTTTACTGCTCTTTAGGGGTGTTATCAATGTGTGGGCTCTGTTTCAACGATGCGCTCAGATATGTATAGGTGGCAACTAGATTACACTTGCACGAGGAAGCGATATACGAAGTTATATATATAACTTTAGCTACTCCAATATTTCAAGGCTTGCCAGCGGCAGAGTGCACAATTCTAACCGTTGATTTATATAACTTCACGACGCGGCTACCACTTGCACGACAAATCAAAGTGCCTAATAATGATGATAATAATAATAATATTAATAATAATAATAATGATGTTTATTGTCGCAAAAAATAAAAAAACAGGCCGGTCTAAGCCTCAGTTGGTTTGTAGGACCGCGCCTACGAATATGATAGACATGGCAAGAAAAAGCATTGCATAATTTGATGAGGCATGTCGAATAAAATAAATGACAAAGAAATTTAATAGAACAAGGTAACATTTTGTTTATCTACGTAAAACAAAAGAGGTTGAAGAAGTGAATATTGTGATGCAAAAATGTTCACGAGGCGATTCCAACATATCTTTAATAATTCTTTCAGCGTGCTTTTCGATGTCGCGTTAAAATTTCGTGAGGCAATTTGTGAAAGATGTCCGGCACATATGCACAGCGTCTGGCTGCACCATACCTTGTGGCTGAACGAGGAACTACGTAACGGATGTGTTTTCTAAGTGCTCTTGTGGCGGCACATTTTTATTTGAATGCGGAACTCCAAAAATGTGTAACGACAAGTGCTCCTATAAGCAAAGAGTGAAAATTCGGTAGACCCAGTTCCCGGAAGATATTTGCAGCTGTTACTATTGGGGAATTATAGGCAACATTTTTAAGAATATCTTTTTTTATAATCATGTCTACCCTGCATCTCCAACGATCCAAACAGAAGCCGTAGACTGTAATGCCTTATCTCAACACACTGTAACCCAGTGCATGTATTACAATCTTTTTGACAGACAAGGGTACAACATTTTTATGTTAAACAGCCATGCTAGTGACCTCAGTTTAGAAAAATAAGCGATAAGTGATGTTGCCCCCATAAGTTGCTATCGAAATAGATTCCGAGATATTTCGCACAGTACACGTATGGAATAGGCGCACATTTACAACAAACACAGTCGCACTCATATAAGTAGAGAGGCATGTTAATTACAGTAGTCTTGAGTGGAGAGCGAAAACAAACAAGTTGTGTTTCTTGGCCATTAACAATTCCATTATTAGTGAACCAAAGCATTGCCTTGTACACGTCAGTGTGCAACATTTCAGTGGACATGTTGTAAGAAAAATGTTTCCCCAGTAACGCGGTGTCGTCAGCATATTGGAACATGGAACATTTGAAAATTGCCGAAGCCTTGCATATTTCACTTCATTTTAGACATTCTAGCTGGGAATTATGATATCTTTAATATGCACTATACTACTAATGATTGCCGCTTCGACTTCTTTCTGGCTGTAGCCATACGGTCCAAAAGGAATGTTTCACTCAAATATTTGACCCGAGCAGCCTATGTCAGTTCTCCAAACAGATTCATCATGTCTGTTCCTCAAGCAAGAAGAACCAGTAAATTGCCCAAGTGAGTTGAACGTGTAGCACTGAAAGGGAATAAATATTGGTACATTCCTTTCCACGTGCTGCAAATAACTGTAAGCCTTCATTAGCTTTACTTCAAATTACCGCCACTTAGAATAAACACGTGGAGTACCGCCTAATTTTGAGAAGCAGTTAAAGAAGCAAGTGGTGCTTGTAGAATGTAAACTACAGTGTTAGTGAAGTGCTCGTGTTACTGCCGAGCATTTCTGTGAAGAAATGCAGAAATTCGATATTATACCACGAACCGCTCGTCATGAGCAAACCTGTTTTACCGGATTGAAAACAAAGTAACTTTTGTAGAGGTCTTATATAGCATGCGTTTGTGACATACTTGTTGCCCCGCGGTAGGTGTGGTATCACAACTGGATTATTATACGCAATGTTTTTGCGGTTGTTGATCCGGGCATGAAAAATCAGAAACGGGCTGGCCTGCGCTCCTTCGGCTGGCACTGTAGCATTGCCTTTGAGAGCTACATTGTCGGCTAAAAATAAGCTCTTGGAATAAATTTTTGCGAATGAAAACGTCGTGAAAATATATTTGATATTACCGCCATAAGTGTTCAAGAAGAGAGAACGAGGGCGAACAAACGAAAACACCACAGAAAGCGTCCCTACACTGCCCGAACTGTAGCAGACAATAGGCGTGAGTCCGTGCCCTGACGTCATGCGAGCGGCGCTCGCAGCACCCCTGTAGTTCGTTGTCGGGGCTAATAGCGAGCAAGGAGGCGAGGCAGACATTTTCGTGTCGAGCGGCAACCCGCAGCAAGTAGCAACGCACGCGCCCTCGCGTTGGCCGGGGGTAGCGGAGTGCTGTGGTAGTCTTGGCGAATAATAATAATAATAATAATAATAATAATAATAATAATAATAATAATAATAATAATAATAATAATAATAATAATAATAATAATAATACTAATCATAATAATGCATTATAATTTAATAATAACAAACATTTTATTTAAATATTTTACGGCACATATCTTGAATCTGCGAACTGTAGTTAATGAGTTCGCAAAGCGTATCCGATTGGAATGACTACGCTGGACTGAACCACTTCCAAGATAATAATTTTGAAAGAGTCCGACAATATGCATTGGCGTTTTACATTTGTGCCTCAATGCATCACACTGCGTTTCCTTAAAGTCAGTAGCTGGAACGCCACCGCATTTTGTCGGCCACGTTGAAACATATCTCGAAACTGATGGAGTCCTCAGAATTTGTTCTAAGTGGATAGGCCTTGCGCACTCACGGGCTACAATCCACAGATTGAAATACGGGCTGCAAAGTAACTAATTTAAAATTTAGTTAATGTAGTTATTGTAATTATTCAAATAAGCACTTACATTCTTCGTAGAAGGAATGGCCGCCTCCAGTAGTAATTTAAATCAAGGATTATCGTTGTGCTGTCACTGGAAAATTTTACAAATTTGATGCAGCGAAAAACAATACACCCGGTGTATGTTGTGTACGTGATTATACAGCACGAAACACAAACAGAACAATAAATAAAAAAGCAAGGTAAAAAGTGTCTACGCGGCACATGCGCTTATCCCGTTTCAACGACGTGTTACTTCGTGCAGTATATTTTTTTTCTCGCGCTCAATATCATTGGAACGTGCGCAAAAAAGACGAACCATCAGCAAAATCGGGGTAAGGTGGGAGGTGGAAATTCATGACGATGAGAAAAACGAGAGCAAGGTAAAAGCAAGAGCCAACGTTTCGACAGGTGGACTTGTCTTTTTCAAGGCGACAAATGCTTCCCTCGCCACAGTATAATAGGTGGGGTTCACCTAAAGGAGAGAGGGCGTACGGAGGGTGATTGCGGCAACGACCGAATGTGTGTTAACATCGAGGATGTCGAATTGAGAATAAAGGACTGCTGTGCACAAGGCCATTGAAACGGCCGTCTGTCAATCACGTGTCAACGAAAGTTTATCGCCCGCCTGTCAATGGCGTGCGCAGCAGCCCTCTATTAACTGTTCGCTGGTACTCCTGGGCTATCGTGTCTCTGAATGAGATAATAGAAGGAGCGGCAGACACCGGTGCTGGTGTAAAAAAAAATTAAAAGAAAACAAATGGAATAAATAAATAAATAAATAAATAAATAAATAAATAAATAAAGACGGGAATGGAAAAATACCACTTAGCAACCAAACTAAGTGTTGTTGCCTATAGCTTGAAATTTAGAACAGCCATTCGATTCTAAAGCTCCCTTTGAAACGTTTAAGCCGATTGGTGGCAATGCCTTGAACTTATGGATAAGGTATGATTCTCCGCATTTTCTTTCTCGTTCAGAAAGGATATTTGGCTGTAAGATGTAGAGTTTAAGTTCATCAAAGTTATGGCCTGGTTCGTTGAAATCCTCGGCGACAGCTTTGTCGATCTTTTTAGCTATGTCCGCGCGATGTCCGTTTCATCTGACGTGCGCTGATTGTCCCGTTTCACCGATATTTTTTACAGAACGAACATTCAAGCATATAAATCACATGCGAATTTGTACGTGAAAACCAAGATTTGACTCGTGTGTATAAGTATTTGCGCTGCTTTTAATTTTAATGTCACTTTCAACCTGCCTGCAGGTTTTGGAACCGCAAAACGCAACCTGAAATTGCTGCAGAATGCAATCTGAATATCGCTTGATGATGCCCAAGAACAAAAATGCAGGGGGCTTTTATCTTCTTCCTCAAATACGTAAAATCCTTCGAAGAAATATTTACAGTAGAAGTTCAAGGTCGGCCTATCGTATCGAATAAGAACACATCTACCAAGTCGCTATCTAAATTCTTAAATCACCACTCTTTAAACTCACTCACGACCATCCCATCTATTGTTCAAGACACTACGCACTTCCTTCTAATTATCGACGACATCAACGCCAATCAAATCCTTTCCGACCGCGCTATTCCAGTCACATTGGATCTTTCTGTCCTTTACACTCACATACCTATGAGTGAAGGAATTGAAGCCGTTTCGAAATCCCTCGCAATCAATGCCCAAACGCACGATCCTGGAGGTTACCTGTCGCTCTTTAGGCTAGTTCTCACTGTCAACTATTTCGAATTCGATTCTATTCACCATCTGCAAACTTTCGGCACTAGCATGGCAACACCATTTGCTCCCATGTATGCGAACGTTTTCATGGGGACACCTTGGAGCAGACCTGTTGAAATCCTAACTTTTAAAGCCCCACACCTATCTTCGTTACATTGACGGCATATTTATAAATTGGGAACATGGCACAAGCGCCTTAACATAATTAATTAGCCATTTCAATCGCTTTCACCCGAGTATTAAATATAATGCTCACCACTCTCCTAGTCAGATCAACTTCCTCGACACGACTGTCTACATAGAAAACGGAAAACTGAGAACGACACTTTACCGGAAGCCTACGTATATCCAGCAATTTTTAGACCTCACCAATCATCACCCACAATACTGCAAGCAATGAATTTTTGTTGGACAAGCGAAACGAATAAGAAGAACCTGCAGCGAAGATTGCAACTATATCCACCACCTAAATGACCTTAAAACAACGCTAGCAGAAAGAAACGATCCACAAGTTGCTTTCGATAGAGCTTATGATGTCGCATCGAGATTGAAGAGTCAGTCTGAATTAGCGAAGAAACAGCCTACACCAGAATCTGACAGACCGGTAGCCTTTATAACAAAATATTCTAATTCACACTAAAACATAGAGAACATCCTAAGAAACTTTAAAGGCATGTTACTGCAAGCAGTATTCAGCCAACATCATTCCCCCGTAATAAAAGCATTTTGTAGCGCCAGGTGCAAAACCTGCAGGCACCATCAAAGTGACATTAAGCTTAAAAGCACCGCAAATAGTTATACACACGAAGACAAATCTACCTTTACTTGTACATCTTTGGATGTGATTTATATGGTTGAATCTTCCTACTGTAACAAACAATCTATCGGTGAAACGGGACAATCAATGAACGTCAGATGAAACGGATATCGCGCGGACACAGCTAAAAACTTGACAAAGCCGTCGCCAAGCATTTCAACCAACAAGGTCGTACCTTTGATGAACTTAAACTCTACATCATACAGTGAAATTTTCATTCTGAACAAGAACGAAAACAGAGAGAATCGTTTTTAAACAAACTTTTTGTGCGCAAGACCAACAGGGGCAAAGAAAAGGAGGCACAAAAGGACGAACGCTCGTCCTTGTGCTGCTCTTTTTCTTTGTCCTTGTTTGTTTCGCGCACGAAAAGCGTGTTTAAAAATGAATCTGTTCCAACTAGGCCGACTCGCAGTTATGCTACGGAGAATCATACTTTATCCATAAGTTCAACACATTGCAACCAGTAGGCACAAGTGATTTAAGGGGACCTTTAGTATCTATTAGGTGTGCTAAATTTCAAGCTATACGCAACAACACTTAGTTTGGTTTTTCTTGTGGTTTTCATTTCCTTTCTTTCGGCTTTTTCTTTTGTTTACTTATTTGTTTACTTCAATGTTTTTGTTGAATATTTTTTCACGAACACCGGTTTCTGCCGCTCCTTCTATTATCTCCTTCAGAGAAACGATAGCCCACGATCACTAGCGAAACAGGTAATAAAGAGGTGCCGTACACGCCGTCGACCGGCGGCTGACACGCGGCCGTTGACACGTGATTGCCAGACGGCCGTGTCACTGGCCTTGTGCACAGCACTCCTTTATGCTAATTTCGGCAGCCTCACCGCTAACATACCTTTGGTTGTTGCCATACCTTTGGTTGTTGGTTGTTGCCACACCTATATATTGTCTCAACGTCAAAAACAAGGGGCCGTAGAGCTGTTCAGGAGGCACAGTGGCAGGTCGCCTCTTTAATACGGAGTGCAACTGCGACTTCTTCGCCTTCACTGCGCCTTGCCAAAACCACTCATGCATACTCGCCTTGCCCTCTTCGTCATCGGTGTACTGTGCGGCATTAGCGTCTCACCGAAGTAAGCAACGTCCTTATGCGCAATATAAGCGGGACAACAAGACTATGGGACAGAGTGCGACAGGACAGAGTGACACACACACAAAAAAAAGAAAACAAAAGACAGTTAGTTCGACAGGTACGGCTTCATCTGTACCACATGCACCACTTCAGGTAATTGCTTGCGGCGACTGAAGCTATTGTCACTGTCAGGGACGACCTCGTCATTCACGTCACCCAGGCAGTGGATCACTCTGTACGGCCCAAAGTACAGTCTTAGGAGTTTTTCGGAGAGTCCGCAACGGCGTATGGGTATGCAGACCCATACTTTGTTACCAGGAGTGCAGACAATGGACCTGCGTTGATGATCGCACCGTTTTGCATCTTGGTCTTGCTAAATGCAGATACGCACGCGGGCAAACTGCCTGGCTTCTCTTCCGCGCTGATTAAGTTCGTCAACGTCGGCAGGTAGGTCGTCAAACTCGTGCGGCAGCACGGAGTGAAGCGTTATTGTCGCTTCACAACCGTGGACCAAGCTGAATGGCGTCGTTCCAGTAGTTTCCTGTCGAGCGGTATTGTAGGCAAATGTTACGTAAGCCAAAATCCGATCCCAGTTCTTATGCTCTACATCGACATACATGCATAACAAGTCAGCCAGGGTCTTGTTAATTAAGACGCTGGGTTAGTCCGTTCATTTGGTGCTTATATGTGGTTGTTTTCCGATGGCTTGTACCAATCAGTCCGAGAAGTGAGTCAAGAAGTTTGGCAGTGAAGGCAGTTCCCCTATCTGTGATGGGTACTTTTGGGGTGCCGTGCCTAAGGACGAGGTTTTCAATGAAAAAAAAATGAGCAGCTTCAGCTGTTGTGCCCGCTCTGTACCTTTCGTCTCCGCGTAGTGCGTCAGGTAATCGGCGGCAACAATGATCGATCTGTCGCCAAATGTAGAAGTTGGAAATACATTCCAACTTGGTCGAATGGCTGGCCTTGTACCTCGACCGAATGTAAGAGACTTGCGGGCTTGCCAGGAGGTGCTTTGCGTCTTTGGCAGTCCGCAAATGTTTGTACGTGACATTTTACAGCAGCGGGTAGGTTCAGCCAGTAATACTTCTGTCGGAGTCGGGACAGTGTTCTCGTGTTGCCTTGACGACCCGCGGTGGCTTCGTTGCAGCATGATTCTAGCAGTTCTTTTCGAAGGGATGCCAGTACGACCAGCATGTACGTGCTGCCACTGGCAGAAAGGTCCCTCTTATATAGAACATTGCTCCGGAGACAAAACGACGGCAGTCCCTTGGCATAGAGTCGCGGAACGCCTTTACTTTGGCCTTCCAAGAAATTAATAAGTGGGAGCAGCTCTGGGTCGTGGCGCTGCTCTTCCGAAATGGTAACGGCGTTGACGACGCCCAAAAATGCAGCGTTCACGTCATCGTTACCTGCGGCCTCGACGGGTGACCATTAGAGGCAGCCGGCATCAGTGTGCATCTTTCGTGATTTGTGAATGATGGTCATGTCGAACTGCTGAAAGGTAAGACTCTAGCGCGCCAGATGGCCAGATGACCCTTTCAAGTGAGTCAGCCAACAAAGAGAGTGATAATCATTGGCAACCTTGAATGAAAGGCCGTACAAATGGGTGCAAATTTGATAACCGTCCAAACCACGGCGAGGCATTCCTTCTCAGTAGTTGAGTAGCTTTCCTCCGTACGAGAAAGAGTTCGGGTAGCGTAGGGATTGCTTTTTCGAAGCCATCTTCGGTGCGCCCTCGTTTCTGAGGGCGATCAGGTAGTGGGAAGAAAGAGGTTGCGATAGATGCATGTTTAAATTTCGGCATTAATGCCAGCCACCCACCGTGTATCCGTACAAGGAGACGCTGCAGGGTCTCTAAAAACAGGTCCTACAAACGCCAGTTGTACATCACTGCTACAACCACATATGACATCAAATATGACATAACCTTGGTTGGCTATTCAAACAAGGTTAACTTTCGCTGCCTGGAAAAATGGGAAGTAAGAGAAAGCCAGGAGTAGACATGAAAGATGGCAAGTGAGAAAAAGACGAAGGTGGGAGGGAGAGATAGAGGAAAATGCTGCTACCGATTTCCCTCGGTGGATCAGTCTAGCGGTGCCGACACATTGTCCACATCGCAGATCGCTTTCAAGACACACGTGCCCACGTGGGGTACGCAGGATTCGCCGGTAGTGGCAGGCTGTCCTAGTTTGACCTTGGCTGAGCTTGAAGGTCAAAGTTACGCAACCAGGCGTTTTCTGGGTGTGTACTTGGTGTATTAGAGCTATCGCTTTAAAAATGGCGATGCCATGCTCTGTGGGAATCAATGTAAGCGTGTTACGCTTTGATGATACAACTCAAAGCGGCGCTTCACAGTAATAAACACGCAGTGGTTTACGGCGACAAAGGCGTCCCGTCACTTTCCCATAACGGTCATCAGCCACGACTTAGTCCAGTAAGGTAAGGCGAGTTGTAGACAGGGGTGATGTTCTCGAACGAAGTCTTCTGTTGACACATATCCTTCGAGAGATTCCGCGTCTCTCTGCATCGGGCGCGTCGCAGTAGACGAATGAATCCGTTGTTGGCGGTAACCATTTTTAGCACATCACCAGAAATTCTGTAACCCGAAAGTGCCTCCTGCATTTGTCGCGAGAGAGAACGCCACGCAGCAATCACGGTGTAAGATGCGACGGAAAAATGCCTCCGCCATGCGCCGCCACAGCCCTGCTAAAGGGTGAGACACCCGCTAACCTGCCCCCTAGCGAGCGCTTGATAAAGTTACGAATGTGTGTGGAAGACTAGGAGGAGAGAGTCAAGTTGAGAGGGAGCAAGGGAGCCTTCAGTGCCCGGTGGTTTCCGCCGACCATGTTTGCCGAAAATAGCGCCTGGTTTTCTTCCCTATCGTTTTCTCTTTCCACCACTCATGATGTATAAAGAGGGAGGATCAAAAACATTTATTCAAGAAAAATGAATAAAGAAAGGTACATGCTTACTTATTCCATCTTGCAGCCTTGACCCGAAGGGGCCGGCGGACCTTATTCACGACTCCAGTGGCTCTGGTTGCCTGCCGAGCCTGCCATACCAGATGTTGCTAGTCGCGCGGGTCTGAGCTGGACAGCGCGACATCCCACTGTTTGGGGAGGGTCGGTGTGTTGCAAAATGCCTAGGTCCTCATATGCTGTGCAGCATGCGCCTCGCAGTGGGAACATATATAGGATGGATGTTGGGGTGTATATCGTAATACATGCAGAGGTGTGAGAAAGTGTTAATCTAAAGCTGTCTCCAGACGACAGCGTCTTCCTGGGGAGGAATTTTACGTGGAGGGAGATAAATGTGGAGGGAGGGGCGGTAGTGTTGGAGGACAGTGTTGTTGTGTGTAAATACAGCATCGACCTGTAAGTCTTGTCTTCACGTTGCGGAGCCAGAGTGGCGTTTTGTCGTGCGACAGCATAAGGTCGCCGGTTTCCGCGAAGAATTTCGTTGCTAGGAGTCTATAAGATTTCCACTTCGGGGCAAAGTACGGGGAACCGTCAAGGATACAGTAGGCTAGCCTAGCTTGTACGCCTTTTCGAGGAGCACGTCAACCTTGTCAAGTTCCGCTAGGGTGAAGGAGAAGGGGATGACCGCACATATGGTACACGCTGCTAACGATGAGGGCTTGCAGGAGGCGAAGTTCATAATCCAAATCCTTGATGCCGTCGAGCCAGTAAGGGATCCCTCCAACCATTCTCAGGACTTGAGACCTTGTGGTGGTGAGGCAGTGGAGAGTAGGGGCGCCGCCGCGTCCCGCTGGAGGTGCAGTAACAAGACGCAAATTTGTCTAACCTTGTAGATGGCGTGCCCTGCGAGGGTAACGTTCATTTGTGATGGGTTCGTGCGGTCGCCGAACTGCTGGTTGCGGTGCACTAAAAGTTCCGAGTTGTCGTCTGAGTACTGGAGACCGGACTGCGGAGCGTATCAGTGAAGGACGTCAACTGCTTGCTGGAGCACATCTTGCTGGCCACTCACCCATATTCGAGTAGTCCAGATCGTGACCTCCTGTGCATACATAGCGCGATTTATACTCAGCAAGGAGTAGAGGCGATGCGGGAGTCCCATCACGGCGTTGTTAAAGAGCGTGGATGACCGCACAGCTCACTGCAGGGTTCCCCGGTTGGCTGTAAAGACGTGTTGAGAGTGCAGATAATCTATTCAAATGGGGGTTGTTCGATCGTTGAAGAAATCACAGATGTAATTATGTACGTGGTTTCCCCATTTGAAAGCGTGGGGGAGCTTTTCTTCTCACGCTGCGCTCCGCACTCGCGTACATCTATCGCTGTGCTCGATTGCTCGGTTACGCCGAGGGACAGCGCCAATGCTCGCCGCAGGAATGGGTGCCTAAGAGCTGCGCTGAAAAAACATCGATTTCTACCTCCCATTTGCGAGAAATCCCATTTCCTCCATCTTTAGACAAAGCCTTCGCGTGCGCTGTTCACATTTGCCGATAGCATCTTTAAGCAGCATGTCGCCATAGGACAGAATAAACTTTACCTTGCCAGACCCGTTCGCAAAGTGTTTCCGTTTTGTGAACCGGTTCGAGAAGAATTATTAGCTTTTATTTATTCGAAACAGAATTGAAGAGGAATGAAATGGGAACACGCTGGTCCTGAACCAAACCGGTAATTTATTTCCAGTTGTACACTTTGCTTTATTTCTCGGAAAAAGAAAAGAAAAAAAAACAAAGAATCACGATCATATTACAAGCCTGCAGCCGCGGTTACCACACGATATGCGTAAAAAAATGTGCAGATACAACGCATTTGTTGAAACGTATCAAAAGCGTGGCAGTTTGGGCGAGTTGGTGTGTCATGACTTTTTTGCTTGTAGCGCAGCTCAGAAAGAGCAACAAGGAAGGTGGAAGGGTAATGAAAGGGAACGGAGAACAGAGTGAGCGCTAACTTTGTTCCCCGTTCCCTTTCAGTACTCCTTCCGCCTTCCTTGTTGCTCTTTCTGAGCTGCGCTACAAGCCTAAAAAAGCTGAAACATATCTGACGCGATGCTTTAATCAAGTTGTTAACTACACGCTTCAGAACTACCGGTAATGCGTAATATTTCTGTATTTCACGCTATTAAATTCCTAATATAACTATATATTCATGTTTAGCCGCCACAAAGGCCACAATTAAATTGTCAGACAATTCTTATATGAACCACTGCATCACGCACAAAGTACACAGGAATACGCATCAGTCGGATGCACAATGTGTGACCTGTACACAGCGAAGTCACACGGACGAACGCGATGTATGATGCTCGTCGAGGAAAGAATCATGATTAAAGGTGCATGTACAGAAAGGTACTCCACGTAGCAAGCAGCATTTTGGGATTCTGTAGCTCTTGTGTTACACTGGGACACAGCCATTCGAAGGATTGGACAAGAAGAGTAACATACCCGATGGTACATACGGAAAGGCTAAATCAAAGAAAGTAAATAAAAACATACCTTATGTAAGTTTTTATTCAATTAACGTATCAGTGTCCTCTAGAAATATCTGTTTGGCAATATGTGTTCGAGTAATAAATATGTAGGAACTGTAGGGACGACATGCCAACTATAGTTTAGCCCAAAATGGGCACACACCCAGTGTCAATACCGAGTGCCTGAATCGAAGAATAAAATAGAGTCAGAAGATTCATTCATTCAAAAAACTTTATTAGCGTCCTGAAGCCCGGTCTTTTCAGACCGAGGCGGGCCGCGTCCACGTCGGCACCGCCAGGCCGAGCCTTATGGCGTCATCGTGGACCCTCTGGACAGCCCGTAGCTGATCTTGATATGAAGAGCTTGTTATGAACTTGTGCCAGTAAAGCCATTTTTCTTCGGGGTCGGCGAGAGTCGCGGGACAGCCCGCCAGCATGTGTCTGATGTCAATGATGCCATCGCACACGTTACATTCTGTCCTAATTTCTCTTTCTGGGTGAATTTTATTTATGAAATACGGAGTGGGGTACGTCCCGGTTTGCAGTAAACGTAGCGTCACTGCCTGAGCCCTGTTCAATTTTACGTGTGGCAGAGGGAATTGCCTACGCCCCAAGTAGTAATATTTAGTTATGTCGTTGTAAGTTAGTATGTGATCTTTATGTTCCCCGGAATGGTAGTGGGCGTCGGTTCGGTTCTGACCGGCACGGCAAGCAAGTCCTCGTGCCAGGTCGTTCGTCACCTCGTTGAGGTTGGGCCGAGTCTCGTCCACTTGTCCCATGTGTGCAGGAAACCATCGGATTTCAGTTTTGATAGTTTCGACCTTGTCGATAATTTTAGCCGCAGTCCCAGCTACATAGCCTTTGTCAAAGCTCTTAATTGCTGCTTTGGAATCGCTATAGATGAAAGACCATTTACGGTTCCTGATGGCTAGAGCAATCGCGGCTTGCTCCGCCACCGTGGAATCCTTAGTGAAGATGGTGATGGCGTCCCGTACCTCGCCCCGGCTGTCGACCACCACGGCGGTGTAGGCCTCTTTGCCTTTGACCCAGGCAGCGTCTACAAGGGCTGCCTGTTGTCCTAGCTGTTCAATTTCTTTCAACAAAGCTTTCGCTCTCGCTTTTCTCCTGCTAACATTGTGTTCCGGGTGCATATTTCTCGGAAGGGGGGTGGTTCTGATCGCGTCTCTAAGTTTCGCGCTCAATTCTACCTCGGATTCCTTCGGGTTCATTGATCTATTTGGGTCTGTCCCTATCGCTTTGAGTATAAGCCTGCCCGCTCGCGTTTTCGTCAGTCTTTCCTGCTGCGCCATCTGTTGCGCTTCCGCCATCTCTTCTATCGTATTGTGCACGCCTAGGTTCATGAGCTTCACGTTCGAGGTGCTGATGGGTATACCTAGGGTAGCCTTCACTAACTTTCTGATCAGAGTGTTTAGCTTGTTCAGCTCGGCCTGCGACCATTTAAATAGACCTGCCACGTAGGTGAAGTGACATAGAGCGAAGGCATGCACTAGCCTTAGAGCGCTGTCCTCACCCAGGCCTCTGTGTCTGTTGCTGATTCTCCTTAGTAATCTGATGACTTGGTCCGTCTTGTTGGAAATGTGCTGAATGGCATTCAGGTTGGTACCTCCCGCTGATATGTGGAAGCCTAAAACTTTAATATTTTCCACCTGCCTGATCGCGGATCCGTCGTGACAGCGTAACATAATCTTGGGTTCCTCCCCGGGGACGTAGCCCCTGGGTCTTCGACCCCTGCGTCGATGTTTTAGGACCAAAAGCTCCGACTTTGCCGCCGAACAGTTGAGTCCCATCTCGCCTAGCGTGCTTTCCACGGCGTGTATGCTCTCTTGCAGTCTGGTCTCCGTTTGGCCTACGTTACCGTTGGCGCTCCATATGGTTATATCATCGGCGTATATTGCAAAGTGTATACCTTCTATGCTCTCCAGTTTTCTCGCGACTCTGGTCATTGCTAGATAAAATAGCATGGGCGAAAGTACGGCCCCTTGCGGGGTGCCCCTGTTTCCCAGGTTCATCACCTTTGATTTTAGTTCACCTAGCGTGAGGCTTGCTTGCCTACCGCCCAGAAACGCCTTGACTACACTGTGTAGCCTCTCGCCCAACCCCAGCTCGGACAGGACCTCGAGGATGGCCTTGTGCTCTATGCGATCGAAAGCTTTTTCGACGTCTAGTCCCAGAATCGCTCTCGCGTGCACCGGGCTAACGTGTATGAGCTGGTGTTTGATCAGGAGCATGGCGTCCTGAGTCGATAGTCCGGGGCGGAAACCGATCATGTTATACGGGAGTATGTCATTTTGCTCGACGTATCTAGTGAGTCTGTTAAGAATAACGTGTTCCATAGCTTTGCCTATGCACGATGTAAGCGATATTGGACGTAGGTTATCCAGATGGAGTGGTTTGCCCGGTTTTGGTATGAGGATGGTGTTAGCTATCTTCCATTCCTCCGGATAGTCTCCCTTTCTCCACAACTCGGTGAAATGATCCGTCAGGAAAGTGATCGACTCATCGTCTAGATTCCTTAAGAGTTTATTGGTAATACCGTCGGGTCCGGCTGCCGATCTACTAGAGAGACCATGGAGGGCGGCCCGTACCTCACCCTCGGTGAAATCGCGGTCCATTTCCTCGCACGGTCCTCCCATGTACTCCACGCGTTCGTCGCTATCGCCCGGTTGTTCGAGCGGGAGATATTTGTCCGCGAGCTGTCTCATGACTACCTCCTGAGTCGTGCACTGGCTGACTTTATGTACCAGTTTTGTAATTGCTGTTCTCTTGTTTGACTTAGTGTCGCTCTCGTTCAATAGATGTTTGAGGATGTTCCAACTGCCTCCATGTTTGATTCTGCCGTCTGCCAAGTGGCAAACGTCGTCCCATTGCTGTTTCACGAGCGTTCTCGAATGCTCCTCGATCTGTCTGTTTAGCAACGCTATCTTTTTCCTGAGCTTTCGGTTCAGTCTTTGCGTTTTCCATCTTTGCAGAATGGATTGTTTGGCCTCGATCAGATGCGCGAGTCTACTGTCCATGCTCTCTATGTTTTCTTCTGTCTTAATTTCTTTAGTGGCCTCCCTGAGGTCCTCTTCGAGCTGGTTGATCCAGGTCTGGAAGGACTGTCTGCCCGCTTCTATCGGTTCCGATTCTAGTCTCTTCGCTCTAACTTTCCTAAAAAGGTCCCAGTCCGTGCATCGAAAGGTTCTAGTCTCTTGCTTCGGCATACCTATACCTATGTGTATGATATAGTGGTCGCTGCCTAGATCGGTGCCCGAGTTTTCCCAACTAGCTTGTTTCGAGTTGTTGACAAAAGTTAGGTCGGGCGTCGAGTCCCTGCACGTGGACGTGCCACAGCGGGTGGGGAAAGTCGGATCTGTGGTCAGGCACAGTCCCAGGTCCGTGGCAAGGTTCCATAACCCCTCACCTTTCTTTGTATTCCAAGCGTATCCCCACGCTTGGTAGGGGGCATTAAAGTCCCCTCCGATGATGAGCGGAGAGCTCTTTGCGACTGCGAGTGCCTTGTTGAAAAGTGCCCTAAAGCTTTGTTTCTTGTAGGTGGGACTGCTATAAATGTTCACGCAGAAGATACTCTGCGCCCTGCCCTTGTGCCTTTTGAGTACGACTTCTACTAGGATATACTCGATTTTACTCAGTCCGAGATGGATATCGTGTTCGATAAAGGGTAGCTTTTTGTCAACGAGGGTGGCCAATCCCCTTCCGGAATCTTTTTCTCTACATACCGATTTGTACCCGGTTAGCTTTACTTCGTCCGCTAAAGTTTCCTGCAGCATAATTACTTTTGGTTTGACCCCCATCGATCTAATTAATTGGCGCAGCGATGCCTTTTTGTTGTGGAATCCGCGACAATTCCACTGCCACACACTAAAACTGTGGGCGCTATCCATGATTATTGAATGGGTTAATTTTGCTGTTACCCGCGATCGATCTCTTTGGAGCGCCCCCTGACGTTCCGGAGAGCGATTTTACGATTTCTGATTCTGACGGCAAGAATTCGTCGTCGTCGCATTTCGTTTCGAGTTTCTTGAATCGCTGTTCGGCCGTTAACCTCCATTTCCATAGTTTATCCACTTTAAAGTTAGTCCTTTCCGTCGTTTCTCTAATTTCTTTGATTACCTCTTTCAGCTCGCTAAGGACTTCGAAAGCCGAGTCAGTTTCGGGGCTTACTGCTCTTTTTTTCGGGGCGGGGGAGTTATCTCCCTCGCCTGGTTCGTTGCTTTGACCTACTGGTCTTGCTACTGCTACGCTGGCAGGGTTCGGCTGTGCCTTCTTTTTCAGTTCTGCTACCTGTTTGGTCAGCTCTGCATTAGCTTTACGCAAAGAGTGTACCTCCCTAATCAACTGTTCTATTCTGGCATCATTCTGGCAGTCAGAAGATGCATTCAAATATTTCACCATTTCATCGACAGAGCTGTGTGCTCCCGATGCGCCTGTCAGTCGACTTTATGTGAAGGTTATATAATGGAAGTTATTTGTTTTCCCGCAAGAAAGGAGGTATGGACACATGGCTAGAATGCAAGGGTTCTCTAATCCCAATCGGTGGAAGCTGCATTCAGTGCACATATACTCTTTCTATATCTATTTACAAATATATCTTTCGAAATAGCGAGCACCCCAAGAGCACCCAGTGCACGAGCAAGTTTGGCGTTCATACCAAGCTTTGGAAAATAGGCAAAAAATCTTCGCTTTAGCACCTCCGACCGTCTCCTACTTTGCAACAGTGCTTGATGCGCCATCATTGAGGCTTAGGTGTGGGGGAAGGAAAACTATTTTCCTAATGGGGCCCTAAGCGGTAAGGCTAGTGATACGCGGAGAGGCGACATCATCTGGTGGTGCAGTAGAGAACTAAGGTTTGTGTCACGTGACTGAACTCTCCTCTCAGCCTAGCGACCCTATACCGGATCGTCAACCTTATGATTTTACCGGATTTCCCAACAGTTACGACGCATATCTTATTTTTAGAGCGCAGCTCTTTGGCGTCCGTTCCTGGGTTTCGCGTCGTCGTCGGCGTTGTCGTCGGCGTTGTCGGCGTTGTCGTCGGCCTCGTAACCAGCTCGCCGACGAATCTGCTGCTCCGCCGCCGCGCATGCGCGCTGTCGGCTCTCCGGGTGAGGGAGGATGATGGAAGGGAGGAGGAGAGACTGTGGAGGAGGGCTGGCTACACAAATGGCTCTTTGGCGTCCGTTCCTGGGTTTCGCGTCGGCGTTGTCGTCGGCCTCGTAACCAGCTCCGCCCCCCTTTCATCCCCCCAGCGCTAGCAGCGACCGACTGATACCGCTTTCGTGAGTCCGCTACCGCACTCACGAAAGACGTCGTGCACTTCCTGCAACTCGCATTAACCATCCATCGATCCACACCGATGTTAGTAGTGGGGGACTTTAATGTTGACATAAAGACAAACAGCAATTTCCTAACACTTATGCGGGAGAACATCCCGTTCCTCTCGCTCGTAACGCGTCCCACGGCTGTGACAACCTCGCGAGGCACTTGTATAGATCTCGTCTTTGAGAATCAAGCATTGGTGTACCAAGTCGAACATATATCAGTCTATTTCTCCGACCACAAAGCTTCCTTCATGACTGTCAAGAACTGTTAGTGCAGTCTTTGTTAAAGGAATACGTGTGAAAAAAAAAAATTCTGTGATAGCGCATACATGTGTTGCTCGATTTCTTTGCCTCAATCTATCGAAAAAGTGAAGCAGCTTATTTGCTGCGCTCAAATTTCGCATTAGGAAGTAACGTAATCGTCGGTAATTTTTTTCATTGGCATCAGTTGCGACATCGTCAGAATGAAGCAAATGTAAACAAGTAGTTTCATTTCATGCAGACATTAAAAGGTGACTTATGGCATGTGTTATACATGAGCCATCGTTCATTGTCTTCAACATGGTCGCTTCTCAACATTCAAGACTTATCTTGATTCTAACTCTAGTGCAATGCTGCCCCAGGCGGCGGCAGCCATTAGTAGTTACCAGCAGACTTACAGGCCGCCAGGCTTACAAACTGACAGACTTACAGGCTGACAGACTTACAAACTGACAGGCTTACAAGCCAAAATAACGTATAGCCGACAAGCTGACAGCCTGTTGGGTTTCTTGACTGGACATAGGCTTGAAATGGCATGAACATAAAAAGCAGCGATCGACAAAAGGGACAAAACAAAATCGGAAGGATGTACTATTCCTGAAAAGAAATGAACTGGGCGAAACGTTGAATGAAACAATTTTGATTACATGAAGGATGAAAATCTTCATGGTTCATTAAGTTTAGAAGGGAAGGTAGCTTGTGGGATAAAAATTGTTCGTCATACGTAGCTCTAGGGGTCGTTACAGTCCACATTTCTTTGTGCCTGGTTGGATGAACACTTGTGCTTGCTTCTAACTTAGCAAGATTAATTATGGTAACGGTACCATACTTAACAAAAGTTTTATAACACATCAGCCTATTATTATATAAACAGGATGCTGGAAATATTTTATGAAAAGACGTTTAGTAGAAGAAACGTTATGTACAGCAGCAATATCTCGTATGGCTCTTTTCTGCAGCAAATACAGGTTGCGCAAATTTGTTACACCAGTAGTACAACCCACTGTGCTGCAGTATTGCAATAGAGAAGACCCTAATACACTGTAGCTCATAATCTTCACATTTCTCACTTCAGCTTTCCAAGAAATGGTAATTCTTAGCTTCTTCATGTCCGGCCTTGATAGTATAAACAAGAATTCGACATCACGCATAACCAGCGCTTCCACTGTGAAGTCCTCCCCAGCCAAACGTAAATTGACTTTCGTACAGGTGTGCAGCGTTCGAGATGATCCATCATAGCTCTTAACCGTTACCACTTTACCTTGTCACATGTCATCTGCCGTCATCATAGTTTGATTAATCGGACTCGCTGAAGCTGCTATGTCGACTAGACCACTCACTTCTTTTCCGTTAATGGGCAACGCTGTTTGCAAAACATTTGATTGAATCAAGTAGACAGCCTCATTCTGGTTACACGGGTGGGGCTGTACACTCATGTGTATTCGTTTATTGTCACCTTCGCGTCCAAGGCAATATTGAGAAGTTGCACTTCCGGTGGGTGCTGTCATCGCTGTCGATGTATTATCCGGGTAAACTATCGCTGAATAGGTCCAATTATGCTGTGCAGCGTGGCCACGGGCTTCATGGCACACGTCCTTAAGCACCCCAGTAGGTGTTCAGTTGTCTTGGGCGACCTTATTTGCACTTACTTTTGGCATTCCTTTGTCATACCGTGGATGTCTAACGGCACAGTGGACGACTCGGGTAAAGTAGGTTCTGCTAATAAGAGCAGCATTCCGGGAAAGTTGGTAATCCATTACTCATGTCAAAAAAAGTTCTCACAGCGGGCTCAGCTAGCTAACCGTACACTTGGTTAGAAAAGTAGCTCTTGTTGACAGCGTCCCGGGAATGTGCCACTGTGGACCAGAAACACGCGACGCAAAGGAAGGCACAGGCGTACACTTGCCCCAAGCGGCTGCCACGCAAAAAGGGCGCCTCGCGAACTTGGGGGAGCAAACAGACACAACCTTTTTTTTTTCGAAACGCAACTTTACTCTCTCTACGACTCAGGGTACTGTAATCCGCCAGGGTCGTAAGAAGGGGGGCTCGAGGCGGAGGGAAACGCCTGCTGTCAGCGAAGGGGGTCGAACCCGTGGTGGTGGTGAGGCTGCAGGCATGCAGCCCATCGCTTGCAGGACTGTCTCCTCAATGTGTTCCAGACACCTCAGTTACTGAGAAAACACGGGGCATGGGGGTTACCGTGCCGTGTTCATTGCTTGCACTCGAACATCCTGCGCGATCTCGTCCCGAGAGAGTCGCATCAGTCTGCCTCGCTTCTGCACTCGCTGTCTGGCACCAATTTAAACAGTTTAATCTGGCTTGCATGGGTGCTCGTGAGGTGGTCTGTCCACGTCGATCCCTTCGATATTCGTTGGTTCTAGGTGCAGTATGTGACTGTAGGCAGCACCTCTGCAAAAATGTACGGGTTTTTGTGTTTAGGTTACGTCTTCGTGCGTTTTCCTGTGTCCTTAACTGTTTGTGACCACGCAGGCCGCGGTAGTCGATCACGCTCTTGTATGCGCCATCCTTTATTTTGCGTGAGAACAGTGTCGCAATCCTCGGAAGTACTGTTGCACATTAATCTATATGGTATCAACTCATCAGCATTCTTTTTCCATGCCCACCTCTGCTAGTAGGAGCTACGGTATGGTGGCTAGCAAACCGGTTTGCTTCGAGGGTGCTCGACGATTTTCTTCGCAGTGATGCCGGTGCACCTCAGTTGTTCAATTGGCAGTGCACAGCAATTATTACGTTTGTTAAGCAACACACAGGGCTGTGTTTTCTGCTCACCATATACGACAGAGCTAACATTAGTATCGCCTCGACTTCTCAATTTCAGCGCACGGGCCTCCTCATTGGCAGTCAGTAAAACTTGCTCTGGCATGTTGCAAAAAGCGGGGGTACGAATGAGTATTTGTCCATGCTTTACGTACAACGTGACGTTACTGCAGTTCGCAACTGGTACGCTGGAATCATCAGGCGTATCAAGCGAAGGCGTTCCCAATACAGACAGAACCATGCGCGGGGAAGCCTCAATGTTTTCGGGACACTTGACGATATCTCTCGGAATTTCCTATTCTGCGACAATACCTGTCAGCTCTTGTGCTTGCCTTTGATGCTGCGAATGAGTACACCCCTCACTACTGACCAGGAGCAGATCTGGCAAGTCGATCACGACAGTGCCTATGATGACGTCCGGTCCGACAATGGCGTCCTCGCTGACTATGTAGAAGTGAATGGCAGGAAGTTCAGCGTCGTCGACGCGTACCTCTAAATATAGTTCGGCGAGGGATGACTGCTGTCCACCGACTCCCCTGGCAATGTCAAAGACTCCCTGTTCAGCCGCACGGCATGCGTCAGCAGTATCAAGCTCACATCGCAGCCCGCATCGAGAAGGGAAATCATCGTTTCGCCTTCAATGCAAATGTTTTTGTAAACCCTTTTTGAAGGCGTGATGCCTACACTATTGGTCGCATTCTCTCAGCGGCCATGATTCGGACAAAATTTCGCGCTCTGCCCCTCGCAGTTACACTTGGTGCAGTGAAGTGGGCGCCGTGGCTCAGAACACTGGCGTGACCGGTGGCCCCTTTTTTGGCACTTGTAACAACGTACTCCGTCCGCGCGTCGCACTCTTCCTCGCACGGTACTGCTGCGTACAGCATAGTCTACTTGTGTTGACGAAGGAAATGGCTGGTGATCACTGGTGAGTTGGCTTTGGCTGCCGAAGTTTGTGCCGATGGGAATAGTTTTTTGCGGCTTTCTGTAAAATTTCCATAGGCTTTGATGGCTTGAAGCAACTCTTTCACACTTGTGCAGCTTCTGTCACGCAGTGCGAAACTCATTTCTGTCAACCAGAGGCTTCTGACAATCTGGGTAATTGTGTCCGACTGACTTAGCTTGACCCTGGCGCACATCCTTTTCGTTTCTCGGACTTACGTCGCCATCTCCTCCTCCCGACTCTGAACTCGTTCGGCCATTCTTCTCCATAAGTCAGGGAAGCTTTCTTCAGTCATGAAGGCTGATATAAATGTAGCTACGAACTCTTACTATGACTGACGCCTTGCTGCTGACGAGTTTAGCCAATCCTTAGTGGGGCCCTGCAGCTTGAGGTGAAGTGCAGTAAGGCGTTGTTGTTCAGACCAGTTGGCTAGGTCAGCAACACGCGAGAATCTTTCCAGCCAATCTTCGGCATTGATCTGGGTGGTGTTTCCGTGAAAGCTTGGGATTGCGGTAGAGGGGTCTGGACTCACGTGAACAGTTGTCGCTGTCAAGGATGGATTCATCCTCTCCATCATGCGGGCTTTTGCCAGAAGGCCTCGGTGAGCTGTCCCAAGATGGCGTTGCTCGGGCCTGGATCCGGCTGGAACGACGGTGTTGAGGAAGCAGTAGTAGAGCCACCGAGCTCCCGAATCTCCTCGTGCAGTCGTGAGAGCTGGGCGAGATTTTCTTGGAGCTCGTTCGGTGCGCTGCGATCCCAACGTTGCCTGCTCTCCCGTTGAAGCTCGGTGGCGCTCATCGCCTCCTCAGCAGCGTGCGACTGGGCAGCAAGACGCGTGTTGTACGGATGTTCGCCGCCCTGGCTCATATTGACGGGCTTGTGTGATTATCGCACTTCTGAGTGTAAAACAGAACGTTCTCTACCATGGACTCAGCTAGCCAACCGCGCACTTGGTTACTAAACAAGCTGCGGTCGACAGCGGCCCGCAAATGTGCCACTGTGGACCAGAAACACGCGACGGAAAGTAAGGCACAGGCATACACTGACCCTAAGTGGCTCCCACGCAACAAGGGCGCCTCGCGAACTTGGGGGAGCAAATAGACACACAACCTTTCCTTTGAATTGCAACTTTACTCTCTCTACGACTCAGGCTACTGTATACCGCCATGGTCGTAAGACGTGGGGCTGGAGGCGGAGGGAGATGCCGGCGGTCAGCGAAGGGGGTCGAGCGAAGGTTGTCGCGTCCCCCAAGGCATTTCTGTAAGGAATGTCTTAAATAAATGAATAAATAAAGAAAGAAAGAAACCGGGGGTGGCGGCGAGGCTGCAGGCATGAAGCCCACCGCTTGCGCGACTGTCTCCTCAATGTGTTCGAGGCACCTCAGTTTGAGAAAACGGGGCCTGGTTGTCATGGTGCCGTGTTCGTTGCTTACACTCAAGTATTTCGCATTTGGTGTTTAGTTGGTAATCCATTACTCAAGCGCTTGGTGTGTATTTTTATCTTACGTGCACGTATTTTGTGTTCTGAAATAATACACGAGTCATCTCGCAGTCATACACAAGTATGTTATGCGGAGCTCACACCATTTCTTGGCATTGTGTACAAGGAACAATCTCATTTTTTGTATTTTATCCTGTGACGTCGCCCAGCAGTTTTCTCAGAAGCGCTTTCAAAGAACTTCAGCCAAGTGGTTGCCGACGAGGACGTCCCATCTAACATCGCTGGTTTCGCCACTTCAGCTTTGGGACCATTGTCAGCATGTTGTCAGCAATTCCGCATGTTGCTCTATGTCTGACGCCTGCACTTTCAATACCTGCTCCACAAGCACAGCTTTGTCCTGGCTATTGTCATTTCAAAAGGGGCTTACTATTTTATAACTGCCTGGAGTGCTTTTCGTATTCGGACATGTTGATAATGATATTCCACAAGCCTCGGTTGACGAGATCCGCCTCGGCAACTTTAGCCTTACTTGAGATGAACTGGAGCAGATTCGGTGATGTCTCTGTCTCCTTGAGTTGGACTAGTTTTTCATGTTCGGCTTGCTATGACGTGAAGTACGCTTGATCTGCTTCAGCAGTACCAACTCGTACTTCTATCCACATCATGTCGGGCTGCACGAAATACAAAATAAAGGATGCGAGAGTGATCAACTGTTTACTGCTTATATTCGATCTTGTCCTTTATCTTCACATCTTGTTCTTTGACAGAGACATTGCAAAGGTCATGCTTCTCGGTCTGTGTAATGGCACCAGCCACATTCGAGCGAATAATGGACTTTCTGCTTCTTTGGTTCAAGTTGTATACATGCTTGTGTTTTTGTACGACGTAATCATGTTTTCGCCTACGTTTGATACATGCTTCGAACATCTCGCAGTGATTCTCGACGTCTTCCGCCATGGCGGATTTCAGGTGAATTCATCGAAGTGTCGTTTTGGCCGTCGTTCTATTACGATCATTGGGCATATTGTGGACGCTGCCGACCTACAGCCTGACCCAGAGAAGGTTCGAGACGTGAAAGACTTCCCTGTGACTAAGTATGCGAAAGATGTTCACGGCTTAGTGGAGCTCCGCTCGTATATTCGCCGGTGTGCGAAAGAACTTTAGAGAAATTGCAAAACTGCTCATAGATCATAAAGAAGACGCCCCTATTAGCTGGGGACTGAACAAGCCGCGGCTTGCTCTGAGTTAGCCACACTCCTCAGAGCACGACTCCCTTTGACCCACTTCGTTACATTAGCCTGAACCAAAGTCTGCACTTACGCGAGTGGTTACAGAATAAACGCTGTTTTGGCCGAACGTCTAATGGAGTTAGCTGTGGCATCGCGTACACGAGTAGGCTGGTGCCCGCATCGGAGCGAAATTACTCCATTCCATGCCGTCAGTTCCTCGCGCTTGCATGGGCAGCTGCGAAATTTCGCCCTTTTTATTGCGTTCGATATTATACGGACAGTCCATGCACGTTTCCACCGTCGTGTTTGCCCTGATGTTGCGTATAAATTCCAAGGACGATAACATCGACGACTCGCGTCGTATGCAGCACGTGCGAGTGAAGGCGTGCGATGGTCCGGTGGCTGAATCTCGAGCGCGTAAGGGAGGATAACGGGGAAGAAGAGCGTCGTCTTTCGTTACGCGCAAGACACCGGGAGGGGGGAGCGTTCTGCTCCTGCGGCTGCTGCGCATGGCGCGGCCGCTGGGCCCCTATTTTGAAAGCCATTTGGGATGGGGACAGAGTGCATGTGCCTAAAGCCCTTGAAGCTTTGCAAATAAATGAGACGCTGTGAAAAATGGCGCCTCCTCCTCGCGCGGCCTTGTCGAGGTGGACGACGCGTCGGTATTGGCCTACTCGCTTCACGTGTGCCTTCGCACCGGCTCCTTTTGCTCACGGTCGAGATCGACCGGAATTTATGCTTGAGAAGCGTCTACCGACTGGCAAGGAGCGCCTGTTAGCGCCGTTGCTCTTCGGTGTTGTGTAGGTTTGCGGACGCCTTGAACTAAGTTTTGTGGTAAGTGCGACGTCACTTTACAGTATTTTCCATTACAATGACCTGCTGCGCATTTGCATTCCGAAATAATTTCAGTGAAGGCAAGACGCTTTTCGCGATACCGCCCGGTAAGCGCGACGTGTTAAGAATGATGACATGAATTCATCGAATTCGGAGAGAGAACTTCAAGCCAACATACTCCGCATGACTATGTGAGGTAAGTTGCGAGTCTCGTATATTATAGTATGCGTAAGACGCGTAACTTGTTTCAGGCCATATCGTAGCAGATATACTATAGTTCACAGAGCATTCTTCTGTTTATGTGCACGATTTACCATGATTTCTATGCGACGTGAACTTTGTTCATATAAGCACTACGTGGTCGTATTTCGCGCCCTTGATTGTTTTGTAGAAGTGCTGCTTGCTCGGCCAGTTGGTTCATAACATGAGAGAATCAGCGAACAAATCGAGACAAAAATGACGATGGCACACCACCGTTGTAGTGTCTCTTTCCGCCGTGTTTGCGTGTCAATTTTTTCCCCGGTTTTATCAAGTTTTATTCGTTTTGTATGCCTACAGGCTGAATTTGCAGGCGCGTGAGGCTGTGTGCAAAAAACGCGATTACGAATCTTTTAAGGCTCCGCACAGTCCTTTTGACAGTTTGAGGCTCCACCGAGCAAACTCATGTTTGGAGACCAACTCTGCCATTGTGGTAAAGACAGTAGCTTTGTTTGCCTTCTCGTGTTCGTCGTTACCTATCGGCCGGTGCATTCGCGATCAGAGGCACCAATGAAAAGCGTGCGTACTCGCCCGAAACCGAGTTACGGGGCGCCTTCTCTTTAAGACGTACGCGCTACATGGCGTGCTCTTTAAAGAGTAAACGTTGAGATGCGGTGGTGGCGCACTCACAAAGAAAACGTGTGGTCGCTCGCTCGTTCAATAGCTCGTTTGGGTGTAGCTTGTTTATCGTTCGCTTGCTTCAGTCGTTTACTCGTTCACTTAGTCGCTCACTTGCTCGGCCGTTCCACTATTAGTTCGTAGCGTAATTTGGTCTCTGAGAGGCACAAACTGATTTCATTTTCTATGTACACAGAGTCCCAACTCGATGATCGGCCGCGCGTATTTTGTCGACATTGAGGCACAAGAAGCATAATCGCACCAGAGGCCACTTCTGAGCCTTTGCTTAGAAGATTGCCAAGCGCGCAAGTTGGTGGCACTGTAGCTTTTCATACTCTATCGAACCTTCAGAGCACCGGTTGTCCTTACCCTCTGCCTGGCTTTGTGCATCATAGCTGGTACGCGTGGGAAACTCCCATGGTAAGGATTACGCGGATTATTAAGCTACTGAGGGCTTTCTGGAGGCCAGGATGTGGCGTTCGATCGTTAGCGTGCTATTTACAACCATCCGGAACAAGACCTTGTGACACACTCTTGACAAATGTTGCGCACATAAATGCAACGCAAGCGATACATTCAGAGACGTCATGACACGGCCTCAGCACTCGTTAAGATTTTTTGAAAAAAAATATTTATCAAAACGGGAAATAGAAGCTGCAGTCATTGACTCTGTATAACCCACCCTATAGAACTTCAGTGCTGTACACGAAGTTACTGGAAGCTAGAAAGCGAAAGCGGACGCTTAAAGCACATCGCCTTGCTATGTGTGCATTAACACGGCGAAAGTCCGCCTCCTACGCTCAAGCATTGTAGGTGGCGCCGCGGTCGAGCAGGGAGCGCGAAAAAGATGAGGAGCGACAAGGAGCAAGGCGGGGAAAGGGAGTGTCGCTGCTTTACGAAGTTCCAGGGGTTTTACATGCTCCGAGTGCTGATAGCTTCATTCGCCCTGTGTTTTTAGCCGCTCTGTGCTTGAAACGAGCGGTAGCACGAAGGTCGATTCGCACACTGCTGCTGCCGCGCTTCATCATGGCAGCGTTTTGACAGCGAGTTAACGCGCTCACCAATTGAAATGTGTTCATGTCTTGTTGTGTGTCCTTGACACCTTGCTTTTTAGTTTAGTTAGTAAGCGAATGTTTATAGGAGTTTATACGGCGAATAAATATACTATCCGTACTTCGTGTAGTTGCCGACTAGTTTGCTATCGCAATAGAAGCTTCGCTTTTCGGGAGAAAATGCGAGTTTTCATTTTGCTATTGGGCCGGCGATCCACAGTAGCTTCCGACCACTATGCCCTCTCTTGCCTTGCCTCTTCGAAAGATTCTACAGGCAGACGCGCTCGATGGGCTCCGTGCTTGCAAGAGTACGCCTACGCGGTCGTATACATGCTCAAAGGCGCAGATTATTTGTCGCGCTACCCTGTGTCCGATTTTGCCTCTTTTGCACACTGAATCCCTTGATTGCGTCTTTTCAGTGAGCCAGTTGTATAACATCAGTGAAACATAGCCTCGGGATGCTGTAGGGTTTTCGTAGGGTTGAACGAGTAGAAATGTTTCCGACTGAGACGAATCTGTATCGCATTTTGCAAACAATTAACTACAGGGAATAATATATCAATTTTTCGTTATTTCTTAAAAAGCTTTCGGATAATGAAGAGCCGATTCTATATTAATTGTTAAACGTTCTTGACATCTCATCGTATATTCACAACGTTACAAACTTGCCATTGGATTGCACGTTACGAAGCGTTCTTTATTAAAAGCAGATTTTGGGTATTATGCATGAATAAGCATTTATTCACATACTCAGGACTGACTCGTAAGTGCGAATTATAGCAGTTTAGCCGGAAAGGTCTGGCTTCTTGACAGATGTAGCCTGTTCCACAATGAGTAGCACAACATGTATTATATAAAGTATGGCCGCCAGGATGGAAATGACAGCACTATTGCTCTAATTTGATGCTTTGTCGCGCACCATTGACAATTTGAATTGCTCGAAAACGATTAGACTCTACAAACAGGGACTATGTTATTCGAAGATTGACTATCCTGGTCGTTATTCGACGCTTTCCAACATTTTCCCGCCTCAATATATTGTGATTTGTTGAATTTTGATGATTGCAAAGATTTTTGATTTAGGACGTTCTTACAATGCAGAAGCAGTCATACATGCACACAAGGAATCGCAAATGCACTGGCAAAAGAGTTACAGGAGCGGAAAGATCGTATCTATGGTTAGCACTTTCGAGTTATTTGATCATGTGTGTCGTAGAACCGGAGCGTCGAGAGCAGCAATTATGGCTAACAAGGGAAACGACTATATTATGATCCGCGCCGTACTCAGTCGCAAATTCCCTTTCTCAACGTTGAACGCCCAGCCTAAGAAACAGGTAAAACATGGAAAAAGATGAAGACCTGAAGGTCCGCACAAAATGACAAATATTTTCACTAACTTCCTCCAGCAGCTAATAGAGCATGCCGCAAGAAGGAAAGATCAGGGTAACTTTCATAAGATTTCATGTGCTCACCATCCAGCGACGTTCGTTGTGGAAAAGACAATGTTAAACAATGGAATCTCGCAAAACACATTGTCAGAACTTTCGGTCGCGAGCGCTGTGCTTTAAGGAAACTCAGAAGGTGCCGACACATAAAATTGCATTCGATTGCACTCTAAACAAACATGAACGCCAAGAAAAGGTTGCACTGAACACGGGACCTACTGAACGCGCCCAACACTAATTACTCTGAAACAGACTCTCCGCTTTAAATGTAGTTACATGGCCCACTCTCGACGGCAAAGAAGAGAAACAGCCCAGGCAGCACGCAAGCACTGGAGAAGTTTGGCCTAATTCTGGCAGACCTTTGTACAAGTCCAAGCCAAACGCTGGCAAGGTGCAACCCCATCGAATGTTGGCCCCGAGCGGGAGCCAAGGTTGGCCGAAACGGCAAATGCAGCAGCCAATGTGTTGAGAGCATGGCACCAGCTCTACGGTACATCGTTGTCATTATCAATGCCAGCTCCAATACAATCGCCGCTGCACGACGAGTACTAAAACTACGCTGGTTCAAAAAAAGAAAAAAAATTACCGACGATTACGTTACTTCCTAATGCGAAATTTGAGCGCAGCAAATAAGCTGTTTCACCTTTTCGATAGATTGAGGCAAAGAAATCGAGCAACACATGTATGCGCTATCACACAATTTTTTTTATTTTTCACACGTATTCCTTTAACAAAGACTCCACTAACAGTTCTTGACAGTCATGAAGGAAGCTTTGTGGTCGGAGAAATAGACTGATATATGTTTGACTTGGTACACCAATGCTTGATTCTCAAAGACGAGATCTATACAAGTGCCTCGCGAGGTTGTCACAGCCGTGGGACGCGTTACGAGCGAGAGGAACGGGATGTTCTCCGGCATAAGTGTTAGGAAATTGCTGTTTGTCTTTATGTCAACATTAAAGTCCCCCACTACTAACATCGGTGTGGATCGATGGACGGTTAATGCGAGTTGCAGGAAGTGCACGACGTCTTTCGTGAGTGCGGTAGCGGACTCACGAAAGCGGTATCAGTCGGTCGCTGCTAGCGCTGGGGGGATGAAAGGGGGGCGGAGCTGGTTATGAGGCCGACGATAACGCCGACGACGACGCGATACCCAGGAACGGACGCCAAAGAGCCATTTGTGTAGCCAGCCCTCCTCCACAGTCTCTCCTCCTCCCTTCCATCATCCTCCCTCGCCCGGAGAGCCGACAGCGCGCATGCGCGGCGGCGGAGCAGATACGTCGGCGAGCTACGACGGCTACGACGCGAAACCCAGGAACGGACGCCAAAGAGCCATTTGTGTAGCCAGCCCTCCTCCACAGTCTCTCCTCCTCCCTTCCATCATCCTCCGTCGCCCGGAGAGCCGACAGCGCGCATGCGCGGCGGCGGAGCAGCAGATTCGTCGGCGAGCTGGTTACGAGGCCGACGACAACGCCGACGACGACGACGACGACGACGCGAAACCCAGGAACGGACGCCAAAGAGCTGCGCTCTAAAAACGACGGACCTTGTGCCAGTGGCACATTAATTAGCATCCAGGCGGGATATCAGGTCGGTCCAACGTTCAGATCGTATGGGCAGTTCATTGGCCCAATGACAGTCTAATGTTGGCAGCGTGGTGCAAATATGGGCTGTCCCATTCTGATAGAGATGCAACGATCAATCAATCAATCAATCAATCAATCGATCAATCAATCAGTCAGTCAATCAATCAAAACGTGAGGTTTACTTATACAATTCAAAGAAGGGCTACAAAAATGGTTGGACCATTACCCTATGTGGCTAGCAGCTGGTCCAATACACAAAAATAAATATACAGGTCAACCAAGTACATATCTGCTCAATGAGAAAGAACATTATTTGCATGAACACGTACTTTCTTTAAGGAAGAATTATTACGTTTGTCTAGACAAGAACGATGACCCGGATTATAAATACAATGAACAATATTAGTACCATGGGGCAACAAGGCAAGCTATATTGGACCGACATTCCGTTTACTTGCCAAGGTAGATTGCTAAGTTGGGTTGGGCACAGCAGTGGCACATATTAAGGATACATTTCGTATTTAAATATTTTAATGCTTTACTGGCTCGACCTGCTAAGCATGAATAACCTTTCAAAAAGCCCATGCATTGGGCAAATCCTGGGAAGAAGATACCCTTTGCTGAGTGTCTCGTTGTGACTCTTCAGCAGAGTTAATCGCACAGCGACAGGAAAGAAGAACTACTATTCTTGTGCAGATGTTCGATACATAATTTTTGTTTGAGCACATGTTGTAGTTTAGAGATTTGTTGGTGAAATAACTGGGTGTGGTAGTAGCTACGCGTAAATACGCGAAACTTGCAGAAGAATTCGCTGCATATACATGTGCTAACCTAAGCGACGGTTTCTTTGAAGAGCAATTTCCTATTCGGCCTTTTTTCTGCCTATCTTACCGTACTTCCATACCCCCTGCCCTCTTGCCATGTCTCGTACACCCATGTAGGCCTGGTCAGCGCTATGAATGAACCGGCAGCTTGGCTAGTTGGTCGCGTATTATAATTACAGTATATTAGCACAAAATGACACACGGACACAAAATAACAGCGTGTACATGGACGAGCGCTGCAAGTAACTGTTGATTCGCATACCACCCCCTGCTACTTGCGCAACTTATTGCGCATGCGCACCTTCGCACTATCGCCTCACGAGGGGAGACACCAACACAACAGGATCGCGCTTATGAAAGACTGGCTTGCATAAATGTGCATTAGCGAAGCTTCCGTAAGCTTGCATTCGTCTCTGTACGAATTCGTGAAAGCAGTTCTTTAAAACCCGCGAGCGTAGTTTTGTGTTGTCTATCCTCGTGATGCGGTGATGCCTATGCAGTAATCAGCGAACGCAGTTCTGTATACTCTAATACCGGACGCTCGGGAATCTCCGTTACCGGAAAACTGCACTGTTTGTCGTCTACTAACGAACACTTACGTTTGCTGGATCATCGTAAAAGGGACCGGAGAAGTCACTGCAATTTGCGAAGAGCCCGTAATCTCCTGTCGAGGCGACCGCTGACGACCGTGCTGACGGATTGTAGTAGCGCCCACTGAGTCCAACCGAGAGGGATAAAGATAAGCCTGGGATCAGCTTGGCTATGCTTCGGAGCCGCTCCATGTTTTCTCGCTTTCGAAGTGCATGGGAAAAGAGATAAGCGCAGATTTCAGCAGCGAGGCTATAATGAAGGGGCTCACCGTAAATATTGATTTCAAGACACAGTACACAGCTTTAGCTCAGCGAGTTGGGCGTACGAGCGGGATTAGCGAGTTAGCGGGTTAAAAATGCACATGCGCAAAACGCTGAACGAGTCATGTAGTTTAAAGTATGCACTACTTTGTCCCGATCCGACGGAGCTGGACCTCCGTTGTTCACGTCAATGGTGTGGCATGCATGATGGCGGTAGGCGCTACCCGCTTCGAAACGAATTTGGCGCTGCAGAACAACTGAATATTGGTAAGCGCAATTCTAAGACGCACGGAGAGCACAGGACAAGCGCTAAGTCGAAAGTTAGCGCTTGTCCTGTGTTTTTGTGTCTATCTCTTGTCCTGTCTTGGAATTGCACATAGAAGTATTCAGTTGGTAAGCATGAACAAAGTAGCCCAGCAACAAATTTTGCAAACGTGCATGGCATTGCTGTTGCACAATTAATTTCATCCAAAGCAAATGACTGCAAAGTGGCTTTGGCTTAGTCTCTGGCCACTGCGACGACACATTATTGTGGTTAACTTTCTGGAGTTTCCGGAATTTCTTCCCACTTCTAACATCTTAGGCTTAAAAAGCAAATGATGATGATGATTTGTTAGCATCCAATTTCAAACTGGGCGGTGACAAATAGTCACCTAGCCTGCTTGATTTATTCCGGTATCCTAAACATGTTTTTTATTCTAGCATTTTCGTATACATTTCCTTGCCGTTATATTTTTATTTAAAATTCTTGTACCACTACATATGCCTGTAAAAGATGCAGTCATATAACTTTCTAACTTGCTTTTTTCCGCTGATGCTATAAACGTGTCCTGCTCATTTCGACTGTTGGCCATTTGATATTTCCGTGCACTTTAAATCCAATCGACTGTGCACGATATACGTAACCTGCGGGTCTCGGTGGGTGAATCCGTTCGCAGCCCGCGAGGATGTCCTGAGTGGCCTCGAAATTTTCGCTGCAGTATGCACATGCCTCATCTTGTTAATAATGCTCGCCTCGGTACGTTTTTGTTTTTAGGCAACCAGCTCTAGTCTCGATATAGCAAGGCCCTGCCCGCTATGTCCTAGTACAGATGTTCCCTTCTAATTTCTTTCTTGTCACTGTTGTAATTCTCCGCAGTGTTTTCAATACGACAACATTGTATAGCCCATGAGGCGAGAAAGACAACGCAGTTGTCGGCGTGACCACCACTGATCCAAAATGTCGTCGAGCCCTCGACCATTGGTAGGAGTCCAACCCACGACCTTTCTTAGGAGTCTAGCGTTTAACCAATAACACTGCGTTGCTGCAAGTCTAAGCGTCGCGCGGTGGTCGCAATGCTTTCGCATTCATCCACGTAAGTATAACTTAGTGCCCCTGGAATTTTTGCTTCCATTCATCGCATCTAATTCGCTGTCTCTCTTTCTCTCACTTTCTTTTTGATCACCCCTGGCTGTCTGTTTACACCTTCAATCACCCTGTACTTGGTTGCCTACATTCTTGACCTCTTGCTATAATCTGTGTCCACGCTTTTCTGGTAGAGACTTTAGGAATGGCAGCGCCACCATCGGCGAGGTCGAGTGGCAGGCCCAATGACTGGCGAGTCCTAATTTCGCCCCCGATCGGCAGATATAGAAAGTAAGAGTGCAGTGCGCTCCTGAATGCCATTGCACTGTTTCGCGTAGTTTTCAAACGCACATGCATTGTGTGGCGAATAAATACATTTTCTTAAGGAGAGCAGTTACACGCAAGATTTAAAAACGTAATTGAATATGATTCCACGGACGTAAACAACACTATCATACGCCTTGCTAAAACTAACTTTCCTAACTTTCCGCAAATTTGGTTTGCGGCACATTAACGCTATTTTGCGTAATCGCGCTCTTACACTAACGTTAGACCTAAACAGTCTATGACATATCGGTAAAACAGTTAGGATACACGAACTCTGGTATCCCAGCTCGAGTTGCTAGTCTCACCAGCTTCAGGCACTGCTAACTCAGCTGCAGATATGTGTATCGCAACGAGCACAACTGCATCTCAATTCTCCATAATTACTTCTTTGCAGGACACAATTCATCATCAGCGTACCAAAAGGTCATCGCTTTTAGTCATCGCTGTTAAAAAAGAACCCCAGGTTCTTTTCTTTTTCCTATAATAAAGTAGTCCCAAACGAAACTGTCGGCATTGGAATCTGTGAATTGTCATGTACTATGTAAAAATGCAAGGAGTGTCTGTTTTTTTCTTTGCTGCCAGCAGTAAGGAACGTAGAAACACAGAAACTGTCTAATCCAGCTTTTCGTTGCTTCTCTCATCGCAAATTGTACGCTGTAGATTCTTAATTTACCCGAAACCCGGTGCGACATAAAAAAAGCAGGAGGGTAAGAACCTAAGCGGTGACGTATATGCGAAGGCGACGGGAAGGATTTGAGTAGATCACTCTCAGCGATGAAAGCAAGTAAAATCTTCGTATAAACGTCTGGTTTTATTAAAAAAATTCAACTGTACAAAAGCACTCGAATATAAAGGGCGTTCTCCGAAACTATTTAACTACGACGGAGTGATGAAGCAGGACTACCGCTGCAAACAGCCGTCACGAGAATCCTAACCAGCAAATGCTTGTTTTCTTTACACCTGCTGTCGTCTAACATCAATTATTTTCACTGGTGACAAGATATGCCACCTCAAGAGAAACTCCGGCATTCGCAAAGAAGAAAATTTTGAGCGTCCTACAGAAAGTAGGACGCTCAAAAGTATATAATTTTTTTTCAAATTGCACCATTGCAACAAGAGTTAAGGCAATCTCAGTGAAGATTGTGGTACGCGATGCAACTAATGCATCGCATACCACGAGTATAGATCCTCATATTCGTTGTATCGTCGAAGGTAGCACGCATGGAACTTTCCGTGTAAAGTAGAATGAAATAGCCCACAAGTCGGGAAATGCTCGAGCTGTGACACGCTCATTTAGTTAACACGTTTAAGCAAGTTGAAATAATTACCGCAGTCTGTTTTTATTTCTCTTTCCTCTCTTTAACGCATTGTGGGAACCAGCTCGGCTTAAATTCGTTGCTGCGATAAGTTTGTTCGTTGGAGCGACATGTTAACAAATCAATCTTGGGAAAAATTCATTCTGTGCTCATCCTACAGAAAGTTACAGAACGGTCGGCTGAGGTGTGCCTTCTCCACAAGTGACGCAAGCACGAACTTATAAAAAATATTGCTTTGAAAGTAAATACTGGTTAGCGATGACAACATATCCATAATAACGCGACCAGTTAGTGTTATAAAATATTGTGAGAACCTGGGCTGATCGCAGTTCTGATGCCAAACTATGCCCAACTTTTAAAAGCAAAGAAAATAGGTGCAGTTAACTCGAATTTGGGTAAACATTATTTGGATAGTTTTCTTCAACTCTTTAAGTCACATTCAGAGTTGGTCGTTGGCAGGTCAATGATCGGCGGTCGAAGACTGCAAGCAAAATGCGCCCTCTCTCTTGTTACCTCTCTCTCGTTCGTTCGCTCTTTTGTCTTTTCGAGTCAGTCAGTTGGATTGGCTATCATCGTCGATGGTGTCTGCGCAATTCTGGGTTTCACAATTATTATTGACGCTTGTTTAGCATAAATGTCGAGTTTAAAAGAATACACACGTTGCAGACATGCCAAACATGCACATGGATTTTTGGATGATGTAGATTATTTGGCAGTAATAGAGCCCATACCTTGAATATAGCTTGGTGCATTTTTTTTATTTAACAGGCGAAGCTCTTCGCTCAAGTTGCCATAACGTGAAAAGTGAACTATGGGTTTGCTCTTGTAAGGGGCATATATATATATATATATATTTTTGCGTGGCTACAAACGTTTCTTGAAATTTCGCTAGTAGTAATTGGGCCGCTATGGGGTAGAATCTATCGCGTGAAATTCTTTGATGAAAGCTTGCTCGCCGGTGATGGCAGCCAATCTGCTCACTCAGTGTGTGGGCCGAGCATGTCGCATCAGCTCCATATTTTCCTATGATTCTCGGCGGAAAATCGCATTTTGGGGTGAAATCCACTGCTAATCGAAAGAACAACTGCTAAGGACCCGAAGAAAGCATTCTCTACCAGGCGGGCGCGTCTTTCGGCCGTCAATCGTTCATTCCTCTCGCTACGCGTGGCGCGAGATCTGCGCCTAACGCGAACGCCTCGACGCCTCGAACGCCTCCGCCGCAGCGGTGGTTGAGAGAGCTCGGCCTAGCGCGCCGACGGAGATACCCAGGCCCTGCTTCATGGTTGAAGTCGTGAGCGTGGAATGCGAAGACATGCAACCGGAGGAGTTCGGAAAGGAATTAGGTTGGTGTGAACTTAGAAGAACCACAAAGAAGCGATGCAGCGGTGGGGCCAGATTGTTCGGAACAAGAGAAGCAGGGAAGAAGCTCCGTCGGGGATGCAACAAATAAAAACAAATGGAAGAACGAACGCAAGGTGCGACAAATCATCAAAGCAAGTAGGCTGCCTAACCTGCCAAAAAAAGACTACAGAGTTGTCGTGCGTCCACGTGGAGGACTTAACGTATGGGACTGCAAGCTGGATCGCATTTACTGCTGCCTGCGCAACGCTGCCGGGGTCGGCCGAGAGACAGCGGAGTACATGGAATTCATAAGCCAACTGACGAAAATGTTCTCGAGAAGCTAAACGAACTAGCTAAACACCTAGAGCTTCCACAGCTCTCGGCTGCAGGTATCTAAGCCGTTCACCGACTTCCTGCTAAAGAAAATTGTAATAAACCCGCCCCGTATTGGCGCGCTTTTCATCCCGCCTAACTGGAGATACTTAGCTCAATAGGAAAAGAGACTTGAGGAAACTAGAATCAAAGGTTTACTTCAATGAAAATCTAACTGTCCAGAACAAAAGACTGTTTTAGGAAATGAAATCAAAGGCACGTGAAATGAATTTTCAGTTCGCGTGGATCAAAGACGGCAAAATGTTCGTGCGGCGTAGCTCTAAAGACCGGGTTATAAAAATAACAACAGTGGAAGATCTGGACAAGATATGATAAGGTATTTGACGGTTTTTCTTTGTCTATCGCTGTGACGATGCACTAATCTATGGCGACATATTATCAAACATGTGGCTATCAGGATGCAACTTCTTCCCGACAACTAAATGTTTCGCGAGATGGAAGGCAGCTTTCCTTGCTTCATCTTAATTCGCGCAGTTTAACGAATAAAACTGAGTTGATTGATACATTGCTGGATGACCTCAATCATCAGTTAGAATTTTTGTCTTTCACTGAAACGTGGCCCTCTGATAAATCTGCTAATGTACATTTTGCTGGTTACACGTGTATTTCTGTCTCCAGAAGTGGCAAGAGAGGAGGGGGCGTTGTAATATATGTGCAAAATAACGTTCAGTTTGAAATAGTATCCGAATACTCGCTTGTAGATCATCACTGTGAAAGCTCACTGATAAAATGTACCAATTCAATGTTACTTGTAGTTTACAGACCTCCTTCCGGTAATGTTAATAAGTTCCTTGCATACCTTGAACAGATTTAGCATTACCTGCTATGTATTAGCCTCCCCGTCATTGTTACCGGCGACTTTAACATCAACTTACTCTCAGAGGACAGCAGTAAGCAGCGTCTTATTGACACATTTTATTCTTTTGGTTCCCAAACTGTCATTGGTATACCTACTAGGGTGGCCAATAAATCTGAAACTTTGCTTGACCTGTGCTTCACAAATTACCCTGTTGCTCAATGAGATGCTGGTGTATTAACATCAGGAATAAGCGATCACTTGCCCATTTTTATGTTTTTTATGCCACACTGTTCCCATCATAACCGCTTCAAAGACGATTATCCTATCTTGTATAGAAAAAAAAAACAGTAGACAAAATAGTACTTTTGGGCGTCTTGTTGAGGAAGCGAAGTGTAGCACTGTACCGCAAGAGAGTAACCCTGTAGTCGCATATGATACCTTTATAGAAAATGTCAAAGGACTTTATGACTTGGCATTTCCTCTTGTTGAACTTAAGGCGCATAAGAAGTCCTGAAAACCGTGAATTGACGCCTCCCTTATGAAGCGCATAAGAGAAGGTGATAAGCTGTTTGCCTTGTTCATAGAAACAAAGAATATTCCTTATTTACTGCAATATAAGAAGCTCAGGAACAACTGAAATTCCGGTTTAAAGCGAGCTCGAGCCGTCTACTAAGAAAATAAATTTAAGGATGTTTGCAATAATTCTAGAAAAATTTGAAGATGTGTCAAAAGCTTCACGTTGACAAAAACAACGAATGATATTTGGCAACTCTTGGTCCAGGGTGCGCATTATTCAGGTACAGCACCTGTCGACAAGTTTAATGAAATTTTTTGAAAGCCGGGTTATCTGTCAACCCCGTCACAAGCAACACTGATTGCACGTCATACATTAGGCGTTGTGCTGAGTCGCCGATATTCCTCACTCCCGCTACTGAATTAGACATTCATGAGCACCTGCAGAAAAAAAAAATGATAGTGCATGTCCGATAGACGAAATGAAGCGTGAGCCTATAAAAGCGATTTCTCATACCATTGTTCGGCCACTCTCACATATTCAACTTAATTCTTTGCACCGGAACGTATCCTGATAAACTAAAGATCGCAACGGTGATAGAAAAGTTCAAAGGACGCGAGAAAGGCGACCTTGCCAATCACCGGCCGATCTCGGTCTTGCCGACATTCTCAAAAGTTTTTTTAACAGGCCATTTATGCTAGGTTCTCTTAGTTTTTTCAACAAAACAACATAATAACTAAGCAGCAGTATGGCTTTCAAAAACAAAAATCTACTGAAGCGGCCCTATTGGAAAGAAAAGATGAGATTATTGCGAACGTCGAGCACAAACTGTTCACTTTAGGCTTGTTCCTTCATTTCCGTAAAGCATGTGACTCGGTAAAGCACGACAAATTATTAGACAAACTGTATAAACATGGTATTAGAGGAGTAGCTTTAGATTTTTTTTTCACATCAGTCAGTCAGTCAGTGTTTTATTTTCACCAAACAAAAACATCTGTGAAAAAGCGGAGACGGCGAAAAAGCTCCGGATTCTGCAGCTTGACTAAGCACCGTCCACTCTGTAGGAGCAATGACAGGGTAAATATACAAGCAAAAAGAGAATTATAAAGTTAGAGGGCAAACACACAAGCGAAAGCAAATAATTATTATACACCAGTACGAAAAATTGTACATACAGGGTCATTATTGCATATAATAAAGCAAGAGAAGACAAATTGGCATCGTACTTCTATGCTTAGTGAAAACAATGATATAATTCAATACAATTTAAGGAATACGCAGTTACAGAAACAAGCTAACTACACTGGTGGGTTTAGTGTTTAGTGGTTGAAAGCTACCTTAAAAATCGGGTTCAATACACTGCCTTTAACTACTTCAAATTTAGGATGGGGCACACAACATGCCGCGTTCCTCAGGGGTCAACTCTTGGGCCGTTGCTTTTTGTAATTTATGTATATGATATCGTAAATGTACCACACACGCCACATTTAACATTATATGCAGACGACAGCAGCGCTTTCTTTTCCGGCACGAATTTAATATTATTACATGATCAGGCTAACGATTGGCTGCAGGAACTGCCAAAATGGCTTAAAATTAACAGTTTAGAATTAAACATAAAAAACCAAGTATGTTATATTTAGACTTCGTAATAAGCCAGCTCCTGACGAGAACTTTTTTCGTTTTCGTAATCAAGTAATCGACCGAGTTACATCGTACATATATATTGGTATACTTTTTAACGAATTCCTAGATTGGTCTATGCATACAAGTAATGTCCATGCAAATGTGTCACGAGGAATTGGTATCATATGCAAATTTCGAAGCATTCCAGTGTGGATAAAGAAAAAGCTGTACTACACTTTGATACAGTCACAAATTCATTACTGTCTACTTGTGCGGGGTACCACGACAAAAACTAACATGGAAAGCATACGTCTACTTCAGAAAAGAGTATTACGTATAATCGAAGGTGAACAATAGCATTGTCACACAGCGCCAACATTTAAAAAGCAACAATCCTGACTATTAGCAGTATATAAAAAAAATCGATACTCTATTACATAACCAAAGCGTGTCTGATCCATGTGGTTTCGGAAATAAATACCTTCGAAGAGAACACTCCCACGACTAGCGACATACGTCTTACAAAAGGGAAAAGCTGCGCACAACTACGGCACCTACAAGCTTGATTACCTAATACCAGATTGCATGCACAGACACCCTAATGCATTGTGCATTATCGAAAGAAGCACTTCTGTCCTCACCCTGAAAAAAATTATGCATATCTACCTATTATCATTACAGTAGGGACCGACTATGTAGGCAAATGGTCACCTTTGTTGTACGAAATTGTTATATTTTCAATGTTGTTCATTATATCGTCTAGTGCTTGTATAATTACTCTTCAAGTCGTCATAACTTACACATACTGCGTATCCTTGCAGTTATATGAGGTTTCCACTACTTTTTTAACTGTCTTAAACTATGAATTGCCTTTTTTTTACGGTTCTTTTTTTAGTATTCTCATTGAAGTTGAGGCATTTATTTGCCTTTTCGCCGGCGTCCACGGAAAATCTGTACATAGTTGTCCGAAATAAACAAACTTCAAAGACAGCATTTGCATAAACAGCAAAGAAAATATAGTGGTGCTGAGCACGCCTTCTGAGGACCGGGCCAGGAAATATGGGGCTATCAATAAGCTCCGACTTGGAGAACAAGAATTCGAAGCAAGCGCTTACAGAACAGCTCCTGATAACACATCCAAGGGTCTCATGAGAGGAATATCCCAGGAGGAGAGTCCGGAGGACATAGCGACCAGTCTGGTCACGCCACACAATCCTGGAGTCTTGCACGCCATGAGAATGGGTAACACAAACAACGTGCTCGTTTCATTTAAATATTTTCACGTCCCAAGATATGTGATTATCCAATGCTCCTTGTATAAAAAGCACATCGAAGTATGCTATGGATGTGGAAGAACAGGGAACAGGGCTCACGTGTGCCCCAACCCTGAAGACAAGATTTGCCGAGGGTGTGGGTGCAAGAATCCACAGCAGGAAAACAACTGCGATGCGGAGTGCCAAGTGTGCGGCAAAGACCATCTCACGGGACACAAGATGTGCAAGGCAAGATACAAGATACGGTACCTGGTCAGAAGAAACCGCTGGGAGCGACGGATGAGGGACGAAGAAGAGACCGAATAGGAAGAGTACTACTACCACAACTACAAAGAAACCAGGGGGAGCAACAGCAACAACCATAAGACTGTAACGAGCAAGCAGCCCTCAACCGACAAAGAAGAAACAAGCAGGAAAAACTATGGAAGAGACCGCTCCGTTTCCTTCCCAAGACTGCCCTGGCAAGCCGGTCGCCGACGCTCCAGGTCCATGATCAGATTGTGGAGGAGATCAAGGTCGACGTCCGGTTTGAAAACTATTCGAGGGGGAGACGGCAGCGAATCACAGGTGGGCTGGGTGAACGCGGTCTCCGGCACTGCTACTGAATCGCCTAAAGTTAAGGGGTCTGCCCCTTATCAGGAAATGATACAGATTACAGACACGTTAGAACAGATTACTCGAGAGAATGCAACGCTTAAAGATGTGATCAATTATCTCAGGGGCAGAAAACGCGAAGCTTCAGCAGCGAAAAAAGAATGGCAACACACTCCCCGCCAGTACGACGTCGACGCCTATTCGAGCTCTAAAGCCCGTTCCCACACAAGCGAACGGGGAAGCACCACCGCAGAAAAGGAGGGCGCAAGGAACTGTTGAAGAAAAGAGTATGTTTGCAATCGATGAGGTTATGGAAACGTTTAAGGCAATGTTCGATGGGCTATACCAACAAGTCACAAACATGTATGTAGAGATTAAGCAACGATTCGATGTATTAAAGAATAGAGCAGCGGGACTAGAAAGCACATCAAAGGACGTTCGGCCGGCAGGCGCAGGATCTGTTAAAAGCAAACTGTATAGCAGACCAAATGCGGTAGAAAATAGCAAGGCCACCGGGGAAGAACAGATAAATCAACATGGCGCCGCGTAACCAATACGCGATTTGGCAATGGAACTGCCGCGGGTATCGTCGCAAGCGAGGAAACTTGCAGCAGTTCGTAACAAGTAAGGAGACGCCAGATATCATCGCCCTGCAGGGGACAGAGGGAATGGCAAAATTATAGGAGTATAAATCAGTGCTTCCGGCGAGAAGGCAACCGTCACGACGCTGATACATATAAACCTCGGCTATCGAGCACGATACCGGTCTGCGCGGCATAGACCACGCCCTAATTGAAATGGGAGGCGATTGCCTCCCATAAAGAAGAGGGAAGTCTATTTATTCTTAACTTATACGGTCCACCCGTACAAAAGCGCAAATTCGGCCCACTCTTCCACAAAGTATTGAGCGTAGCGCACAAGCAGGCGCTAGGCGTGGCCGTCGATGTTAACGCACCACACGCGGCTTGGTGTTACAGCATAGTGAACATTAAGTGCCGAAGCCTATGGGCAGACGCGCAGCACGAAGGAATAACGCTTGTAACTAACCCTCAGGCACCAACCAGACTAGGAAACAGCGTAACTAATGCCACGACACGAGATCTCACATTTACGAAGAATGTAGCAGATTCTCAATGGACAAACATGCAGAAATGGTTAGGTAGTGACCACTACATCGTCGTCACAAGTGCAAAAGTATGCCCAAGGAAAAAGAGGGGTAGAGAACTGAATCTTGTAGAAGGAGACTCTTTCCGCAAACTCCGTCAAGAAGATGCGGAAGACACTATAACGAGCATTGAGAAATGGGCACAATATCTACAAGAAGGCATTAAACGAGCTACCAAAACTCCTCTAGAGGAAGCAGGTATAGAAGAGATGGATAGCAGATTATTGCACATGTTGAAAGCGAAAGGTAGTATGCTGAAAAGACGGAAAAAGCAAAAACATAATCGGAAATTAAGGAAGAGAATTGTGGAATTAAACAAGGAAATCGAGATATATGCAAATAGGTTAACCCAGCAAAAGTGGGAAGCCACGTGCGACTTGATGAAAAGGCAAATGAGAATGTCCAAGGCATGGAACATTCTCCGATGCCTCTTGCATCCCGGCTGTACAAATCCGGACAAAGACACAACTTATAGAAAGTTACGACGGCACAGATGAAGAGCTCTTTCGAGAGCTCCAAAAATATACGTTGGAGATGCGGACAGAGAACGACTCCCGCATTACCTAGGTAAGGAGAATCCTGATGTTGGTGCCCCTATTATGGAGGCAGAAGTCAGATATGAACTTACCAGGCTCAACCTGAAATTTGCACCGCGACCTGATGGGATAAGCTACAAAACACTCAGGGACCTTGACGTTGTATCCATCCGAGCTCTCACGGACTACATGAATAACTGCTGGGAGCAAGTTGGCATTCTAAGTTAATGGAAATCAGCCCAAATCAATTTTATACTGAAGCTTGGAGAGAAACCACAACTGACGAACTTAAGCACCAAATCGCTAACATCCTGCGTCAGTAAACTAATCGAACATGTGGTTCTCACACGCCTCACTAGATGCATGGATGATGGAGGACTTTACCCCCATACCATGGTTGGATTTTGATCCAAGTGATCGACGCACGATATTATGCTCAAACAAAAACATCAGATCATAGATGCGGGTGAGAAAACCCTAGACACCAAGGCAATACCAGGTCTCGATCAAACTAAAGCCTTTGACCCCGTCACTCACAAGGCAATACTACAATATCTCCAAAAGCTGGATGTAGGACGTAAAATTACGCATACATCAAAGACTTCTTGACGGATCGTACCGCAAAGAGTTCAATTAGAGAATCCAAATCGGAAGAGCTCAAACTAGGTAATAGGGGTACCCCGCAGGGTTCAGTCCTATCTCCCTTTCTATTCAACGTGGCAATGATCGGTCTTCCTGCGAGAATCGTAAAGATAGAACGACTCGGACACAGCCTATACGCCGACCTCATCACCCCTTGGGTGGCGGGTCGAAGCAAAAAACATATGGAAGAGATTCTTCAAACAGCAGTAAACACGGTAGAAGACTACATCAGAGACAAGGGAAGGAGATGCTCCTCGCCAAAATAAGAACTTCTGCTCTATAGACCCATATGCCTGGGCCAAAAAAGCATTAGGGAAAAACCGGGCATTGCGGTCACAGCAGAAGGCACTACGCTACCGATAGTGGAGAGCCTGAGAATACTGGGACTCCGCATATCCGATAACGGCCATAACGGAGAAACCATTGCACTACTTGGCAATAGTGTTCACCAAACAATCAGACTAATAAAGCGGATATCCAACAGGCACTATGGCATGAAAGAGCACAATCTCATCCGATTATTAGAAACATTCCTAATCAGTCGTATTGTATATGTGGTCTCTTGCCTCAAGCTCTACGCTGCGGAGAAAGCCAAGATAGAATGCATTATTAAAAAGGTGCATAAACAAGCCTTGGGACTTCCGGCAAATACTTCAGACGAGAAATACTTGGCGCTCGGCGTGCACAACACACTAGACGAACTTACTAAGGCCCAGGGAGTAGCGAAGAATGAAATGCTTACACAGAGTTCGACGGGGAGACACATCTTAGATGACATCGCAATAACCTACGAAGCACAGCACGGAGTGCGGAGAGACATCCCAAGTAAAATAAGGGAACATCTATCAATACCCCCAATTCGCAGAAACGTGCACCCGGAGTTTCACCAAGATCGAAGAAAGGCAAGAACGAGAGCTCTCCACAAAAGATACCGTTATGCCAGGGACGTGCTCTATGTGGACGCGGCGTAGTACGCAAATACACAGAGTATGTCGATAGTTGCTACGAGTCTAGAGGGTGACCGCAGAGTTAGTGGGACGGTAAAAACAGGGAAGGTGGAGGTGGCGGAGGAGGCTGCCTTAACACTGGCAACAGCTTCCACGGAAGCTAACATCGTAGTAAGCGACTGCAAGACAGCCGTCAAGAACTATGCCGAAGGAAGAATCTTGCCGGAAGCGCTGAGAATTTTAAACAACCTTCGTGAAGATCGCGACAATCAAATTATATGAGCACCCGCACACCCGGCACACCCTTCCCGGGAACAAAACAGCGCGCAACCTGGCCCGAGAACTTACAGGCCGAGCAGGGGACAGCAACAAATATTTGGAACGGAGAGAGACCGGATGACCATATTTAACGAGATCACCAAACATTATAAATTGGGAAGGGCCCATTTCTACCCCGCACACTCCTCGCTGAGTACACGGCACGCGACGGCATGGCACCTCTTACAAACAGATACATATCCCAACCCGGTGGCCTACCACCGCTACTACCCGGACCTTTGCACGGATAGATCTAGATTCTGTCAAGAATGGGCGGAGCTACAACGTATGGTTTGGGCTTGTCCTTGGATACCCACATAGAATAAAATAAACAAGACCACAGAGCAGTGGGTGACCGCGTTGCTTAGCTGTGCACCGAAAGACCAACTAAAGGCACTCCAGTAGGCCGAAGATGTCGCCAGGGCCCAAGGGCTCGAGGCCGTCATCTAGACAGAGAGGCCTAGGTCTGAAATTTGCTGTGCGCAAATAAAGTTTATTTCTCCACGCATACTTTACGGTACCTGCAGCCGCATATTTGAATGACGAGCTTATATTGTAAGAGTTTTTACTCACTGGGTCTTATTTCGCTCTTTCTTTCTAGATTGATTTTTAAAATCGTTGCATTGCATTGACGAAAGTGCGTGGTAGTTACTGTTACCTCATTGAGTCGAAAATTGTTACCTCATTGAGCCTTACCTATTTTCACAAATACTCCTCCTGGCAACAATACCGAATTCAAAATAAGTGCATAAGACGACACAGAGGTGATACTCGCAAATTGTTTCTGCTTGGAACACATACAAGTAATTAACCATGTGCACATAGACAACGATGAGCGAGGTTTGGGCTGGATAAATGAAAACTGTAGAGAGAGAAGTGGTTCTTGTGGGGAAAGGACGCAAGGCAGGCACTATCTTCTGCAACCCTTGTGGGAGCACGGCTCAGCGCCAGCAGGGATATGGATATAGGAGTGAAGAAGATTGAAGGAGGGAGAAAGATAGATAGTCGCCATGGCAGCAGCGGAGCAGCAGCCTATCCGGGAAGGCCCAGTGGCTTCGACCGGAAGAGTGGACTGGTGATAGACCATAGGAGGTGGCCCAGCAGAAGCTAAGTTGAGGCGGATCAGGAAGCCAGAGGTGGTGAATAGCCGTTAGGCTATTTGTCTTTGAAGAAAGTTCTTCAAAACCACTCGGCGACGTGAAAACTCGGCGACGTCCGAGTGAGGCTCCTCGGACCTTATGCAGCCTCTCACTGCGGTGCCGGGCACTTCAGGAAGGATCCCCCTTCAGAGGCTGACCAGCAGGCACGATAGTCCCCGGGACGTCTCGTCGGCACTCAAAGAAGTAGCGACGGAACCTTGCCTGAGGCCTAGCCAGTGAGGGCGGAGTGCAACGTCACCGACGCAGTTCGGGACATCGGCATCAAAAGACGGACAGATGGACTGGCCGACATCAACGCAGCGACGTCTACCGCGACGTCGATGAGAAAGATCCGACAGGCATCGGACTGAGAGGATACAGGCGACAACAGGCTCTAAGGACGCTCCTTTCTGTTAGTACGCAGCCATAGGCTAGCGTTGCAGGACTTTCGCGTAGAACACTCCAAGGAATGACATGACCGGCAATAAGGAGATATTTAGTCACTGTTAAGTAGGTGGCTTATGTGCTGGCATCTCTTCATGCTGCTTTTGTTACACGAGTTTCCCTTTAAGTTTTTGAGTTTGGGTGAATTAAAATCTGTTTGCTGTGCTGCTCCTGCGTCTCCCGACTCCATCTCTTCCAACATATGCACGGTCACGAGATCAGTGACATGCGACACCAAAAGTGTTCGTGACAGGAATGCTACTTTATCAACTCTTTCACTTCAGTGTAACTGCAACAAGAACATGCTTTGCAGTTGCTGCAATGCGTCCGTACCAGATCGTGCACGTAGGTCACGTTAGGCGGCAGCAAAAAAACGTTGTTTGGTGGCAGTATGGTGCAGTCATGGAAGCTTGCGTCAGAGAATGAGAGATGACCAATCGCGATGAACATTGACGGCACGAATACAGTGCTGAAAAGACAAAATAAAAGCTAAGATCAGAATGCATTTTTCTTCGTCATAGCTGAAAATGTCACTACTGGGCCATAAGCATGGAACTAAACTAAGTTCCGCATACAATGAACCATAGGTTCAGGATACAACCCGTGAGAATTGCGCCAAAATACATGCCGCAAGAATGCACTGTTGCTCGACTTCCTTGACAACACTTCGTTTCAATCATTCAAGCAAAAAAAAAATTAGTGTATCTTGAGAATTCCTTCCAGGAGCTGATAAGGCGCATACACATAATCAGGAAAACGCCGACGACAAAACGCAGCAATGGCAGAGCGGCCACACCAACTGGCGGCAAACCGTTGAGGCAGTGGGTTGACAACATGAAAATCTCGCTTCCTCATTTTTCCTCTGCGTGTAGGTGCTAGATGTCGCGTGCTTTTTCTCCGTCTGCTGACAGATCGGCGCTGGCTTTACGTCCCTCGTCCTGCGCTATTAACGTTAGTTATGTCTTATGAAGAAGACGACGTAGCTGCCGCTAATCATAATCATGTTGCTGTGCTCGCTTCTGTTGCGGCGTCGCTGCGTTCAAAAGACAATGAGAATGCGGTAAAAAATTTTGGGGTTTGTACGTGCCAAATCCACTTTCTGATTATGAGGCACGCCGTAGTGGAGGGCTCCGGAAATTTCGACCTCCTGGGGTTCTTTAACGTGCACCTAAACCTAAGTACACGGGTGTTTTCGCATTTCGCCCCCATCGAAATGCGGCCGCCGTGGCCGGGATTCGATCCCGCGACCTCGTGCTCAGCAGCCGAACACCATAGCCAGTGAGCAACCACGGCGGTCAGAATGCGGTACTAGGTGCCACGTCCGCGTCCTTGTACTCAAGGGACGTCCTGCCGTACAGAATAGAGTATGATGCACACACTATCGAAAAAAAAAAAACCCTTTCCATCGGGACGTCTCGGTTACAATTCATCATTGTAGAAAATCGTGAACCCCAACAGCCAAAACAATTCCGCTCAAGAGCTAACGCGTGCAGACGACAGTACGAAAGAGGCGGCGCGGCTGAAGCGACACGCGAGTACGAATTAGGCGGTCGGGTGGGTCCGTATAAGCCTCTTTCCCCTGCACTCGCCACTGAAGTGGCCGCTCTCAATTGGTCTCCTGGCGTTCGCGGCTCGCAGGCCGTCGGGGAATGACGCGACTAATCGGCCCAGAACCGATCGCTCCCGCGGCACGAAAAAGCCGCCTCGCGATGGCTATCGCGCCACGCCGCGCACGTTTTGCCTCTAGTGAGTACGCGCCTGTACGCCTTGTGAACGTGCTGGATACAAGTTGAAGAATAAAGGAAGAATAAAATTCTGAACACAGAGAAGGAAGACAGTGCAAGAGACACGGAGTAGCGCAAACTTTCAACGAGTTTTATTTTCGTCATTCTCGTGAATATGAGCACATGCTAGCAGATGCGCCATAAGGTAGCACACTGTCGCAAAAGAAAGCAGCAGAAACATTTGCCTCTAGTGTGTATGCGCCTGTACGCCTTGTGAACTTGCTGGATATAAGTGGAAGAATACAGGAGGAATAAAATTCAGAACACGGTGAAGGAAGACAGTGCTAGGGACATGGACTAGCGCAAACTTTCAACTAGTTTTATTTTCGTCATTCTCGTGAATATGAGCACATGCTAGCAGATGCGCCATAAGGTAGCACACTGTCGCAAAAGAAAGCAGCAGAAGCATTTGCCTCTAGTGTGTATGCGCCTGTACGCCTTGTGAACTTGCTGGATACAAGTGGAAGAATACAAGAGGAATAAAATTCAGAACACAGTGAAGGAAGACAGTGCTAGGGACATGGACTAGCGCAAACTTTCAACTAGTTTTATTTTCGTCATTCTCGTGAATATGAGCACATGCTAGCAGATGCGCCATAAGGTAGCACACTGTCGCAAAACAAAGCAGCAGAAACAAACTGTTTATTAAAACAGCTTAATGCGACCGAAATTTTATTGCTATTCCTCCATTCACAGTGACTTTATTATTCAGACTGCTTACCTGCCGAGCCGCATCCACCATCACCATAAAATAGGAATTCGGACAGGCAATACTAGCACTTTCAATATTTCTTTCCCAAGTTGTCACAGCAACGGAACCGCCTTCCCTATGAAATTATTGCCATTGTCGGTAACAATCTATTTCCTAAGGTATTAGCTAGCATCGCGTAATATGAATTAACATGTTATTTCATTTACTTGTCGAACATTGTATTAGCAGGAATTATCAAGGTGTTATTCTGTTCCCATTATTTGTCGTACTTGCAAACGATCAGGCAAGATATTACGTAACATTGTATAATTGGCAAATACTAAAATGTTCCATTTACTATTTTATTGGTCGTATTTCATTACTATGCTTCCCGTTTTACCAACTCCCTGCCTGACGCCCTTGGGCCTGGAGGGTAACGTCAGTAACCAGAACGCTTTCTCGCTGGCATGCAGAGAAATCGACGTGTCGCTCATGCATGCGCTACCCCTTGAAACAATACAGAAGGCTTCCATAAATTCTCGTGCATTGGGATCTCCGCTTCTTCCTGGCACGCTAATTTCTCAACGGATCAGAGCGCACGTGCTGAGTTCCAATCTAACTGAAACCGCCTGCTCTTTTACGCGGTCAGCAATGGAGCAGCCGGTTCGCCCAGTATTTATTTTCCTGCACGACAATGGAATATCTTATAGATCACCCATCGTGAATTTTACAGACGCATGCGTGTGCGTCTTGCGGCAGCCACCAGTTTTCTCCTTTTCAAAGGCAATGATGGGGCCCGTAGGTTTGCGCGAAGAAGAAAAAGCTACTCGCACATTGTGTGTACTTGCTACCGTATTCAGACAGTGAGAAAATTGGTGAATGTATGGCACCACTTCTAGCCTACTCCTGCTTCGTAGCATTGTAGGCTGCCTACTATGGCACTTTGTTTTGTTTCGCGCAGAGGCACGTCTGCAACCGCAGTTAATGCCGTGCAAGGGAAGTCAGCAGATAAACGGCCAGCCTGATCATCCAAACATTTCTGCATAGCACGTGGGCACGTCTCCTGTAGAGCAGATTCCAGGCACAACTTAGCAAAGACTTGTTTTATTAACTTTCACCGCACCAATTAATGAGGCATCAATGTCTTTTGCGTAAAGAGGATATTTTTGATAATTACTTGATTAGGAATTTTAATTTATTGAGCAAGTTACCTTCAAGTCTTCAGCTATTCTCACTCGAGGAGTGCAGCTCGAGAACTGGCATTGTGCTATCTGGCAGGCACAATCTTGTATGCAGTGTATGGACTAAAGATATGATGCAGATTCAACGCACATCTTGGAATTTGAGTGACGGGAATCTCTTGTGAAGCGGTGAATCAAATGCTATAAATTTGTGCATTTCATTCCTATGTCTTTGACATAAAGAAAACTGGCGCGCGCATAGGAGCTTTCGGGCACAGGTACGACGCAGTGCGGCACATGGGGCGACCATTTCGACGGGCTAGTTGGCGTTGGCGTGACCGCAGTATATGTGTTCTTCGGGCCTAATGGTTAGATGATTGGGCTGCTTTGTAGGAGAACCGAGGTAACATCTCGCTGTCACGCACACGGTAAATTCAGCCATTCCTTTTTCTTGTGCTATGTACTGGAAGGCACTAACAGCGACAAAATGTCCTGGTCAATGTCTTCCAGTAGATAGCTTAAGGTAGAGGAAAGCACGCCAACTAAGCCAATTCATTGCTCTTGTAAATGTTATCAGCTATTTGGCTAGAAAGCAGCAGCACCCAGCGGCAACGGTCAGGCAATTCTGGAAGGGTACGCGAAGATAGTTTCGCTTTAGAAAAACGCCCCGAGTGGGCTAATTCGTTTTACCTGCGTGTGAGCTAGTCGCGAGCAAAAAAATCAGGGAGGGTTAGCCTGTAGAGCTTCCTCCGAAAACAAACGTGCTGACGTGTGCAGCGCGATGTTCCGAGATGTGTCCACGCACCTTATAAAAAGCGCCGTGTCGTCGACCACGGTTGGAAAGTTGAAGGAGTCTATATACAATCCCAGGATTTGGTACGAAAATGTCCTTTGTCGCTCGAAGAGCTTGTTGTGAGAGTGCAGTTCCTGCAACGACAATGCGAACATTGCAAAGAAAATTTCGCCATTTCACCCAGCATTGCTGTGCTCGGTTAACTTCAGCCGGCATTTCCAGCGACTGTTTTTAATTTCAATGAAACGGCGAGTCATGCGAGGCTGACATCAAGTGAAAGACACGCTCATCTTGTGAGAATTAGGGTACCATGTGGTCTGTTGCTTGTTGTACGAGATCGGCCCAAATAGTTAGACTGCACTACCTCTGGTACTGGCTCATATCTTTCGCTAAGCAACAGTTCCCGGCAGCGGTTGTAGGCACGCGCAGTTCCAGCGAGCACACATGGGTTACAGTTTGGTCTTCTTCCGCTACTTACGCGTCATTATTGCTCTGTGCATAACAGTATGCTAATTTGGTGCATGTTTTCGTTTCCGAGCTTCATTTTGACGCCAATTTTTTGCGCTAGGTGCACTGGAAGGCCTCAAATCATACCATTCGGCTAGATAAGTGTGACCAGATACCCAGGTCTCACACATGCCAAAATGATCTGAAGTTTTCAAAGAAGGCATTGCTTTCATAAAAAAATTTTTTTGCTGTGAGGCGGCGGATTAAAAGGGAGTCAGTAGTTTTTTTTCTTTTCGAGAAAATGTTTTCTTGGCGGAAGAATTATAGAAATAGCTGGCCAATGAGAAATGCCTTCTTCAGATGATGTTCATGTTGTATGGACAGTAAATTCACAACAACTGCTGGCTCACTTAAAGACAAAGGCTCTAACCTGGCCCCGGAAGAAAGGAAGCATTCACTCCCATTTCCTCAGCTCTTCCCACATAGAAAAAGGGAAAAGACTCCCGTCTACACACTTTAATATTCTAAACTGAGTGGTTACTATTTTAGAGCCTCTTAGCAGCAAAAGTGCTTTAACAACCAGCGCAAATAAATCACCCATGGTATACATAGTCCAATACATTCTATCAGAAACACCGAAGGAAAAGTGGAGGACGCTTAAGCTTCGCCATCAAGAGTGGAACGCGATAGCGTTATCGCATCCCGTTCGCACCGCCTACTCAAACGCGCTACGCCAGCCAAACGTCGCGATCGGCAGAGATAGCCCGGCCCTAACGCGCCATGAAGGCGGACGCGGTCATAGGGCGAGTGGCGCGCCATGTGTCGGGGCAGCGCCGCACATTGCGTGGAGGGGGTGTTCTGTGTTCGCCGCAAGATGGCTCTGCGTGTGCGCAGAGCGCAGAAGAAATTTAGCGGAAACGTACTTCGCTACTCGTGAAACGGCGACTTCTGTAAGTTACATGGTCATAATTACCGATATGCACTGCAGTATACCTTTCTACGGCACGTTTCTAAGGGAACACCGCATTCACTAGAGGCGATTTTGTCCCGCTTTGAAGGATCGAATTCGTGGCTGAGTGGTAGCGTCTCCGTCTCACATTCCGGAGACCCTGGTTCGTTTCCCACCAGCCCATCTTGCAAGATGTTTTTTTTTATTTATGAAGTGCCTTCTGTGATTTATCGCTCACGGCCAACGCCGCTGACGCCGACACCGACGACACCGGCTTTTCTGTGACACGAGCTCCTTAACGCTGTCGCGTTAATAGTGATGCCTTCGCGATGTGTGCGCAACGCTTGCTTCCGGTGCTTCGTCCCCGCACAACGCGGAAAGTTTCCTTGGCGAAGGCTCGCGCAGAATTGTAATTTAAACTGCGGGGACACTACGGTGTAGTTTGTGCAATTCTTCACACGCGTTACAGTTATGCATAGCCGAACTTCCATCCTATAGTGAATGAGTGCCTGCAAAAATATAAATGACGCTTAAATAGCTACACCAGGCACGTACCCAGGATTTTTTCTCGGGGGGGGGGGGGCCCACCACCTCTATCATCATCATCATCATCATCACCATCATCATCATCATCACCAGCCTGTTTTATGTCCACTGCAGGACGAAGGCCTCTCCCTGCGATCTCCAATTACCCCTGTCCTGCGCCAACCGATTCCATCTAGCGCCCACGAATTTCCTAATTTCATCGCTCCACCTAGTGTTTTGTCGTCCTCGATTGCGTTTCCCTTCTCTTGGCACCCATTCTGTAACCCTTATGGTCCAACGGTTATCTAACCGGCGCTATACATGACCTGCCCAGCTACATTTTTTCCTCTTGATGTCAATTAGAAGATCGTCTATACCCGTTCGCTCTCTGATCCAAACCACTCTCTTTCTCTCTTAACGTTATGCCTAGCAATCTTCGTTCGATCGCTCTTTGCGTGGTCCTTAACTTGTTCCCAAGTCTCTGCCCCATATGCACTGGCAAAATGCACTGGGAAATGCACTAGCAAATGCACTGATTGCACACCTTACTTTTCAATAATAATGGTAAGCTTCCAGTCAGGAGCTGGCAATGTCTGCCGTATGCGATCCAACCTATTTTTATTGTTCTGTGAATTTCCTTCTCATGATCAGGGTTCCCTCTGAGTAATTGACCTAGGTAAACGTACTCCTTAAAAGTCTCTAGTGGCCGACTGGCCATCCTGATCTCTTGTTCCTTTGCCCGGCGAATTATCATTATCTTCATCTTCTGCATAATACTATTCAAGCCCACTCTTACACTCTCTCTGTTAAGGTCTCCAATCATTTGTTGTAACTCGTCTGCATTGTTGTTGAATAGAACAATGTCATCGGCGAACCAAAGGTTGCTGAGATATTTGCCGTCGATCTTTACTCCTAAGCCTTCCCAGTTTAATAGCTTGAATTCTTCTAAGCACGTAGAAAATAGCTTTGGAGAAATTGTGTCTCCCTGTCTGACCCCTTTCTCTATAGGTATCTCCCTGCTTTTCTTGTGTAGAATTAGGGTAGCTGTAGATCGATATTCTAACGCGAAAGACGAGTCAGTAAGACGAGAAACTATTTACAGATTATATTTACAACGGTTGATGCGCTGACCGGTTCGATTCACAGCGCGAGCCCAGTTCGTTCTTCCTCCTCTTTTCTGGAATGATGGCGCCCACGCGCCTCGTTCAAACAAACAAATAGCTCACGCATGTAGCAACATTTTCCAAGGTTTTTACGTAAGCGTTCTGTACTCCTTGATTACGTAGTGCCTCTACGATTGCTGGTATCTCTGCTGAATCAAATGCCTTTTCGTAATCTATATAAGCCACATAGAGAGGCTTATTGTACTCCGCAGATTTCGCGATAACCTGATTGATGACATGGATGTGATCCATGGTAAAGTATCTCTTCCTGAAGCCAGCCTGTTCCTTTGGTTGACAAAATCCAGTGTCAACCTTATTCTATTGGAGATTATTTTGGTAAATATTTTACATAATACTGGGAGCAAGTTATTGGTCCCATATTTGTTCAATTCTTTAACGTCTCCTTTTTTGTGAATTAGTATAATGTCTGCATTCTTCCAGTTTTCTGGGACCCTTGTAGTCGATAGACACTTCGTATAAAGAGTCGCCAGTTTTCCAAGCATTATGTCTCCTCCATCTTTGATTAAATCGACTGTTATCCCACCTTATCCTCCCACTCTTCATAGTTTCATGTCTTGCAGGGCCCTTCTGACCTCATCGCTAGTTATAGGAGAGTTTCTGTATCCTGTTCATTACTGTTTCTATGTCAACTATAGTGACTCCTCTGGGTACTGTATACAGGTCAGCTTAGAATTTTTCCGCTGCTTTTATTGTATCTTCGAGATTGCTGATAATATTATCCTTCTTATCTTTTAGTGCATACATCATGGTTTGTCCTATGCCAGGTTTCTTTTTTACTGATTTCAGGCTACGTTCATGTTTTACGGCTTCATCAGTCTTTGTCATGTTATAGTTTCGAATATCAGTTATTTTCGCCTTGTTGATCAGTTTTGAGAGTTCCGCGAATTGCGTAACGCTGTGCGGCCGCCAGTCGCATACAACCGCGTAGAGCGCAGGAATCTGCGATTCTAGACGTACTGCACTCACCGCAAAAGGTTAGAAAAACAACCACATAAGCACAGCAGAGAAGTGGCTACGTGAGGCAGTTCGACCGATAACTGTAGAAGCGTCATTCAAAACAATTGTTCTCCACTTCCGGCGGCGTTTTTTCTCTACTTCCTTTTCAAATAAAAAGATGTTGATCCATAAATATTCTCATAAACATCGGTTAACTTTTTTATTATTCGCTTTTGCTTGCAGTTTGGTTGTTGCCTTGGCTCTCTCCCTTAGTAGATCGCTTAATTTCTCAACTCCTTGCGATTTTTGTTTCCAGTTGCCAATTTTGCAGGAAAAGTGCTGTACAGTTAGGGAAAAACAGACGAGGTAACGGGCGACAGTCATCTTGCTAATGGGTTTAAGGATTGTTGCAGGGTTTCATGATGGACGCTCTTTCACATTATTTTATTTCCCACCTTATCTAACCCATATCACGTGTATAGGGTTCCGGGCATCTGCCAGCGTCGCGGCGAGCCGTGAGTAACTCAAGGAAATAATGAAGCACAGGGAAAACTTAAACGCAATTGGCGTTTTCTCCGGCCGCAACTCGTTCCATGAGAGTATACAGACCAGCTAAGTAACAGCCGCATCCCTCTCCTGGTCCCAGGATCAGCCTAAACAAAGAAGGTTGAACTAACAAAAGCAACAGCTATGCGCGTGGCGGTTGAATAGATGGTGACAACTGAACGCATCTCGCGTTAATCACGCGGGTGCGGAATATACGAGAAAACTGTCCTTCACATTACAGGAGATGGCGATAACTACCGCCCTCTAAAACAAGTGAAAAAGGCAGCATAATGCTCACCGATGATCAGCTGCGAAGTCTCAACATTGATCTGGCGGCGCTTTAGGAATGTGTGAGGAGTGGTGGCGTGGGTGGGGAGGGGGGGGGGGGAGGGTGTATGCCACTTTATTTCGGGGGGGGGGGGCTGGACCCCCCCGGCCCCCCCCTGGGTACGTGCCTGAGCTACACTTTATATTTATAAAACCGCCTTTGGTAGGTAGCAAAAATACAACCCTTTATAAAAATTGCTCATTGAGGCTGCCATCACGTCTAGGAGAAATCAATGTGTTTATCAGAACAATTATTTATTTACACTAATTAAGATTTTAATAATTTACATTACGGTACTTATTTCGATCTGCGAAATGTAGCTAGTGAGTATGCAAGGCATATTGACTTAAAACAAATTCTGAGGATAGCGCCGGTTGCGAGACATGCAAAGATACATGGTTGTTCCACTTAGTCCTTAAAGAAAACGCTCTTTTACGCGCTGAAGCACAAAAGTAACTGGAACGCCAGGGCAGTTCGTCCGACAAATAGAATAATAATATCTCAAAACAGGCCTAGTCCTGAGAATTCCTTCTAAATGCATAAGCATTGCAAACTGACCCGCTACAACTCGTAAATTGAAATAGTCTGGTAAAGTAAATGAAAAGATAGTCACTCTACCTAATTATGATAGTATTTCAATTAGGCATTTTGATTTCTCGTAGAAGTAGTGGCTGCCTCATCGAGTAATTCAGTCGAAGGGTTAGAGTTGTGCTGTGTGACTTGGGCAATCGTCTAAGAATTCGCAGTGGTAAAATACAACGGTGGACACACAAAATAACCGATATCGGTTAGTCAGTAGAAAACGTGTGGAGTTTTGGTGCCTCCGACTCTGGTACGCATTTCAACACGGGTGTCTAGAACGTGCTAAGTACGTTCAATAGACTGTGCAGGGAGACATTAGTGATTACACTTGACGTAAGATAAGGTATATGTGGCAATGAACGACAATTTTTAGATGTCATGAAACAAAAATATTCCTTCAGTCGTTCCAAAACATTAAAGAAAGCTAAATTATCATGCTCTTAGTCCATGCCATTAATAAAGTTTCGTTCAAAAGCTTTTTTTTTTGCAGACGGCTGTACCACATTTTACAATAGACGTGAGATGAGGTGTTCCCTTTTGCCAGAAGAGTTACCTAAAGTTTCGGCAGAATTTTTGGCCATCAGGGTCACATTATTCACCTATCTTCACCTCTATAAGGTGTACAATTATTGTTTCAAATTCGCAATGAGAATGCGATGTTCACGATATCCACTATTTTTTCAATATTAAAGGCTAACACCTGCACTGACTCTTTTTCCTTCTTTCTTTTTGCAGACGAAGGCCAAGGGCATATTATCTGTGGTTCTTTTTACGAATTTCCTTCGCATCTACAAAACACTAAGCAGATGCTTAGTATAGGCTTTGTTTCAGTTCACAGTTACCTCCCCTACGGCGCGCGTCACCATCATATCATTGTTTTGGCACGTCAAACCCCAGAATGTAATTTCCTTAATTTCCCACATTGACATTGAAGCGCGTACTTGTTTATCCTTTTTGCAGTAAGCACCTTTAATCTGATAACAACTGTTAAAATAATTGCTAGGCGCAAAGGCACGCTTGCATGCTTCCTTAGATGATTCTCGATTGTTGCCGTCGATTATATCTGCTGTCTGTGTCGCCACCGGACCCTGTGCGACCAGGTTCCATGCGCTACGCGAATAATGTTGTACGTCCTTGAATACACGGCAGCACCAGCGTTAAGGTTTTAATCTCAGGCCATTCGTGTATAAATCGAGATAAATTTAGGCTATCGGCACATGTGCGCGTTACTATAGTTTTTACCAAGTGTAACTCTTTTTCATCGGTACAGGTTCCCCAAATAAACAGTTGCGTGACTCGCCGTCATGCCGCGGTCCATTTCCTAGGGTGGATGGATCGATTCTGTGAACGTCCCCTTTGGAACGGGTAGGTGCGTTGCCCTACCAAGCTCCGGTTATTACGTTGTCTACTGTCCTACGTACGTTAAAAATACGGAAAAGGAAAGGAAAAAACAGGACAAATTCTCATAACCAAATTTTCTGATCTCCTATTGTGAACTTTGTTTTCCTACGGCTCCGTTGTTTGTCGTTTCCCTATTTCCACGAATCTTCCAATCACCGGTTGGTAAGCTCTAGTGCGGACATATTTACTTTTCCCCCTGCTTTCGCTGATCTCAAGGGAGGGCTTCAAGGAAGCCAGATGTGCTTAAATCGTTAAAACTTCTTTCTGGGCGAGTTGGTGCATACTTGACATAAAAACGTTTACAGCGCAAACACATGCAACCACAAAGTAAGGGACAGGACAAGCGCTTGTGTCCTGTCCCTTACTTTGTGGTTGCATGTGTTTGCGCTGTAAACGTTTTTATGCTTAAATCGACCACTGGGAAGATATCTTTACCTCCTAATAACACATCTCCATCGTTTCCCTAGCTTTGCTGCAGCAAGCACCTGCTTCTTCTTCCTTGCTTTATCTCGCCTTATAAGTGTGTGTTCAAAGGAATCGTGATCTCCTTTCGAAAAGCAAAAGGCTTCCCTTTGAATTATCATAACTTGTTTCTTCTGTGATTTCGGTTTTTCCTGTTAAGTATAGTTACTCTTGGCAATTTCTTTCCTATTGCCGCCACCCATTAGATTATCTCAACCTCTCTGATTTTCCGCTTTACCTTCTTTGTTGCCATGCTGCTCATTATAGATGTCCTATACTTGCTGATAAAGTTCCTACTTCTTTTTCTCCACTGTGAATCAATGTTATTTGTACACAAATACCTGGACACTCTCTCAACCCATTTGCTTTATTCGATATTCCTTGGTCAATCTATTTTACTGTGAGCTTCCCTCACTTCAAAACTTGTACAACCCATATCACCCTGCATAGTTTGAATTGTGGTCTTCCCGTGAACGTCCAATGCGAGGCGTCCCACTGACCATTGTTTGCCATCGAGTCCTGATTGTACCCCTGATTTAAAGCAAACCACCGTATCTCCAAGTGTAAGTCCTGAAACCATTATAGTTTTACACATACCCTGGACCTAGTACCACTTCGTACCTATCTGTCCTCATAGCGCTTTGTGTTTCATTATGGCCGAATTTCCCTTGGCCTTTACAGTTAGTTTGTTCCTGTGTTCCCACATATCTATTGCATTCCTTTATTCATAAACCAGGGTATTTATATTCTTTCACGGTAGGCTTTTAATGACCCCTTATTGACCATATCAGTATTGATACTTTTTGTGCGCAAACAAACAGGGACGAAGAAAAGGGGCAACACAAGGACGAGCGCTTTTTCAGCGCTCGTCCTTGTGTTGCCCCTTTTCTTCGTCCCTGTTTGTTTGCGCACAAAAAGTATCAATATGAATATGTTCTAACTAGGCCGACTCGCAGTTATGCTTCAGACCATATCAGTTCACTGTTTTAGCTGACCATCATAACACCTGATTTCTAGCGCTGCATTTCAGACCTAAATTCTCGCCTTCCTGTTCACAGATATAGCTAGACGTTGCATATCACTTTGCTTGTTAGCTAACAACACAACGTCGTCTGCATAAAAAACTGGAAGCTGCTGCTCTGCTACTTTACGCGCGTCTTTTTATGAGAGATTAAACGTTATATTACTTTCCTCTAGCGCCCTTTCAATCGTTACCATGTACAGTCGACCAAAAAAGTTTACGGACCAAGAGACCTGACAAAAAGCGGAATATCTCCGCAGCCTCCAAATGCAGCCTGATATTCCCATTTCCAGCCTTTACTGGTATATACGAACAACATTGTGATGTACGGTTTTACTGGCTACTTTTAAAGGCAGCTCGTATATTTAGCATTTTCTGAGACCCCGTGGTCCGTAAACTTTTTTGGTCGACTGTACATCATAAGCAGCCGTGGGGATATACAGCACCCCTACCTCAGTCTCTTGTTAGTATAAACTTTCTCCTTGCTACTCATCTCTTCTCATTCAACGGAAACGTAATTTTCTAAGTAAAGCTCTCTCAAAAATAGTAGGCTATCGTCGCCTAAGCCTTCCCCTTCCATAATATACCACAAAATGTTTAGGTCTACGTTGTCATGCGCTCCTGTACGGAGTGGTGACATGCGGCGGTGGAGCTTCGGGTTTGTGTACCGGACGTCCCTGCAAAGCCATGAACGAAGCCTGCATTGTTAGGCAACACAAACGTCGTCCCAGACCATGGCGCTATCTTCAGGCTACAAAAATTCTCAGATTACGGACTTCCCGATAAGACCATAAAGCACATGTCCACGACAGAAGCAACGACAGCCCTAGTACCGCCTACACCGATCCTGCTGCAGCAGCCCAGTGAGCCACCGACCTTATGTGGATGATCATTTCCAGACACGGAAAGGCAGCAGCAGTCGTAGAAATGATCGCTACATTTGCCACTGCAACAGTGAGAAGCTGCATTCTGTACACATCTCATTGGAAGATGTCACCAGGACTTGTTGCGAGAATCTACATTTCACCGGGCAACGCAGGGCCTTTTTCAATGCGGCTTCCCGAAGACCTTCAGAAGCAACGTGCGGAAAGCGTGCGCCGAAACTCTGCTAGATGCCCGGATCCAGCTGCCAAACGAGAACATCGCTATTTAGCTACTTACACCGAAGATATGACTAGCGTCTTCGACACGTTGACGCCGGCATGTCTGAAGATAACAAATTTCGCTTCCTAATGCGAAGTGAGAAGCAAAACCTCTTCGCTTTTGTACTTCGCAACCCGCACAGGACCGTTGCGCAATTAACGACCGACGCTACAACCATCGAGAGGCCGCTGGAAATGCGCACTCGGCCATATTAGCGACACCTGCTCACATCGAGGAGCAAAATTTAACGAATATGCCCCACGAATCTGAGAGACCACGAGGAACATTGTGCGTGGAGAACTACAAAAAATGCTCCCTACGTCGCATATTCACGAGGTTTGATTATGGCATCGTCATCGAAAAGATCCCGCGGTCATTTGGAGCTTCCAAAGTGCACCCAGAATTGCCACAGTCACAGCCGGAAGCGCTGACCTAAGCCGCCGCTCTCCGCACGCCCATCCACCTGTTGCCAGTGCTACTTTCCAAGTAAGACAGTCGTATGGTGCAGTCCGCACCAACGCCGGCTCTCCTATCACTCTGGACGGCCGGGAATGTTTACTTCCGATGCCGATATCGCGAGATTGACCTGCGAAGGTTCGCCGAATGGCCCCATCCGATTGCAACTACAGCCCAGTCACTGAATGGAGGCCTCGACGGCCTTTTCTTTCGCCATCGCTAAGGCGCTACATCTCGACACTGCGCCGCCCGAGCAACGGCCTGTCCGTCAGCCCTTATCCGAAAAACTGAAAGCAGGTACCGATAGAGGTACGGTTGGTGTTCGTTAAAATGCCGAAATATTCCGCCGCTGACGGTGACGCTTCCAGATCCGTCTCGACAACGGAACAACGACACGCCGCCTCAACAATAACTCACGTGCGACATAGCAATAGTGGCAGAATGCAACGCAGACGTGATCCGACGCCACAACCTAACTGAAATGCAAGACAAAGAACCACCGACCTCGACGTGTTTCTCGACGGCCACTCAGCCATCATTGTAGCCGCCGTTCTTGGTCCGTCCTTATCCGCAGAAAACAGCCCCCAACGCAAACTTTGCGCAGCCTGCCGACAAAAAAGGTATTGTATATCCTCCATTCCGGAGCCAAAGCCCCCCTGCCCCTCCCATCCCTCCCCCCCGCTGGGGCCCGCCGACGATGTGGCAAGGAAGACTCCCCCCTAGAGGCGCCTGACACTTGATACCCCTCCAACTGCGTGCCTTACTGACGGGCTCGATCTACGAACAGCGACCGGTGGTGCGGTGGTGCCTTCCAAGTGTGGAGCGGGTTCTTGCACGTGCGGGGAGCAAGAATGCCTGTTTGGCATGGTGTAGTATTACTTTCCCCTTCTCTCTACTCTCTCGCCTTTCCCATACCTTCCAGTCTAAAATATAGGAGTGTTCTTGATGCGCTCGAAGCGAACGGACGTGTGTCATTTTTCCAGACGTTAAAAGTTCTCCGTCTCTTATTCCACAACATTTTGCTGCCGAACCCGGGAATAGAGACGTCAAAAGATGGGTATCAACAGAATCCAGTGAAGAAGGGCCGTGGTGCGAAGATCTACAGCCAAGCTGTTCAACGAAGAACTCACCATGGGCGGCAGCGCATTAATCGCTAGCTGTAAGAAAAGATAAATCTGTTTTCTCTTAAAGAAAACTCACTAAAAGAGCTAGATCGGGAGATAGAAAAAGGTGTTGAAGGTGAAGCTTTCGAAGAGGAAGCTGCATGGTCCGAAATGTACAGAGAAAGGATCAGCGTGGCGAAAACAAAGGTACAACGCATGCTACGCTACTTTAGCTGCACAAATACTTTATCCGATCGCACACTAAACTCTTCAGATCAAAAAGAATCTCGCGCAAACGATTCGCAAATACGCCCCACCGTAAGGCTGCCAAAGCTCAAAATCAACAAATTCAACGGAGAGCTTCGAGAGTGGCAAGGGTTCTGGAGTCAGTTTGAGTCGACTATCAACGCTAACCAAAACCACTCAAACGTAGACAAATTCAGATACCGTAACAGCTACTTGACAGGAAAGGTGGCGGTTGCGGTAGCAGGACTTGACTTGTCGGAAGGCAGCTACGATGTTGCTCTCTCACTATTAAAGGAGAGATTCGGCAGAAAGGAAGAAATTATAGAAGACCACATGTTACGGCTACTTAACATCAAGCCATTGCGTGACTCATAGAATCTCGGTCAACCGCGCAGCCTCGTCGACGAAGTAGAGACAGGTGCACGCAGCCTCACTTCTTTAGGCGTGAGTGTCGGCACTTATGGAACTTTCTTACTGACTGTGATAAAGAGAGCGGTGCCTGCCGACCTTTGTCTGGAATACCAACGAAAAAATGAGGCTACGAACAAGGGAAGTGAGCTGGAGGACCTTTCGCATTTTTTGAGAAAAGAGGTTGGGACGTGGGAGATCATACAGTGGGCCGAAGCTCCGAGAAACAACAGTGCCGAATTGGTAGAGGAAAGGCGCAACGGCAAGATTAAAATGGTGAACATGCCTACTGCAGTGGCACTGCACACCGCGATCAAGGCGATCACAAGATGTCTATTTTGTAATTCGAAAGGCAATGAGACCGGCAACTGCAATGCAAAGATTTCTGTGGTGGATGAGAGGTACTGAAGCGTGACAATCGGTATTTCCGGTGCACAACAAGGGGGCACGCGGCAAGTGATTGCCGTAAAGCTAAGAGGCTCAGGTGTGCGCGTCGCAAGAGCAGACACTGGTGCATTGCAAGAGCAGTCACTGGTCACCGATGATTGAGCAAGCCACGGTGTTGCAGTGCTCATTAGGCAGGGGAGATAACCTGATGTGCACTAGACAGCAGCAGTTTCTCCTTCCGACAGCGCGTGCTTGGACAGAGGGTCCACATGAACGTACACTTGTCAGGCTTCTCGATGGTGGCAATCAGCGAAGCGTCATTCATTACAACTTATCCGAAAAGCTGCAGTTAAAGGTGCTGAGGGAAAAGCAGCTTAAGATATTTGCCTTTGGTGAGCAATCAGCCATATCACAAGCACAAAACGTGTCGAGTGGAGCTGCGGTTTTGAAAATAGTACGAAGGAAAAAGGGATGCGAGTCGGAGCGCTGGAAGTTCCGTGCATCTGCGCAGATGTCATCGCTACTCCATCAAATTCTGTTCTACTTCAGCTCTCACGATTTCACTTCCTAGTCGCAGACGCCTCGCAGGGCCGCGAAATTGATAATATTGACCTTTTGATAGGCGCTGATCATTTCTGGGAAATTGTCACGGTATCCACTAAGCGTCTCAGATCCAAATTGATAGCAGTGGAGACTGCATTCCGATGGACAGTCCAGGGCCAGGTCCGCACATGGAAGTCAACAGTAGTCTACTCCTCGGCTGCTGGCGTGATGCGGTTAGGAGTGAGTGAACAAATTTACAAGGAAATATCAGCACAGCTAAAGTCTTTCTGGGAGCTCGAGGACATCGGTATCAAGGAACATGAGCCAGTTCTTCACGAAGACGCGTCCTTCAGCACTATAAAGAAACCTTCAACTCTGAGAATGATTGGTATAAGGTGTCGTTCCCTTAGATTTCGATGCTTTACGAGCTTGGCGACAACTACGAGTGCGCCGCAAGGACTCTTAAGGCACAGACGACGCGCCTCTTGAAAGGAGATTCGTTGATTTGCGAATACGACACCCGCATAAGAGACTACATAGAAAATGACTATGCAAAGCCAGCCAGCAAGGATTACGGCACGTCGGCAGGTCCGGTGTACTATATGCCACATCAAGCAGTTGGTCGTCACGAAAGCGAGACGACAAAACTGAGGGCAGTATTCGATGCATCATCAAGTGCCAAAAATCGCCTCTCACTGAACAATGTTTTGCAAAGTGGCCCAAACCTAAACCCAGAGCACATTGATCTGCTGATTAATTTCCGCACTTACAACATCGCCATCGTTGCGGGTATCGAAAAGGCCTTTCTCCAAATATCGCTATCAAAGGGCGATCGTAACGCTGTGCAGTTCCTCTTGGAACCTATAATGCCAACAAAGGGGGAAGAAATTCCAGCTGTGGTGACCTATTGGATGACTTGCGTGCCGTTCGGTTCCACGTCGAGCCCATTTCTCTTGGCTGCAACGTTGCAACATCATCTTGAAGACCTGCCGGAACAGTATGCTCAGACTGTGGGTATCCTGCGCAAGCAACTTTACGTGGACGACCTTGTAACTGGGGTTGACAGCCATGACAAGGGTAAAATATTGTGCCAGGAATCAAGATATATTGTCTCAAGCATGGATGCGGCTACACAAGTGGATGTCGAACGACCGCGACCTCGTCAACTTCCTAGAGAATGGCAATGTGGCAAGAATGAACGCTGATGCTGGACGTACTGCAGGTGCGAAGTTATTGGGAGTAGGTTGGTATGCTCAGACTGACCACTTTGAATGCAACCTAATTTGACTCAGCTACTTCCTCTCCACAAGAGCCGACAACAAGAGATTTGTGCCTCACGTCTCGGCAACAATTTTCGACCCTTTTGCATTTATTGCTCCCACAACATTATGCATAAATATATTGTTCCAGAAGTTGTGGGAGTTGGGAATTGGTTGGGACGATCCCTTGCCTGAAATATTGCAACCTGAGTGGGACTAATACTAATACTAATACTAATTCGTACTAATAAATGTCAGCTTGGTCATGGCCAAATCAAGAGTGGCCCCTTTGAAACGCTTCTTGCTACCCCGATTGGAGCTTATGGGAGCCCTTGTTGGCACGCGACTATGCCACTACGTTGTCAAGGCCTTGGATCTGAAGAGCGTTGCTACCATCCTCTGGACTGACTCTACAGTGGCTATGTGCTGGATCAAGGGAAATGCTGCCATATGGAAGCCCTTCGTGGCAAACCGAGCCTCAGAGTTGCAGGAGTTAACACATCCCAGGAATTGAAAACACTGCCCAGGTTCAGACAAGCACGCTGACCTAATCACCCGCGGGATTCTCCCATCGGCGCTGCGGGAAAGCGAATTGTGGTGGAAAGGACCCCGTTGGCTTCAGGAGGATGACACGCGCTGGCCAACGATAAGTGAGCCGAACTCGAAGGTTGGGGAGTGCCAAATGGATGAGCGAAAGGTGACGATAATGCCCATAATATCATCGTCATCCGTGGCAATTTACAATGTTCATAATTATAGTTCATTCAGCCGAGTCTTGCGAGTAACCACGTGGGTCCGCCCGCTTTGTCGGCAACTGCAACAACACAGAAGGAAAGACGATCGGCCCATTGCGAACTGAAGAAGTAATCGACGCCCGAAGATACTGGCTGGCTAAAGCTCAAGAAGAAGCATGTAGCGACGACATTTCGAACCTGAAGAATCGAAGACCGCTGCACAAGAGCTCTCCTGTTTTGCCTTTCAACCCGTACTTCGACAAAGAGGGTCTCATGCGAGTTGGTGAACACTTGCGATTCAGTGATAACAACGGCCAGACTAAGCATCCCATCGTTCTCCCTGGCAATCACCCTCTCACGTCACTGCTCATACGGAAGGAACACTTGAGAATGCTGCACACGGGCGTACGCGATACTCTAGCACAGCTGGGAGAATCGTATAGGATTATCCGAGGACGTCAGGCCGTAAAACACAAGCAGTGCCTCATCTGACACAAACAAGGTTGCGCTCCAGCTATGGAATCAGTAGCACAGCTTCATGCTGAAAGAGTGGCAAAGGGAAACCCGTTCGACATCGTTGGCATCGATTTTGCAGGGCCCTTGATTTGTCAACAGTCACGCGACAGCAAAAAATGCTACATCGCTATTTTCGCCTGTGCTGTGACACACGCCGTCCACCTTGAGCTCGTCAGCGACCTGTCGCCTACGGCCTTCTTCGTGGCCTTTAAACGCTTCGTGGCACGCCGCGGAGTTTGCTCGAGCGTGTGTTTGGACAATGCGCTCACATTCAAGCGTGCAGCCGGGGATCTAAAGGCCATGTTCGTGCTTTTGCAAGTCGAGGAATAGTAGTCCTACTTCCCCGGAAACCAGATAATATGGAAGTTTATTGTTGAACGGGCAGCTTGGTGGGGCGGATTCTGGGAGTGGATGGTGCGATCTGTGAAAGTAGCCCTGAGAAATGTGTTAGGTCGGAGTAGCTTGAGTTTCGAAGAACTGACCACGGTACTTTATGAGGTGGAGGCCGTGATCAACTCATGCCCTTTGACTTTCATATATGATGATGCTCAAGGGCCAGAACCGCTGTCACTGGCGCACTCCCTTGTCGAAAGAAAGTTCACGACCCTTCCTCCACACCTGCTGCCGGACGAAAGTCCTGGTGGTGGCATGCATCTCTCACGACGCTGGAAGGTCCGGGCTGCCATGGCCGATGGTTTCTGGAGACGGTGGCGGAAAGAGTACTTATTGGAGCTCATATCGGCAGATATGTGCCGATCAACGACGTCGAGTAAACTGAAGAAAGGCGCGTTGGTACTCTGGACAGAACACCGTTTGAAACGCCACATGTGGAAGACCGCCAGAATTTAGGAAACATTTAAGGGTACAGAAGGCAGGGTGCGGTCCTGCAAACTGGTATTAAGGGGGGGAAACGAGATGAAGCGACCAATACAGCTGCTCTATCCCTTGGAGATTGTGGAGCATTGAGCTCAATAATAGTTCGCTCATCCGGGGGACGTTGTTGTATATCCTCCATTCTGTAGCCCAAGCTCCCCTCCCCTCTCTGCGCTGGGGCCGCCGACGATGTGGCAAGGAGGACAACCCGCAGAGGCGCTGGACACTTGACACCCCTCAAAACTGCGTGCCTTACTGGGGGGCGCAATCTACGAACAGCGACCGGCGGTGCGGTGGTGCCGTCCAAGTGTGGAGCGGGTTCTTGCACGTGCGGGGTACACGAATGCCTGTTTGGCACGGTGTATTATGACTCGCCACTTCTCTCTACTCTCTCGCCTTTCCCATACCTTCTAGTCTAAAATATAGGAGTCTTCTTGATGTGCTCGAAGAGAACGGACGCCTGTCATTTTTTCATTCTCCGTATCTTATTCTACAACAAAACGAGGGCGAAGATTTCTTGGCATCTGTGTCTAATACAAGCGCTTTTTTCAAGAGCTTCTCCCACATCGCTCAGGCATTCACCCATCTCATAAAATGTGTCATCGAGTACAAAAGCAAATGTGGCACGTCGCAGAATTTAAAGAACTGAAATGAGGCCTGCTGTCGACACTGTTGCTTGCACATTTTCGCGAAGATGCCGATAGCGAAATCCATGCCGACGCAACTAGCCTACGGCTTAGCGCAGTGCAAGTTTAGAGAAGAGACGGAGTAGGAATGTTTGTTGCTTTCGCTGATTGCTCGCTGACGAAGGTAGAATAAAATATTCTGTGAAGGAAAAATATTGCCTTGCCATTATTTGAGCAAAGGCAAAATTTTATCCTTACCTCTAAGGCAGACCCTTAAAAGTAGCGAGCGACCACAACGCCTTGTGCTCACTAGGAAACTTAAACATTTACTGCCGTCTAGCTCGGTGAAGCCTCATACTGCAGCAGTTCGAAGTCACTGATCTACAAGGTCTGATAGGAAACATCTTGATTGCGACTTCCTCTTCCGCGCACCTATTTAGCCACCGCTTTAAGAAGACTTACGCAATTACTCTTGAGTCCTTGATAAGAAAAAAGGTCCAAAGAGTTCACCGAACAATAGGGAGCAGACACTGAACTAAGAAGCCTTGTGGAGCTTCTGGAAGGGAAGACTGACCTTGTCTGGAGGGTAACAAAACGGCGGAACAACGTGTTCGAAAAGAAACACTTTTCGCCAAGTCGTGCCACCTAGCTTCTCATTACGCCTTCAGCATTGCTGGGTTCCAGGCGTTATTTACCTTCTCCTAATGGCAGGGCGCCTTGGATTCTCCAGTAAGCTCAATAAGCTCCCGATAGAGTATTTCTGGCCGTGCCTGAACGCCAGCATCGCCCATTACGTAGGGACGTAGTGATGCTGCCAGCGACGCAAGACACCAAGAACAAGGCCAGCAGGATTGTTAAAAGCGATCTAGCCTCTCAGCCGACCGTTTCAGCGGAACGCGATGAACTTATTGGGGCCGTGTTCGCTGTCAACATCTGTGAATAAGTCGATCGTCACGGCTGCCGACTACCTTCACCGCTGCGCGAAAACCCAAGCATGGTCCTGCCCAAGAGTGGTGCGGCCAAAGTGGCAATTATTATTCGTGGAAAGCATCCTTGAACTCCATGGCGCCCCACGAGTCCTCATCAACCATAGAGCAGTGGCTTTTATGGCGGAGCTTACCGAAACTTTCCTGAATTACGGTCAGACAAATCACTCTTGGATAACCGCCTACCAACCGCAAACGATTGGCCTCACGGAACGCCTAAGCAAGTCACTGGAGACATCATAACAATATACATCGACGTCGAACACGAAACGTGGGATGCCATCTTTTGATACGTAACTTTTCCTTTACAGCTTGGCAGTTCAATACAACGCAGATCACACCGTTCAAGCTGGTCTACGGAGGGAACACGACGACCTCTCTCCACATCATGCTACCACACCTCAGCGCGATAAGAATCCTGGCATCACCACTGGTCTACAGGGTGCCGAGAAGCCCGGCAGTTCGCACGCCTGCGCATCAGGAAGCAGCGAGGGACAGACAGCCGAGATTACACTCTTCGACGACGCAAAGTGGAGTACCAGGCCGGCAACCGTGTTTGCGTTTCAACCCCAATATGGCGACATGCACTCAGTGAAAAGCGACTTAGACATTATTTCCGATGATACAAGGTTCATTGTCGTATTGGCGCACTGGCCTGTGAGATCGAGCCTAATGCATTCAGCCAATAACAGCGTCGCCGTGGATGCCATTATAATGTGATGAACCTAACGGTCTCCGCATACGTTTTCCGCTAAGATGATTGTTCCGCAAAGTGCCGCGGCAACGGCAGCTTGCCACGTTGAAAGTGACGTCACTAGCCTTTCATATATGGAAGAACCAGCCTAGCAACCGATATTATTGTTGTAACAGTACCGCTATGGGTAGGCGACGCATAGTTAGGACTGCCGAGCAAGGTGAATAGAAAGTTGTCGTAGTGAAACCGTTGCATGGAAGCATCTGCTTTCTGCGCACGATAGGCTACGTAGGCAAGGTGCGCATCCGTCGATTTCGGGAAGACTTTCATAAAGTGAATGCAAGATGAGGATGTCCGCACCAGAGAGCTCGAGACATTGCGAAACCCCAAAAGAGGACTGTTTCCTCTCGTTTTACAGGAACCACTTTGGACTTGCGTGCTAGAGCGACCCAAATAAACCAACCACGAGGCATAAGTGGAGCTTGGATTTGGTGTTGGCAGCGAATGTAGCGAAAGTGGTCGCGAAACCTGTAACAGTGTACCACAGCCACCAAAAAGTGATCGCCACTTCCATTACTTCCAAGCAATAAAGCATTGCATTTCTCTCTCAGCAGTTGTATTGGTGGTTTTCAAAAGCTTCTGTGGACATCCACTCTGTCATTCATTTTATTTGTTTACTACGTCGGTTCAGTTTTTCTTTCTTGTGGTATGTTCGTAACATTGGGATGATGCTTGTAAGAGCGGGGCGTTTACAGGCGCATTTGTTCATACTCTTCCCAGTGACCGCCATTTCCCCTGCTAACAACTGTTAAAATTAATGCTCGGCACAAGGCATGCTTCAATGTAAGCTATGTTAGAATGTTATGTTATGCATGTGAATGTATGGTATGTTATGGTGGAAGTAACCCTGTCTGTTTTTGTCACCGATTCTACCTGCTGTCTATGCTGTCTCCGAACTTGGTGTAAAGAGGCTGCACGCGGAACGCGCGTGGTGTTGTAAATTAAGAAAGGCACGCGAGCTCAAGCGATTGCGCTGGAATCTTTGACGTGTCGTGTATAAATAGCGGATGCGCGTTCCCCAGAAAACAGATTTCGGCGATCGACGCATGTGCGTGACACTATCGTTTCGTCGAAGTGCAACTTATTTTCGTGTGCATGCGTTCGCCCCATAAAGAGTAGGCGTTGTTACTCGCCGTGATACTAGGATTGAATTCTTGACCGTAACACCAACGTGACAATATAATTGACGTTCGTTTATGCTTTTGCTGTATACTAGATTCTGCTCATAGTACAATTTATCACCACGTAAGCGGTGTTACAGCGAAGCTGCGAATTGCTAGGGCTCCATGTATTTTTCGTGCTTGTGCTTCAACAATAAAATAGTTGGGCTTGGGCTGATCCCGGAGATCGTGCAATGCCGGACGGACCCACGGCGGCCATGAAGCAGCGTTCAAGCACTCCGCCCCTGATAGTAATAATGATATTTTATAGTAAATTAAATAAGAACACGAAAATTGGAAGACGCTGAAGCTTCGCATTCAAGACTGGTACGCGATAGCGTTATCGCACCTTGTTCGCACCGCCCACTGATCTGCTCGGCATGCCCTTGAGTCACACAATGACGACACGTACGCCTGAGCAAGCGGAACGAACCAAATTACTCGGTGTCTCGAATGGAGAAACGATCTGCGCGAGCCACACCTCGTGATCGGCACGGACAGCCGGGCCGCGACGTGCCATGAAGGTGGATGCGATCATGGGGCTGATGCCTCGATGGGATCGTTGAAGCCGGCGAGTGGCGCGTCACCTCTCGGGGCAGCGCCGTACACTGCGAGGAGGGAGTATTCTGTGTTTTCCACAAGATGGTTCTGCGTTCGCGCCAAGCTTAGAAGAAATGTAGCGGAAGCGTACTTCGATACGCGGGTAAATGCGAGTTCTGTAAGTTACATGCTCGTAATTACCGATATACACCGTAGTATAACATTCTACGGCACGTTTCAAAGACACCACCGCATTCACTAGAGGCGCTTATGTCCCGATTTGAACGTGCGAAATCGTGACTACGTGGTGGCGTCTCGGTCTCACACTCTGGAGACCCTGGTTCGATTCCCACCCAGCCCATCTTGCAACTTCTTTTTAACGCGATAGCGTTAAGGAGCTCGTGTCGCAGAAAAGCCGGTGTCGGCGTCGGTGTCGGCGTCCGCGGCGTTGACCATGACTCCATAAATAAAAAGCAACTTTCAAGATGGGCTGGGTAGGAATCGAACCAGGGTCTCCGGAGTGTGAGACGGAGACGCTACCACGAGTTCGATGCTTCCAAGAGGTACAAACGCGCCTCTAGTGAATGCGGTGTTGCCTTCGAAACGAGCCGTGGAATACTGCGGTGTATATCGGTAACTATGAACATGTAACTTACAGAAGTCGCAATTACACGAGTAGTGAAGTGCGTTTCGCTGCATTTCTTCTGCGCTTTCCGCACACGCAGAGCCATCTTGCGGCAAACACAGAAGACCCCCTCCTCTCCATGTACGGCGCTGCCCCGACAGATGGCGCGCCACGCGCGCATTGGAGCTGTCGCGGCTCGGACTCTCTCCCCTGACAACGCTTCGCCTTGCTCCCTCTGCAGAATCAAGCGTCCTTCCTTTCTTTAGATCACTATCTGTCTATCTCTCTGCCCGTGCCGATCACGATGTTTGGCTGGCGTGCATCATTTCCTCTTCAGGGATACCGAGTTCTTTGGTTCGCTCCGCTTGCTCAGGCGCACGTTTCGTTACTGCGCCGAACGCCGCGTTGCTCGAACATATGGCTCGAGGCTCACCGCGTCCGATGCGGGGTGCCTCGTAAGTGATGGCTGCCCTGTAGTCCATTGTCTTACACCCATTGGCGGGTCGACGGGAACGCTGTCGCGTTCCACTCTTGAAGGCGAAGCTTAAGCGTCCTCCAATTTTTACTTATGAATTGCCTTCCGCCATTTTTTGCTCACGGGCAACGCCGCCGACGCCGACTTTTCTGTGACACGAGTTCCTTAACGCTATCGCGTTAAAAAAACATTCCTTCAAGCCGGCTAGTATATTGGAATTGTTTGTGAACAGCACATGGACTTACGGGCAGGAGGCGTTGCGATTTAGGCAATCGAAAAAATGTATATAACCCATGCACGCTTGTATCGCAAGGCGACAATGCTACTGAGTTTCCAGGATTACCTTCCGAACGAGCAAAGGCGGCTTGGGTCGGTCTAGTGCATATCGGCGACCACGCGCAATTAGGTATTTCAGTGTCATATACTCGCAAATCTGTGTGTGATTTCCCAGGGTTCCTGTAGCATTCACCAGCTGCTGTTTCTGCAGTAACTAACTTTTGTTCAAAATATAAATAGCTGAAATTTAAAAAAAAATGATATTCGCTTTTATTGTTCGAGGCAATGTTCAATTTCGGGACGTCCTAAATGTATTATACTACCTCTAAATTCATTAGGAAACAGATGGAACGATTCATCATTCTTCAGAATTCTTTAGTCAAAGCAAAAGTAGGCATGCCCATTGAAGGTGGTATGAGGCCTTCAGCTTACTTTGAGTGCCAACAGGGCATCCTTCACCCCTTCCGGAGCAGATAACTTGCGGTACAAGTTCAGGAATCCGAAGTGGTGGATCTTGCGAACCCAAAAATCATCGATTGCTTCGTAGAACTCCCGTGTCATCAATAAGTCTGGCGTTGAGTACGTTCTCCTGAGAAAACAAATATAAGGAGCGGCAGGGCTTTATCGTGATTGTGGCGAAATTCGGCCAAACAAAAAGAAAACATGCTGATGCATAATAATAATAAACTCGTTTCGAGAGGCAGGCATTAATTTTCACGTATTTCTCCGAATATCACCAAATATAAAAAGTTGTGGCCCGCTGCACAACTTTTATTGCCGTCAATGCTGTTTGCTAAATGGTGACTGCAGACATGGCACCCGCCATTGCTAAGCATGATTCCACTGTCCAATGCTCACCCTTTCCTCTTGACAAAATATCGGTTTTAATTGCACTTTAGCTATTAGACCATCCAAAGTACGGTTGCTCGAATAAGGACACAATTTTTTGGGTGGTAGAACCTCTGCGGTACCTTTCTCAGGTGCCAAAAGACGACATACAGCAAGTATGAGTGTAAGAGAAGACAATGAAATATATTTTTCGGGGTGTCTACCAAGTTGACACTTACAAATTCCCTGAGTTTTCGAGGTTTTCCCTGAATGCCTTTGCGAAATACCCTGAGTGATGCAGAACTATATTTTATGTCAAGACGGGCCCCTGTCACCATATTGCCCTATGCTGTCAGTCTCTAGTAAGCATGTGAAAAAATATAAAAAAACGACCTAATCCAATTTGACTAAGGAGTAGTGTCTATGTTATTCAAAAAGAGAATAGAATGGAAGGGTTAGTAAAATGCGCCGCAAATAAAATACCTTGGAAAAAAATTGCAATTGGAGTCGGACATTCTCAAATATGAATAACAAGGAGATGCACACAAAAGAAAATACTTTCGAACATGAGCTATTTCTATCAATTGATAGTAAGTTCAGTGGTATGAGGCCCAAACTTTCTCACAACTGAGATTCTCTCTCAACAGCTCGTAAGTCAAGCTCAACTGTCCTGGCATACTCAGCCCGCGCGCGATGCCTCAGTGTTGTGTTTCACTGCTTTAAAGAGTTTATTTTGGCTTGGATGAGGGACACCTGCACCTCGGCATCAGCCGACACTTTGTTTTTTTAGCTAAAGCCCCTTGAAAACGGCGGCAGCACGCTTCCTTTCCTGTTCATTCCTCAATGCGTAGGTCCTTTCTGTTCTTGTTCTCCTTCCGCTACTCGTTCGCCCCACGGACCATTTGAAGCATTGGCCAGTTGCACAGTCCACGTCCAATTTTTCGAGCTCCCTAGGGGGTGCGAGAATGTCCGAAAAATAGGCCAGTTGGAAAAAATAAATGCAAGCATTTACTGCCCTTAAGGCCTCAAACGGCCACATGCAATTCGAAAACACTCTGAAGGCCTATTGGTACACGTATTAGGCATACCGGTGCTCGTACTGTGACAAGAAATACCGGGTGCAGGCGTTTTTAATAAAGGAATACATACTCTGTCCCGTGGCAATGACCCCTTCCCACGCTTGTTATGCTTCACTGCAATATTTTTGCGTATCCTTCACAAAGTAACATTTCTTACTTTCTGAACTGCTGACTTTCGGGAACCGGCATTATACAACGCACCATGCTTTCGAAGCTTCTAAGCCAATCGCGAGGACTACAAAGGCGGAGTCCGTGCCATTGCTGACAGCAGCGAATTCTTTCAATAAAAACACGGCACCCAAGGGCAAGAAGCTTCACAGCGAATGACGAAGCAGCTAGGCCTAGCATTGACGCAGTGGAGGCTACGGCTGCCAGCGGATCTTCGTGCGAGAGCGCCGGTTTGAGGAGGTGAGGTAATCAAAATGACAGCGGTGGTGGCTTAGATTCATGCTGTTTCTGACCTGCGGTCACGGCGAAACGTCCGGAAAATCGGACGGCGGAGAGTTCTTGCGTCCGAAATTTCAGACGTTCTGATACATTGACTCTATGGAGTGCGTGGTAGTGCCGCGAAGTCGTCCAAATTACCGAGAATTCGGAAAGTCGGTCGTTGACTGTACACATGCAACTCTTCCAGCCGACGACGGAACCTCAAAGATGATTCATTACGATTCCAGTCTGTTACTCTAGCCAGAATTACCGCAACTTTCGACCCTTTCAATAAAATTAGAGCTAATTTTACCTGATAGCGGCAAAAATTCCCTGAGTTTTCCCTGAGTTTTGCCAGACTACTCAAAGTGCCTGAGAATTCCCGGTTTTCCTGGTTGGTAGACACCCTGTTTACTTAAAATCAGCCTGCAAATTTCTGACGTGGAGATAACTGCACAATCAAGATGTCACGGCTGGCAGCAACTGTTGCTGAATCCACGTGCGAGTAAACCTTTCGTCACTATTCCTCATTATGCCATTTCCACCATAATGATCTGAGAATGGTAATGGTTTGAGCACGTTTGTAGTGGATCATCTGGCGTCTTGCCAGTGATAAGATGGATACGTGCAATTGTTTATGTTTCCGCAGTGACCGTTCTCACCGACTAGAAAATGGTAAATATTATCATTCAGCGGAAGACGCACCTGCATTATTTGTAAATTACGAAAATCTTATCGTTCATTCAATCTTCTGTGTATGTCTTTCCCGAACCATGCATGATTCATGAATCATGTATGAACCATGATTGCATGCGTAGCACGCATTTTGTCGTAGTTTCTAGAAACCACGCTGGTAACGGCGATTACACTAGTTCAGCGCCGTTCTAGTTCAAGCGAAAGGACGCCATTCAAAGTGTAACAGCTTACGCTAGCCGGTCACTGCCAAACGCAGAAGCACATCTACGAAGTAGAAAGCGTGTCTTGCGAACGTTGGGGCTACGGCAAAATTGCGGCCTTAGAAATACGGGAGGCACTAAAAAGTATTCGCTGGAAACTTAAAACATCCTTCAGGTCGCCTAGCATGATGTAGTCTCCGACTCCAGGAATTATAGTTCGCCATGGTGTATAAAGCTGGGAGGAAGCACTCTGACGCTGACTGCCTGTCGCGCGCCCCTATTGACCCGCTACGGCTAGGCGGACTGGACGACGATGCCTTCTTAGGAACAATAACTGCAGACGAGTTCCCCGAACAACAACGAGCAGATCCGCAGTTACGAAACCTTGTGAAGTACCTGGGGGGCAAGGCTGACGTTCTCCATAGCATATTGCGGCGTGGAATAACTTCGTTTTGCTTGCACAACGACGTCCATGTGAAAAAATAACTTCTCCCTAGGCAGCGCAAACTACCTTCTCGTTGTTCCAACACCACTCCGGCCTGAAGTGCTGCGCGACAACCAGACCACCGGCAGCTTAGGCTTCCCAGTACGCTCGAAAGAATAAAAGAGAAATACTATTGGCCGCGCCTTGCTTCCGACGTCGCCCGCTACATCAAGATATTGCGTGAGTGCCAGCAACGCAAGACGCCGCCAACAAGATCAGGGGGATTGTTAAAGACCATCTAGCCTCCTTGTCGACCCTTTCAGCAGACCAGGATGGGTTTTTGGGACCGTTACCGATATCACAATCAGGAAACAAGCGGAACGTTGTGGCCACAGACTATCTTACCCGCTACGCTGAAAGGAAAGTTCTACCGAAAGGAAGTGCAGCCTAAGTGCTGAAATTCTTCGTCCAGAAAATCCTGCTGCGACATGGCGCCCATAAGTCCTCATCACCGACAGCGGGACGTTCTTCACTGCAAATGATCAAAGCCGTTCTGAAATACAGCCAGACAAACCACAGGAGGACAAGTGCCTACCAGCAGCAGACCAATGGTTTTACGAAGCGGCTGAACAAGACCCTCGACCACATGCTTGCAATATACGTCGGCGTCGAGCACAAGACTTGGCATGGACGTTAGCACAAGACGTGTGAGTCATGTCATTCGTAACCTTCGCTTACAGTATGGCGGTGCAAGAAACAACGCAGATCGCGCCATGCAAGCTGCTTTCCGGCAAGAACCCGTCAACAAATACCGACGCCATGCTGCCGTACGTCACCGACAAAGAGAATTTCGACGTCGCCGCCTATCTCCAGAGCACCGAAGAAGCCTTATAGCTCGCCAACCTTAACATCAAGAATAAGCAGAGGGCCGACAGGCGGCACTATAATCCTCAACGAAGCTACTAGAAGTACCAGTCAGGAAATCATATTTGGGTTTTGACCCCAATACGCTGACCAGGACTCAGAGAGAAATTGCTTCGGAGATATTTCGGACCCTACAAGATCATCCGCAGTATTGGGGCACTGAACTATGAGCTCGAGTCTGACGGCATTTCGCAATCGCAGCGGTGCTGCGCGCGACCTAAACTAGTCCAAGTTGTGCGCCTTAAGCCGTTCGATTAGCGCTAACGAACTTTGGGACTTTGTTTCTGTGTAGCTTTGTTACTTTACTAAGTATGCTTTTGTTTCTCGCACTCTTTTCTGTTTGTAGCATCGGAACGGTGCTTTTTAAGAGGCATACATTAATACGTATACTCGTTTGTTTTTCCGGTGACACGCCGTGGTTACTCAGTGGCTATGGTGTTGGGCTACTGAGCACGAGGTCACGGAATCGAATCCCGGCCATGGCGGCCGCATTTTGATGGAGGCGAAATGCGAAAACATCCGTGTACTTAGATTTAGGTGCGCGTTAAAGAAACCCCAGGTGGTAGAAATTTCCGGAGTCCTCCACTACGGCTTGCCTCAAATCAGAAAGGAGTTTTGGCGCGTAAAACCCCACAATTTTTTTTTCCGGTGATCGGTTTTCACCGTCTAGCAAATGTTGAGTGCTATCGCTCAGCGCAAGACGCGACTGCATGCTTTGGAACTTACGCGAATGTTATCGTTCATTCTATCTGTTGCGCTTGTCCTCGCCTAACAAGCATTGTTAGAGTGCATGTACGACAAGAATTGTGTAGCAGATACTGGAAACCACGCGGGCACCAGCGATTAGACTAGAACCTTGGTGGGCTAATATATAAAAGTTGACGCGCTTCACCCGCTGATCACATTTCGGCGATCGCCGACTGTGTTTGTTCGCCCAATATAGAGCGACTTAAGTTACAGTTTTGTTGCTGTGCTGATCTCCGTTACTATTACGTGACAATATGTAGCAGCCGACGAAGTCCGTGAAACGACCGATTGCTGCCTAAGTCAGGTCCCCTCACTGTCTATTCAGTATCCAGGTGGAACTCCAAGCAACAAGGCAGCGCCGCGGAAACGTTACCCCACATTTGTGGCGATCCAAATCGCCAGGGGGGGGGGGGTATTGAGAGAGAGAAGAAGACGATGAGGTTAGCCGGAGGAATGTAGCAATAAATGGGTTCTGCCTGCAGTACCCCAGTGAAATCTTTACATTGGCGCAGTCAAAAACAGGAAACGTGTGGACAATATTGACACGTGTACTTATCTTTATCGGGCGACCACGTTTCGCCGCTTAACAACTGTAATCGCACAGCGAGGGACGCGCCTGAATGTATCCGATGTTTCTGGAAAGTTATCGATGCTTCTACCTGGCTGTCTGTTCTCGCCGAACCTTGTGTTATCTGATTTCATCGCGTAACGCGAATGCTGTAGAACTTTGTGGAAGGCACACGGGTCCGAACGATTAGTCTGGAACATTCGACGGCTGCTCTATAAAATCGACGCACTTGACCTGCTGATGAGATTTTCGACAATCGCCGACTATGTTCGCCGCTATCGTTGTGCTATAAGTGTAGCCTGTTTGTGGGCACAGGTTCGCCCTATAAAATTTAGTTTTGTCGTTCACAGTGTTGCTACTGTGTCCTTCAACGTCACCACCACGTGACATCTGGTGGAGGTGCTTTTCGTTCATGTACCGAACGCCCCCGCAAAGCCGCGATCCAAGCCCGAAGCCCGAGGACAAAACCGACACCGCCCAAGACCAGCGTGCTAGCCGCAGACTGCAAGGACTGCCCCCAGAGCACGGACTTCTACCTGAGGCGACAAAGAAGATCGTGGTCGAGACAACCTCAATGGCTGCCCCAGCGTCCCCCGTTATCTTACAACAACCCCGGGACCCACCGACATTCCATGGAGCAGCGACTGAAGACCCGGAATCCTGGCTGGAGACCTACGACCGAATCGCGACATTCAACAACTGGGACTCCGACGACAAGCTGCGGCATGTCTACTTCGCCTTAGAAGACGCCGCCAGAACGTGGTTTGAGAACCGGGAGTCGACCTTAACGACATGGGACCTCTTCCGTAGCGGCTTCCTGCGCACCTTTACGAGCGTCGTGCGCAAGGAAAGGGCCGAAGCCATGCTGGACGCCCGAGTGCAGCTACCGAACGAGAACGTTGCTATCTTCACGGAAGAAATGAAACGTCTCTTCCGCCACGCCGACCCGGATATGCCCGAAGAGAAAAAAGTCCGCCTTCTCATGCGTGGTGTGAAGGAAGAACTTTTCGGCGCAATGGTACGAAGCCCACCGAAGACCGTAGAAGAGTTCCTTCGCGAGGCAACCAGCATTGAGAAGACACTCGAAATGCGGAACCGGCAATTCAACCGCCGTACGAGCTCTACCCACTACGCAGGAATTCAATCACTGGCCACAGACGATCTGCGCGAGACCATCAGGGCCATTGTGCGCGAAGAATTGCGCAAGGTCTTGCCTTCGTCGCAGCCTCAAGTGGCCTCGATCGCCGACATCGTGAAAGAAGAGGTGCACCGATCCCTTGGAGTTCCTGAGGTGGAACCAGAATCACCGCAGCCGGAGGCAATGACCTACGCCGCCGCCGTCGCCCGTCGTCAAGGCCCCCCTGCGCGACCGTGCAAGGGTCCTGCAACGCCGCAATTCCGTCGTCCGCCGCCGCCGCCGCAGCCAGCACGCCAATACGTCGCCCAGCGCACCTACGCGAGGAAGACGGACATCTGGCGAGCCCCCGACCACCGCCCGCTCTGCTATCACTGCGGAGAAGCCGGTCATGTGTACCGCCGATGCCCATACCGCGACCTGGGACTGAGAGGGTTCGCCGTCAACGCGCCGCGTCCGCAGCTTGGCGAGCGCCCACGTGAAATCGCCGATTACCTAGCCGCCACTCAGTGGAACTCTCGACGACCATCCCGTTCACCGTCACCAGGCCGCTACCTGTCACCGCAGCGCCGACCGTACACTGGTCCAGCTCGGGGCCGCTCTGCGAGCCCATATCCGGAAAACTAAAAGCAGCAACCGATGGAGGTGCGGTTGCTGTTCGTCGAACTGACGAAGATCCTCCGCCGCCGACGAAGTCGATGAAGAAACCATCTCGACGACCTAATGACGACACACCGCCGTCCCGACGAAGTCAGCAAGCCAAGACTACACCGACGAAAGACGACTTGACGACGCGACGTTCCAGTTTGAGTTCAACACGACGCAGCCGTGATCCGACGCCAAGACCTAACTGCAACGCCAGACAAAGAACCACCGACCTCGACGTGCTTCTCGACGGCCACGCAGTTACCGCCTTAGTGGACACCGGTGCTGATTACTCCGTCATGAGTGGACACATCGCCGCCCAGTTGAAGAAGGTTAAGACTGCATGGGAAGGCCCTCAAATTCGCACCGCTGGAGGACACCTGATTACGCCGACTGGAATCTGCACGGCAAGGATAACCATTCATGACCGGACTTACCCTGCCACCTTCGTTATCCTCCAACAGTGTTCTCGAGACGTCATTCTCGGTATGGACTTCCTGAACCAACACGGCGCAGTCATCGACCTGAAGTCGAAGTCAATAACGCTGTCGGAAGATAAAGCGATACCGCCGGAGAGCCCTCGTAGTCACCACGCCTTGAGTGTGCTCGAAGACCAAGTGAGCATCCCGCCCCGCTCCAGCATTGTTATTTCGGTCGGCACCGAAATACCCGCTGACGTAGAAGGTGTCATCGAAGGCGACCAACGCCTCCTGCTAGACCGTGAAATTTGCGTCGCAAGAGGGATCGCTCGACTGCATGGAGGGAAAACTGAAGTGTTGCTGACAAACTTCAGCCCGGAGTTCAAGCACATCAACAAGGGCACGACGATCGCGTACATCGAGGAAATTGTGGAAACCAGTAATGCGTTTATCCTCTCGGATTCCACCACATCTACCCCGCCGACCACGGTTCCCGAACCAGACTACCACATTAATCCAAGTCTCCCAGTGATTAAGCAACAGCAGCTCAGAAGTCTGCTCCGACGGTACAAAGACTGCTTTTCGACGACATCGAGGATTCGACAAACACCAGTCGCCAAGCATCGCATAATCACCGAGGAGTACGCTCGACCACTCCGCCAAAGCCCTTACCGAGTTTCGCCGCGAGAACGCGAAGCTATAAGAGAACAAGTCGACGAAATGCTGCGCGACGACATCATCCAGCCGTCGAAAAGCCCGTGGGCATCCCCTGTTGTCCTGGTGAAGAAAAAGGACGGAACCCTACGTTTCTGCGTCGATTATCGTCGTCTGAACAAGATCACGAAGAAGGACGTATACCCCCTTCCACGGATAGACGACGCATTGGATCGGCTCTGCAACGCTAAGTACTTCTCCTCGATGGACCTCAAGTCTGGCTATTGGCAAATAGAAGTCGACGAAAGAGATCGCGAAAAGACCGCCTTCATCACCCCAGACGGCCTCTACGAGTTCAAGGTTATGCCATTTGGACTGTGCTCGGCGCCTGCAACGTTCCAGCGCGTGATGGACACGGTTTTAGCGGGATTGAAATGGCAGACCTGTCTCGTTTACTTGGATGACGTCGTTGTATTCGCCGGAAATTTCGACGATCACCTTAGGCGGCTTGCCACAGTGCTAGAGGCCATCAAGTCATCAGGGCTCACTCTGAAGCCAGAAAAATGCCGCTTCGCTTACGACGAGCTTCTGTTCCTAGGCCACGTCATCAGTAAATCCGGAGTACGCCCCGACCCGCAGAAAACAGCTGCCATCGCAAAGTTCCCGCAGCCCACCGACAAGAAGGCAGTGCGTAGATTCCTTGGCATGTGTGCCTACTACAGGCGCTTTGTCAAGGACTTTTCACGCATCGCCGAGCCGTTGACACGTCTAACTAAATGTGATGTTGAGTTCAAGTGGGAAACGCCGCAGGCCGACGCATTTGAAGAACTCAAACGACGCATGCAGTCGCCGCCGGTACTTGCGCACTTCGACGAGTACGCCGATACAGAAATCCATACTGACGCCAGTAGCCTAGGCCTCGGTGCCGTTCTAGTCCAGAGGAAAAACGGAGTCGAACAGGTGATATCTTACGCTAGCCGGTCGCTGTCAAAAGCGGAAGGCAACTATTCTACGACCGAAAAGGAATGCCTCGCCATCGTTTGGGCTACAGCTAAATTTCGCCCTTATCTTTATGGCAGGCCATTCAAAGTCGTCAGTGACCATCACGCTTTGTGTTGGTTAGCGAGTATAAAGGATCCTTCAGGACGACTGGCGCGGTGGAGCCTCAGACTACAAGAATACGACATCACTGTAACCTACAAGTCCGGACGAAAACACTCCGATGCCGATTGCCTATCACGTGCCCCCATTGACCCGCCGCCGCAAGATGACGAAGATGACGAAGATGACGACGCCTTCCTTGGCATGATAAGCGCAGAAGACTTCGCTGAGCAGCAACGGGCAGACCCGGAGCTAAAAGGCCTGGTGGAATATTTGGAAGGGCACACCGACGTTGTCCCCAGGGCATTTAAGCGCGGACTATCTTCCTTCACGCTTCAAAACAATCTCCTCGTGAAGAAGAACTTTTCACCAGTCCGCGCCAACTACCTTCTTGTTGTCCCGTCAGGACTTCGTCCAGAAGTATTACACGCCCTACATGACGATCCGACCGCTGGACACCTCGGTTTTTCCCGGACACTCTCGAGGATACAACAAAAGTATTATTGGCCGCGCCTGACCGCCGACGTCGCCCATTATGTCAGAACATGCCGAGACTGTCAGCGACGTAAGACACCGCCGCGTTCAACGAGGGACGAACTACCATCGAGGGCCACAAAGCAAGTGGCGAACAACATGCCGAGCCGCTGGAGGGAGTGACCAGGCCTGAAGTTCTATGAAGCATTCCAAGCGCCTCGGGGTTTACGGCTGACGACCCCGTCACTAAGGGTACCGCTCCTGCCTCCAATGAGCAAGACGAGTCTGAAATTCGTTTTAAGGAAGCCATGCTAACCCATGAAACTAAGCCAGCTGTAATTCCGCCAGGGAATGACATAACTGTTCTTAGTGCGCTGCTTGACCTTCTGAAATGCCAGGTGAAGCAAAAGCAGCAACTAGTAGATCTTGTTACGTTGTCAAGATCTGGAAGCAAGAGAGAACAGCGTTTCTTCAAACTAGACATACTCGATGGAAATTCGTCAGGTGTACATACCAGGCTTCATTTTTATGAGTACTCTTGCTAGAGGAACCAATGGTTGACTGATGAGGACAGCATACATACCATGCGGACATTTTTCTTTGCCAACGCACAGAAATCGTATGATCTTCCCTTAAGTTCACAGTTGAATGAACCATGCAGTAGGCGGAAGGAGAGCTGCTCTCGAGCATTCAAAAAGAGTCTCGTGGCACTTTGGAATAACGCCATATTCTACAGACAGAAAACAATAAACATCAGAGAGTATGTGTTGCAAAAGTGGCATTTAATTTGTACAGCCGAGCCGACACTTCCTGAATCGTCAGTTATCGCCCTCATTATACACGGTATGACAAGAGAGTGCCAGAAGCAAGTTATAACTAGGCCGCCAAACACAATGAACCAACTGCGTCAGTCACTGGCGTAGGTTGTGACGACAGATTTTAATGTGCCATCAAAAGAGAGAAAAGTCACAACTCTATACGAAGCGACGAATAGACGCGAGGCTCGATACCTCATAATCAACCGTACCTCGAAAAGTCCAGGGACCAGAGAATCTCACTAATATGCTGTAGAAACGGTGTTCCTTGTTAAATCAGGCGTTACGACAGTAACGATGCTGGTAAACAACCGACACGTGTCAGCATTGATTGACACTGGTGCTTCCGTGAGCCGAATTAATGAAACTATAGCGGAGTCAACCAGCATGATATCCGGAAAGCATATTCGTGTATGTAGCTACGATGGTTCATCTCTAGATTACCATAAATTGACATCGGAAGCTGTTGAGTTTGAAGGTCCTAAGTTCAAGGTGGAAGCGCTCGTCGTGTCAGCGATGAACATCGTCTTTCTTTTATCACGACCCCATTTGTAGAACATGAAGATCAACATACTATGGAATCAAGAGGTGACTATTGAAGAACCTGAGCAAGACATGTGTTTGACGGAGAAACCCGATGAACGAAAGCCATCATTCGCGGAAGACGTGCTGCTGAAGCTCCCTGAGCTAGTTTGCATTGGGCCACATCCCGAAGTCACAACGGTGATTGAGGGGCCGTTCTTATTGCACGACAGCACATTCGTCAGAAAAAAAGTTGTATAGCCTCGCCATGAAAACAAAGTATGGCTAAGGCAAGAACTTCAAGGCATGTTAGAAGCAGGGATCTCTAAGCCATCGAAATCCTGTTTCGTTTCCCCTATTACCATTGTACCGAAGGAAGATGGATTACTCCGAATGTCCCCCGATTAGCGAATTATGAACAAGCAGACCGATCTTTTTCCGAACCCGATTCCTAGGATAGATTACGTCATTGACGAGACCGGAGGATGCGAATGGTTCTCACGTATAGACTTATGCAAGGGGTACTGGCATGTACCACTGAAAGAAGAGACTAAGAAATTTACGTCGTTTGTCACACCGTTCGACATGTACGAGTTCATTCGGTTACAATTTGGCTGGAAGAATCCTGTGTCGTGGTTCCAGAAGATGAACGATACGCTCAGGAAATTCATAGAAAATTCTGCAATGTAAATGTGGATGATATCACTCTCTACTCCAGGACAAGGGAAAACCACGAGGAGCATTTAAGTAAAGTACTTGAGGCACTAAGCACCGCACCACTTAATATTAACATGAACAAAAGGGAGGTTTTCGGAATAAGGTGGTTTTCCTCAGAATTTCGGATTCGCGGCCTCGAGAGCATATTGGTGACTAGTGCACTTTGCTTTCTAGATACTCGTATCCTGCCGCGTGCTTACCAAGACTGGGCGCCGCGCAAGCTTCTCGCCATCGTCCCTTCACCCCATCGTATGATCGAGCGCCTTAACTGTCTACTGGTGCTTCCGTTGCGTGACACCGCGGAACGGGACCCGTCCTGTGACGTCATAAACGGAGACAGCGCCGCCTGGAGCAGACTCACCACCGGGGACGCCTATAAGGATACCCTCCGGCTTCGCATTTCTGGGATTCGCGGCCACGAGAACATATTGGTGACTTGTTTGACGTAGTAGTTCTGCGGAAACCCGCATGGTGGAGAGAAGTAATTAGTAATGGGGAAATCAGACATGCACCCGTTCGTGGCAATTGCTACAAAGGAAACCCGTATGGGTTCCTCGAAAGAAAAGCTTTTCTTGGCTTTGCTTTCGAGGAATCAGTACGGGTTTCCTTTGTAGCAATTGCTACGAACGAGTGGATGTCTGATTTTCCCATTATTATTTACTTCTCTCCACCTTGCGGGTTTCCGCAGAACTGCTACGTCAAACATTTGACTTTGCTTCGTGTGTTGTGGACAAATTCGACTTCGCTTGCCTCTACTAGCCGCCCGGTTAGCTCAGATGGTAGAGCGGCTGCCCCGGAGAGGCGGTGGTCCCGGTTCGAGTCCCGGACCAGGACTTTTTCTTCAACTCTGAGGCTTTTCTTTCGAGCAACCCGTACGGGTTTCCATTGTAGCCCAATGACTGTATGAAGAAAGCTTCCGATAACTCTCTGGCGGTGGTGTCACGGCTCTTTTTCAAAATCGTAGTATCACGAAACATTGCGAACATAAGCGATCCATATCAACAGGCACAGGTTCCCATTTGGCTCAACATTGTAAAATATGGAAGTGCAAAGCCATGTTTCGTGATAATATGATTTTGAGAAAATGCTGTGATACCACCGCCCGAGAGTTGTCGGAAGCTTTCTTCATACAGTCATTGGGGTCACAGTGCATTAGTGTGCCTTCTTTAACCTTGTGCTGTGCTCAATATGGTTTTTGGATCCCGTCGCATGAGTGCGCTCTTGTGATCGGTTGTTGGTGGTCCCTGCACATGGTGCTCACTGCACGTGTTCTTCTAGATTCTACTATCTATAAAGGAGTGACGCAATAAAGTGATGTCAGTTGAGAGTAGCGCCTTGTGCTGGTCGTCTTTCTCGTTTCCATTGTTTTGTGCTAGACAAAGTATTTATGAATTCGCACCAACTAGCCCGCCAACGCATTGTGTTGAACGCAAAGAAATGCTGCTTTGCCTTCTTTGACTGTGTTGCGGGCACTTCTGAAGTACTGTCTGTCCAATAACCTTGGTGGCATGAAAGTGCCGTCCACTTCTATGCGTTGCTTTCTGTTTCATTGTGGCATCACATCACATTGTATTCATAATGTGTATGTACTTTTTTTAAGACACCATTATTCCTATCCTTGTGTTATATTTACTGTCGCATTATTTATGTGCAAATGACCAGTGCTCCAAGTTCCATTTTATCGCAAAGTAAACTACTGGTACCTAAACAGTTCTGTATATCAGAAAACCAAAGCCGAACTGCCGAACACTATCAAGCAGCAGCCTTAGTACAGTTTCAAGTAGTCAGATTTTATTGGTTATGAAGAGGCGCGCCGCGTACCTCTTTATTACTTGCTGAACAATTAAGCTGTGTGAAAACTGAGTATTTATGTAGCTTCAACAACATGCTATTGGCCATTGTTCCTGCCCTCAGCAAATGTGGAAGATTATCACGGCATTTCTTTTTCTAACTCTTTTTCCTTATTATAGTGGGATTACTGCATGTGTAAATAGGAAACGGATCACATAGGCAATCAAAGGCCAACAATGTGTAAACTTGGAACATTGATTGTGCAGTTTGATGACCCAGAATAAGTAGAAATACACCATAAATGATTGACAATTAACTTTTACTAGACACAGGGCTAGAGCATACAGTAAGCATACTGTATGCTCATACGGCGTCACATCAATTTAAATTTTAGTGTAGCTTTACAGTGTACGCTTCTATTGTTGCATTCTGTCAGAGGGATGGTAATGTTTCGCGTGTCTAGCAACAGTTTCTATATACAGTAGTAAAAATTTGCGAACTGTATTTTTCAATGATTTGATAGAATGTGTAGAACAGTAAAGGCATACAATCAACGCACAGTGATGTGACTTTCTATGCACATGTTGCAGGTTCAAAAAAGTATGGTGGAAGCTGTTGCCAAGATTCCGACCAAAAAAGACAGCCAGTATAAAAGGGTCCACACCACTGATCTCTACTACAGCGGATGGACAGCACATCGAGCACCCTCGACTGAAGCCAACCTTGTCCCGGAAGTTGGTGCTTCACAACTGTGCGGCAGCACTTCGTTTGCACGGGTGTGTGGCATTTCTTCCCCTAACATGCCTGCCTGATGTGCCATAAAATACCCAAGCAGTGTTTCGAGGTGTCCAGAATTTTTCCTATGCAGTGTCTACAGTGTCGCGAACATAAGTGGCGTGCAATGGAAACACTGGTAAATGAGAAAAAACTTGATGTAAGAGAACACTATCGTATACGGGTTCAGATTGTCATAAAAGCGCTTACCAGACGTGTAGAGACCTCCTAAAATGTGAAAAACCACAAAGAAAAGTTTTTCGGCAGCAATATTATCTGATCGCACGCACTAGTTAGTCCACCATATGCCCTGCTTCCAGGACAAGCGCATGCATGACACCGCATTTACACTGGCTTCACCTGCATCCGGTGCGGTGTGCTGCATCCAGCAAAACATTAGAAATCAGTGGTGCACAGTGTTTTGTGTCCCCTTTCTCGACACCTACTGAACACATGGTAAACTGTTTCCAAAGCAAAAAAACAGAGGGAAAGGGCTCTGAACACATTGCATATTAATGTGGCAGGTACTGCGTAACGCAAGTACTGTGGCATAGTAGATTTGCACCAGGCAACCTGGGCGCCCAAAAGGCTGCTGTTTACTTGCAAGTGGCCAACGTATTGTGAGCATGTTGAAGTTCTTTTTTTGTTTTCATCGCTTATTTAGCTAGTGGAGACAGCTTTCACAACTGGAGAAGAAGCCTTGGAAGCATGAAACACTTCACAAAACCAGCTTCAATATATCGTGTCTGCATCACAATTTCATGGCTGCATGAGTGAACCCTCTGGTTAACATGTAAGAGTGTTCATAATGTTTGCCATGCATTATCCACTTTATTTACAGGTCAACGCTATCTTGAGATTTAAGCTGATGTTGCGTTTAGAGAAATTATGGCCGAGAGCCAGCTTTTGAGAATGCAGATTGAGCTCGAGCGATTAAACGCCAGCACGAGTCGTTGAGGATTTCAGATCAAGAATCTTCAAAGGCGAGTTCATTTAGTGGTGTTAATATTCTGCTAAATTTTGTTGATTGTTACGTTCATATGGTGCCCAAGCATTGCGGCAACAACTTCACTTGGAGTACATAGCAAGGGTGTATTCGACGTAAGCTGCTGGCTTTTTTCTGTGTTTTCAAAAACTGGTTGCTTGCTCAGTTTAAATTTTCAAATTTTGCATTGCTTATTAGGTGTTGTGTCCTGTTTCCTTTTCCTGTAGCTTCTTAGTTAAACATCTGAATAGTGAACACAACTTGACCTTTTGCTTGATTTTCTAGATTACACGCCCTCGATGCAAAACAATTTCACTTCAGAACTGCTTGTACCGTACTGAAAGAATAACTTGAAGCAGCCATAGCCACCAATAACAAGCAAGAGATGATTATGAAAATTGTAATATTGTTTTTTGATCTACAGGGTGTCTTAACTATCGTGCACCAAGATTTAGAAATATGTAAATGCGATGTAACTAGACAAAATGAAGGTAATGTTGTTTGCCGTCGCTTGGAGATACTGTGATTATATTTTGCATTCAGCGTAATAACATAATTATTAATTAGTTAATAAATATCTCAAATAATTAAATGAAATGTGACAATGAAAAGTTGTAGAGCAATATGAAAGCCTCCTTATACACTTTTTTGTTACTGTTACTCATTGTGTGCTACATAAAATTGTTTTTCCAAGGAATAAGCCTGCGAATACACATAAAGTGTCTTGAGTGGCCAGTCATGTGTCAGTTTTGTGGTGCAAAGCCACGAATACACCTTAAATTGGTTCTTTTAGAAAAAAGACTTGGCTCAGAAAATTATCCTTCTTTATGCAGCCTGTGGAGACAAGGTTTCTTAGACATGGCCATGGCCCTCAAGGAAGATGCCAAGGCCACAGGCAGTTCCTCCAGTGACCGTGAAAAGGTCCCCTGGGGCACAAGTCTAATTTGGCACCCCTACCTTTCTCCTGCAGCTTTTCTGTCTACTTAGCTAACCAGGTGGGTCAATGATGGCAAAGGGAAAAAAGAATCAACAGCTTCAAACGTAGAACTTGCTCAAGCTCAATGCATTTTTGGTGTGAAGCTTTTCCCTTATCATTTATTAAAAAACGGGTAATAAGTATACGATATGCTCTTCATACGGACACCTCTTTCCTACAGAGAATTAGCAGTAAGAAGAGCAGCTTATGAACACTTGAATATTAGCTAGGATGATGTGGCATAGATAGGATAATGATTATGAATGTTTCTGGTAAAGGTAGTGGTACTAGGGTGAATAATCAGTTTATATGTAGATTAAAAGACATTTCGTTCCAATGCCATAATTTTAAATCATCCCAAATAATTCTTGTGTTTGATAGTCTATGCACATTGAGTGACAGTGCTTCTTGATGCTTGCTTCGTGTTGACATCATTCTTATGCTGCATAATTCACCTGTTTAAATTCCCTATTTCTCCCGTTCAAGCAACATTACATTCATCATAAGAAACCTCGTAGATGAGTTCCAGAAACTTGCTGATGAGATTAGGGGGCGGCGTGCACCCCACACTTACATATGCATTCAAGAGCCTCATATCTTGCAAATGTTAGAAATACTCCTGCTAAGCTAGTTCTTGGTGTCATACAAGGTTACTTGCGAATACGAATTTGCCTAAATTTAGAAAACAGTCAATCTAAAACATGTCAAGCAATATTGCTGAGAAGACACACACATTCCAACTGAACTAAATACAAATAAATATAGCACCAAATCCAGAATCATTGGCATGCTGCCATTCTTTCAGTGGAAAAAAATCTGTCCTGCGTTGTAAATCTGGAATCCTTTATAACCCAGACTACTAAATGCCACATGAGGGATGTGAGGTAAGATATGCGTGTATTTATTCCTCGTTTTTTTTACTTTAAGACCCGATAATGCTTGAACAGCAGTGAAAGCACTGAGATCACGGTACCTAATACTTTATATTGCTCCAGAAATCCGTTTTTCTGCCGATCGCAGCATTTGACACTAACAATTTTTGACAGAAAATGTGAGACAGAAGGCACATAACACTTAAGGTGGTGCTATTCACTTTGATTGTTTGGGAACGAAACTCATAATGTACATGTTATTGCCCTACATGTCATTGCCTTTGAACAACAAAAAGGTAGGGGGTTTGCGTTTTGCAAAACTGCATGGAGGTTTTTACTATGTGAAATTAAAATTAGAAACCTTCACAGCTGATACTAAATGTATTCTCCAGAGCTTTAGGTTATACAGGTGCACTACTTTACACAGAACACACTCTTTTACCTCATCACTGCCCACACTCTTAGGCAAAGTTACACCCTTTGGAGTTCCCCTTCTGCCACACCACGATAATCGTCATCTGCCTTGTTGCGTTTCCTTCCTTTAACGTTGCGAGCCCTGTACTTTCCAGTAACGAATGGCATGCGTGTTATCAGCATGATAGCATTCCCGAAAGGAAAGTAGCGGGCGTGTTGTTTTAAAGAAAGGAAACACATCAAGGCAGATAATGATTATTGTTGTGTGGCAGAAGGGGCACTCCAAAGGGTGTAACTGCATAAGAGTGCAGGTGGTGATTCAGATTCTTCAATGGTATTTCATTGTATGGGATGGCACATCGCTCTTCACTTATTTGCAGAATATTGCATTCCAATTGTGTTATATGAGATGAATCCATTAGAGAGCTTTCACTTGCCCTAAATATATTACAGCTCTGTACTGGTAAACTGGAAGCAGCTTGCAGTGCTTGTGGAAAAACAATTGTAACTGCCACATTATATGTAACTGCTAGTGCACAGGCATCGGCAGCAGCAATGGTTAGGGTGCACTTGTTTCTTCTGTTCTGGGGTATGCATCCTCCACGAGAAAGTAGTTTTTTTCGTCTTCCTCTTCTACCACATTGGAATGTGATATGGGGTGTAAACTTCATGAACATTTATTCTTGCCGGTGCCACAGATCATTGTTGCTACGACCGTATAAGCAGTGTGCAGCACCTGCAGGGAACAATCTGTGAATCTTTAACGAACAGTAAGGATAATGCATAATCGAATAATTTTTAGTAATTTTCAACAAATTTAGAACTCTTTGCTTTCCACTGTGGTGTTTTTCACTCTAATGTTGGCACAAGGTTTGTCTACAGGATGTCATTTTGTGTGAAAGAGTGCACTTGTGCGCATAACACCTCATCTTCAACATTCTGCTGCACAGAATGTCATTAGGTTTCGTATGCATTGGTCACTATCGGCTGCTCCTTTGTTAGTTGGAATGTAGCATTTATGTAAATCACATTTGATGTTCTAACAAAAAGCATTGTGCCCTCTTCTAATTCTCCTACTTGATGCCTAGTGCTATAATAGCATGGTTGACACCATGAGAGTCAGTGTGGTGTATAATTGTGTCTGGTGGGGTGGGGAGTGTACATTAACTTAAGCAACTTTTCCAGACGACTTGAATCAATATTGTGGAATGCTGTTTTTTTTTCAATCACTGTTACCAAGTTTCACTTTGGTTGTGGCAACAAGTTTGATGTAGTTCACTAGCACTCCTGCCAACACATATAATGTGCAGGCATCTGTGTTGAAAAAAAGACCAGCTAATGGTTTGCGAGGAGCTAAGGTCCATTTAGACCATTAAATTTTGAGCTTACACCGCTGGAAATAACTGGTGAATGAAAGCACACCCAGGAGAACTGACCATAATATTTTCTTTCATTATAATAATGCCGAAGCTTTGAATTGCATATGAACTGACTTGTTTAAATAATGACCCATTTCCTTGTTCACGTAAGACAAAGGTTCCACACGAAGACAGAAACTTGAAGCCGTCAACAGCAGCATGAATATAAACAGCGCTCGACGTTTTGCAATCTTGCACCTGGTTATCATATTGTCCATCCCATTTTTTTCCACAGGCTGTTCTTTACTGTTTTATGGTCATACCCAGTTTAATTTTAATGTCCCTATTTTTTATTATTTCGTTATTATATCTTTTCGTCATCGGCTTTTAACAAAATATATATTCGTAATGTGCCTTCATTTACCATTTACAATGATCTTAACCAGATACATCGTCATACAAAATTTATTTTCCTTAATTCTTCGTTTTCCTTTTCCAAAAGTGCAAACTGTTTATCTTGATACCTATTTCCTCTTCTGGGAAGATTAGGTCTACTGGATTAATGACTGCTTACATGTGTACAGCGTTTTCTGTTTTGGTCACCCCTACTCTTTGCAAGAACTGACAGTAGTGCTCATATCCGCTCCATCACAATCACCACTGCTAAGCACACCCTTCCTTCCTTTATTTTAACACTTTGGCTTCTCTTCTCCCCCAATGAGGCTATGGGCCAGTGAGCTATCCACAATCCAAAACAACACAGCCAAGGAAAACATTTGCTACCCTAATGACAAGCACCTATGTCGAAATGTTGGCTACAGCAACATCCCTTGTTCCAACAATGTTGGTCTACTTACTTGTTTTTCTAACACAGAAGTTACTGCTTTGTCGTGTTCTGTGATTATACTTTTTTGCCGCTTTCTTTAGGATGGATATTCACGAATACTATTTGTTTCTCCTAACAGCAGGAAGTTTATCCTTGCAAGCATTTTGGGTCAAGAACAACTTTCACCAGGAAGAAGTGCAAGACGAGTGATTGAAGAAAATAGAGTTGCTTCTGTGATCTAAGAACTTGAGGACTGAAATGTTACACCTTTTTGTATATATGCTATGCAGTGCATTCATATCACAAAGTGCAAAGTGTTTTATCTCTGCAGCCATGTCATTGTGTTGGCAAGACAATTTTCTCAATGGTGACCTGCTGCTTTGTCTATGAGCTGCCTTCATGACATTTGCATTAAAGGCGATGTACTATCGTGGACAAAAGTGCCCTGGAAGTGCGAGCGTTGACCAAATTGCAGTTCTGTTCAAGACCGCTGAAAACAGTGGGTCACGTATGCACATTCCGAACGCAGATGGTAGCATGGCTGATCCCAGCAAATAGTGCACCATAAAATTCGGTCGACTCTCGCACGTCCTGGGCAATTTTGGCCCCGATGGCACATTCTCCGAACAATGGATATGCTCTGCAAGATGAAATACGGGAAGCACCTGTACTTTAATGGATATAGTACAGATTTAGCATACGGAGTCTTTCGTTTTCTGAATACGGCAAGCACCTGTATTTTAACGGTTATAGTACAAATTCAGCATACAGTGTGTTCCGTTTTCTGAATACGTGAAGCACCGTACTTTAACGGTTATAGTACAGATTCAGAACACAGAGTCTTCCGTTTTCTAGATACAGAAGCACTCGTATCTTGTATTACGGTCTCTCTTTTACAGTTGTCCGTTCTACGGAAATGACCGTTCTTAATTTACGGAAGAGTGTTGGGTCACAAATTACCAGCAAATTTTCTGTAACGTAAGGCAAATTTTTTTTACAGTGTAGTTACAGATAAGTTCAACTGTAAACTGAATGCTTTTTGAAAATATTTTACGCTTACTCAAATGAAACGGTGCTACACAAAAATCTGAACATATAGGGAATAGCGTTTCATATATTCGAACACTTTACTTGCTAAATTCATTACCCAATAAATGTGCGCAGCTATATTAAAGTCAAGTTTCCAGTGTTAGCAGAAGTGTTTCACACACCAGTACCTATTTTATTGAACATTCAAACAGACAGCTGCAACTGGAACCTTCTTTATGTATGAAATACACCATTTGACAAAGTTCGATACATTTATAGTTATATGAATGCAGAAATAAAATGCAGATACACATGGAGCGCCTTACCGTATACGTTGTGATTTTATGTGGCGAACCCTTCCCTTTAGGTAAAGTGAACGTATTTTCTCCGAGTATACATGGAATACTACGGGTAATTGTGGCGCATATTATTGCAAATACAGTTTTGTTGTATATACTAGGCCAGATGTCAACGTTTTCAGTTCCTTTAGTTCGTTATTTTAGTAATACTGCTAGTCGAGTCATTACAGGAAACAATAAAGGAATTCAATAAAGGGTGGAGGCACATGCTTACGTGAACGCGAAAGAGGCACCATACAGGGTCTTCTGAGCGTGATAAGCCTGGTCTACGAAGTGCCGTGCGCTCGGTTCTAGATTGGCGTAGCCATCGCCCAGGATGTTCATGTCGTCCTTGTAGAAAGACTCGTAGAACAAAACGTCGCAGAGGCCGTCAGGCGGCAGCGCTGACGCTTCGGGACGTAGCATGTTCGAGACGGTGCAGACCAATGTGTCTGCAGGTGCCTGTAACGCCACTGTCGGCAATGGAAAAGCATTTATACACTTATTTTTTATATTTATTGCGTACTGCTAGCTTAAAATGTAAGGCTGTTGCAGGGTTGGGACACAAATACAACAATTATAGTGGTTTCATACATGGTTGAGTTTGTGTTGGGAATTCGAAATATTGTGAACAAGAAATAAGGGCCATGCAGACGCTTTCCTGGTTGTCAGGTTAATGCAAACGATTCGCTTACACAAAGGTATTGATAATTTGGAGTAAGCGAATAAAGATGTTATTATAAATAAGAAATGAAAACGACTCGACACAAACAGTCATCGGCATGAAAACCACACATCAACATATTAATTTGATTTTTCTACCTAAGGCAGTAGGTAAATATAATTAGTAAGTTTTGAGGTAAACGTATCAGTTGAGCTACTATATACGGCGTGTTCAGGTAACCAATTCCACTCTCTTATGGTGTGTGGGAAAAACAAGGACTTAAATGAGTCACTGCATAATCTATAGCCTTTTAGGTGTCTATTATGTTTAGTTCTAATGGATCTTGTTTCTGGGAACGATAGAAATGGACAGCTCTTTCCGTTTACATCGTTACTGAAGAGCTGGAATAAGAACTTGAGACGCAGAAGATATGCGCGTTTGCTAATTTTGAAAAGACCCGCTCTCGCAAGTAGGTCCGCGGGCTAATGACAACGTCGATACTTGTTGTGCACAAATGTAATTGCTTTCCTTTGTACTTCTTGTAATCTATCAATACAGAACTTTGTGTGTAGAAACCAATTTATAATACTATATTCAAGAACCGAGCGAACTAAGGATGTTTATGCTAATAGTTTTTTACTTGGTGGAGCATTCCGAATTGCGCGTTTTAGTGAGCAAAGAGCAGAAAAGGCCTTTGATGAAATATATTCAACATGTTTATCCCATTTTAAGTCTGCGGAAATGATTACCTCTAGGCAGTTGTAGTGTTCAACGAGTTTGAATGGTACTTCACCTATCACCTAAGTGAAAGTAAGAGGTTTCTTCCGAGAACACCACCTAGCACGCCGTTTTATATCATCGAACACGTTACGTGATATGTGCTCATAGATCTCGATTGCTTTGTATCGCACACTTGGATTCCTGCACTGTCAGGTTAAAACTGCCTCATGATAACTTAAACTAACCTTCTGCAAACTGAGTAGGCTTAGGATATTTGGGATTCTTCTAAGACTACATTACCTGAACTTATTTCCAGGTATTTAAAACTATGCTTCTCGTTTTATATTACTTCGATAGCATGACTTGGCGTGTTGTGTGCCCCGCCATTACCACCTGGAAGCCATGCTGGAAAAATGGCACACAAATTACGTGATCGCTAAATAAGAAATTATGGCAAGTTCCACTCTGTCAAAACTGTTAGAACAGCGGCGCTGTTCTTTGCGTTTTCACAGAGTGGAACACTGGCCGTATAGCTTTTTAAGGTGTACGTTGTAGCTCATTCGTCGTCGCGACGTTCCTTTGCGTTGCTTGGTCTTGCCTCGCCATTGCAGCTTGTGTTGACGGTTCTTGCTCCTGACGCTGTTGTCGTAGCGCACACCTCGTGAGCACGGCTTTGTGGTCACTAACGCATAGAGCGAGCGGCACAGCTATCGGTTGCAGATCAGTTACCTTCGCGACGACCAAGTCAACGCAATTGCCCCAAATCTTAGTTGGTTGCTTGGCCCACGCATTGCTGAACCATGTTAATCCAAACTCCGCATGGATGTGCTCTACAATCCAGTTCTCCCGCAAAATGTGGATGTTGAAATTCCCGACAACGACAACGGGAACTCTTCCGTAGCGTGCGACGTCAGGCCCGTTCCCGCGCAAGCTTCGGATGGCACTCACGTCGGGCCGCTTTCTCCTAGGGAATATAAGCAGGCTTGGCCATACTGGAAGCACGAAGGCGGAGGAAGAAATGAAGTGACGGCTTTTGTGTATACCGCATCGAGCCTCTCACTGACCTACTTTCCGCATATGCTCATTGGCTGCTTCACTCACCCGCCCCATTCTAGGCGTGTCGCAGCTGCCTGTGTCACTCTCGCCTCTCTCGCTACCAGGTCACGTGACGAGCGTGACGCCAAGCTGCACGAATGCACGGGATCGACCAAGAACAGTTCCGCTCAGGCACGTACCCAGGATTTTTTTTCGGGGGGGGGCCCACCACCTCCATCATCATCATCATCATCATCATCATCACCACCACCACCACCACCACCACCACCACCACCACCACCACCACCATCATCATCATCATCATCATCATCATCATCATGTTTTATGTCCACTGCAGGACGAAGGCCTCTGCCTGCGATCTCCATTTACCCCTGACCTGCGCCAACCGATTCTAACTAGCGCCCGCGAATGTCCTAATTTCATCGCTCCACTTAGTGTTTTGTCGCCCTCGATTGCGTTTTCCTTCTCTTGGTATCCATTCTGTAACCCTAATGGTCCAACGGTTATCTAACCGGCGCATTACATGACCTGCCCAGCTACATTTTTTCCTCTTGATGTCAATTAGAATATCGTCTATACCCGTTCGCTCTCTGATCCAAACCACTCTCTTTCTCTCTTAACGTTATGCCTAGCAATCTTCGTTCGATCGCTCCTTGCGTGGTCCTTAACTCGCTCTCAAGTCTCTGCCCCATATGCACTGGCAAAATGCACTGATTGCACACCTTACTTTTCAATAATTATGGTAAGCTTCCAGTCGGGAGCTGGCAATGTCTGCCGTATGCGATCCAACCTATTTTTATTCTTCTGTAAATTTCCTTCTCATGATCAGGGTTCCCTGTGATTAATTGACCTAGGTAAACGTACTCCTTCACAGTCTCTAGTGGCCGACTGGCGATCCTGATCTCTTGTTCCTTTGCCCGGCAATTTATCATTATCGTCATCTTCTGCATATTAATATTCAACCCCACTCTTACACTCTCTCTGTTAAGGTCTCCAATCATTTGTTGTAACTCGTCTGCATTGTTGTTGAATAGAACAATGTCATCGGCAAACCGAAGGTTGCTGAGATATTTGCCGTCGATATTTACTCCTAAGCCTTCCCAGTTTAATAGCTTGAATTCTTCTAAGCACGCAGTGAATAGCTTTGGAGAAATTGTGTCTCCCTGTTTGACCCCTTTCTCTATAGGTATCTAGGTATCTATAGATTGCTGATGATATTATCCTTCTTATCTTTTAGTGCGTACATCATGGTTTGTCCTATTCCAAGTTTCTTTTTTACTGATTTCAGGCTGCGTTCATTTTTTACGGCTTCTTCAGTCTTTCTCGTGTTATAGTTTCGAATAGCAGTTATTTTCTCCTTGTTGATCAGTTTTGACAGTTCTGCGAATTGCGCAACGCTGTGCGGCCGCCACTCCCATACAACCGCGTAGAGCGCAGGACTCTGCGATTCTAGACGTACTGCGCTCACCGAGAAAGGTTAGAAAAACACTCACATAAGCACAGCAGAGAAGTGGCTACGTGAGGCGGTTCGACCGATAACTGTAGAAGCGTCATTCAAAGCAAGTAATTATTCTCCACTTCCGGCGGCGTTTCCTCTACTTCCTTTTTAAATAAAAAGATGTTGATCCATAAATAGTCTCATAAACAACAGTCAACATTTTTGGTTATTGCGTTGGCTCTCTCCCTTAGTAGATCGCTTAATTTCTCAACTCCTTGCGATTTTTGTTTCCAGTTGCCAAATTTGCACGAAAAGCGCTATACAATTAGGGAAAAACAGACGAGCTAACGGGCGACAGTCATCTTGCTAATGGGTTTAAGGATTGTTGCAGGGTTTCATGATGGACGCTCTTTCACATTATTTTATTTCCCACCTTATCTAACCCATATCACGTGTATAGGGTTCCGGGCATCTGCCAGCGTCGCGGCGAGCCGTGAGTAACTCAAGGAAATAATGAAGCACAGGGAAAACTTAAACGCAATTGGCGTTTTCTCCGGCCGCAACTCGTTCCATGAGAGTATACAGACCAGCTAAGTAACAGCCGCATCCCTCTCCTGGTCCCAGGATCAGCCTAAACAAAGAAGGTTGAACTAACAAAAGCAAGAGCTATGCGCGTGACGGTGGAATAGATGATGACAACTGAACGCATCTCGAGTTAATCGCGCGGGTGCGGAATCTATGAGAAAACTGTCCTTCACATTACAAGAGATGCCGATAACTACCGCCATCTAAAAGGAGTGAAATAGGCAGCATAAGGCTGACCGATGAACAGCTGCCAAGTCTCAACATTAATCTGGCGGCGCTTTAGGAATGTGTGAGGAGTGGTGGCGTGGGTGGGGAGGGGGGGGGGGGGTATGCCACTTGATTTCGGGGGGGGCCCGGGCCCCCCCGGGCCCCCCCCCCCCCCTGGGTACGTGCCTGGTTCCGCTGTTGAAAGAAAAGTCGCCACGGTGAGGATTCAATCCGCTGCCCCACCGCTGCTGCTCCGTACCGCTGCTGCTCCGTACCCGAACGCGCTAACCACTGCATCACCGTTGCGACAGGCCACAGTGTTCAACATCCTCGAGGATGTGTGCGTGGTCGGGCTCGGCCTGGCGGGCGGTTCACTAGATGGCGCATGATATGAATGGCGCCACTGTCGGCGCTATGGAGACTTCGTCGTCCGAAGGTGAATCGCTCGCGTCTATACATCATCAGGCAACGCAGCAAAGCGTGGCCCGAGGCGCCAGTTCACTGCTGACGAAGTAGGCGACGATCGCAACGCGGCGTGACGTGCCAATCCAGCTGCTGCACCGTGACTGCTTCGGTGGAGATGGATATAGGTGTGCTGTACAGTTCGTCGAAACAGGACTTGTGGCTGTGCGTGCCGTGGCACCAAATCTGTCTCAAATGGTCTCGGCAGCGTTCGTGTACGTACTCACCTCTCCAATAGACGCAGTCACTACTTCACGAGGCACTGAAGTCCACTTGGTGTTCGAGAGCATGCATGCTCACTGCGCGAAGTAAGGTATGCCCGGACATAATACTCCGTTCACAATGCCATGCTACTGTCGATTAATTTGGAAACGCAGGCGGCCTCGCCTAGCCTCTGGTCAACGACGACGAATAAGATGCAACGCTCTGGGGTATCCATCGGACGACGACTACGACAACCCCCCAGAGTATTAGGTGCAATTCGCCGATGAACCCAATAAAGAAGTGCATTGTGAACACCATGGTACCGCTCGGAAAATAAAGTCATCGCTCGGCAAATTGGTGTCAACGTGCTGAAAAGTAGTTTCATCGAGAAAGAACACTCAACCCAATGTAAAGGTAATATCAGACATCCAGCAAAACGTAGCGAACTGCTACAAAGGTCCCCCATACGCGTTCCTCGAAAGAAAAGGCCTCGCAGTTGAAGAAAAACACGTCCTTGGCGGCGATTTGAACGTCGGACAAACGCCTATGCAGGGCAGTCGCTCTAGCATCTGAGATAACCAGGCTTCTAGGAGATGGCAGCGCAAAGTCGAATTTATGAACAACTAGAAGAAAAGGCAAGAGTTTGACGTAATAGTTCTGCGCAAACCTGCAAGGGGGAGAGAGTAATCAATAAAAGGAAAATAAGACATCCACCCGAGCGTGGCAAATTGCTAAAACGACACCCATACGGGTTCGTCAAAAGAAAAAGCCTCGCATTTCAAGAGAAATTCGTCTTTGTCCGGGATTCCAACCCGGGACCACCGCCTTTCCGGGGCAGCCGCTCTACCATCTGAGCTGGCTCTTTCTATCGCCACCAACCCGGAGAACGTTAGCTTCAAAGCAGCCGTGCACAACACTGTGTAAAGCTTTGTTCGTATACACTACTTTCCGTCCTGCAATTATTTAACCAGCAACACTATAAGACCTTCGCAATTTTTTTCAGGGTAGCGTTCTACTTCCGGTGCTTTTGTTCATGACTTCGCTGATTTCTCGGTTCCTGTTGACAATCTTCTGACCTGAGGCACGTCTTTAGTCTGGTCCACATATTAGGGTCGATGATGTGCCATTTTGGGTCAAATGCTTCGACTATCCCACAACCTGGCGCTGTCCTGCTACAGCGGAATCATGCATTTGAAGAGCAAATCGTGGCTTTCGCGTGCGGTCGACTTTTTTCTGCCAAGTGAAACGGGAACATATAAGTGATCGGTGAATTTGATTTCATTTTGCAAACTGAATATCAACTTTAGATGGACTTTCGTGCTTTTGTTGATGCCTTGTGATTCGTACTTCGTAGATTTTCGCACTGTAGGCGTGTGAGTATGAATTACTAACTATCCAGGTGAAAAGAGCGTGGAACGCATATTGCGGGACACAGAGCAATCCACAAAGCAAAAGTAACCTGTGTTTCATACAGATGATTGGCATTCTTTCTCCTGGCCCAGAATAGCATTACACTTAAGCATGCCTTCTAATTTAGTGATGTCAGGAGTTCTTATACCTATTTAGTGTGCGTCATCAGCAATTGCCATATTTTGTAAAAACAGTAGTACTCTGTCCTTATCGTACCGTTTTGTACAAAAGAACAAATTGGTAGTGAAAGATCTATCTATGTCTGCTCTAGTAGCGCATGGCTGCGCATTTTTGCACTATATATACAGTAATAGTTATAGCGGTTCCCAGTTTCACGTTTAGAAGCAGCTAATTTCCATGTTAAGCTTACTTTCTCGGCTGCTAAGTTCTAAATGCATGTGAGCAAAACTATATTATGTATATTATGTATGGCTATATTATGTTTTCTGTTTATTTGTTGTACGCATACATTGCTTTCTAGTCCGTGGATTTTATAGGGCACCTCGGCCTGTTGAGGTACATTACATAAGTACACGGACAGTGCTCGTACAGAAAATTGCACCTTCCACGTGCGTGCGTAAATATTGGCGGGAAACATTTTAATTGTAATCATTAGGACACATCTTGTTGCTAAATTGGGTCCCAGCAGTAGAAGAGTTGCTTGCTTTGTGGAAATGCTAAGAGAAGCATGATTACGACATGTCTATTCTCACGTTTTTTTTAAGGCGCGTTGGTGTGGCAGTTATGACGGCTTTTCGCCGCTAGCAGGAAGCTATTGCAGCACTTATTTGGAACGACATTGAGTTTCATAGCTCCTCCAGGGCCATGCATGAATCATGAAAACACACTGAACGCTTGGCAGCACATTTCTGGAGACTGTCCTTATGACCGTTGGTGTTTCATAGTTTTATTTTAGTTTTACGTGCACGCGTAGCTACACTCATGGACATCTTTCTGTGGCTATGAAAAGAAAGCTACGGAGGCAAAGCACGCACAAATAAGAGCGCTTCTGAAAAGAGTCCCGCGATTTCATCCACGTTAGTTTACGCAGGGGAAGAGAAAGAAACACCTTATTAGGAACAGTTAAATTAAGACAAAACACACCACTGAATGCAAAAGTTTACATATTGGGCGGCTTTTCTTTTCCGCGTATGGGGAAACAGAAACACGATGCCGCCGCACATGGAACCTGCGTCAATTCGCCGTCTTTTGCAGCAACCAAAAGTACTGTGAAACTGTGCGGTTCTTTGCTTACATGACGGTATACGGATTAGTTACACCATTACACCGTCGAGCGAGGCGACATGTAATTCTTGTACCACTTTCAGAGACAACTTAAAATATTTTTGTCATACAAACTTGCTAGGTTGAGCCGATATAACCCACAGTCTTCTCATTCCAACCAAAAACATGTCAGTAGCAGACAACCCGCTTAGAATGCTGATTTGGCTGCAACATGGCGGTAGCGCCATCTGTAGTGGAACTCACCTTTAAGCACTACTGTACGTGTCTTGCTGTTTCTCACTGTAACCACGTCTGCTAACCCATCCCCGCCCAGTACGAACTGCCAACTCCGTTCAGAAACACAGGTGAAGGCTTAGCCTTGTCTTGGCAGCATCCGGAGAGCAGAACATCACGTGAGATATTTTCGCATATCTAGGCTAGCCAGTGTCTATAAATATATCACATATGCTAAAACGTCGATCAGTTAACGCTGTAATAATTGCCCTTCCTTCACAGCATTTGCTTCTCAGCCACGTACCATGTTCCGATGGAGTATGACAGCGTTGAAACGCAAGAAGCCTGAAAACGCTGCTTCCGAAACATCCACCCGAAGCGGTCATCTTCGCTGTTATCATTGCTTATAGTGTCTCACATAGGCAAATAAACGGCACGTTATTCTCACTGCCTTATTGCCACATACGAACGCATATCGTGCAATGGAAGCTACCTGATCGCTTTCGGTTTACATGAAGCGATTGGTAGAGAATCTTCAGGCAAGAATAATTAGCAAACTCGTCTAGAATGCGCGACTAATGTGAAGCACAAGCTAACATTGTTCCATAGAAGCACTGTGATTTAGCGCATGTCTTTCGAAATGCATGTCATAGGTGGTTTTTGTCGTGCACAACGACACAACGATCAAGTTCGAATTAGTGTAGAGCTTCACGGAAAGTGTTGGCTTGCGTTTTAGTTCATATCCATGATGAATATTTGATGTAATCGCTTGCAATGCATATTTCTAAAGGATTGAAAGTAGTGCGCTTTAGAATGAACAAGGGTTTCACGAACGAAACTTCCGCAAAGTACAGTGAACCTTAAGCTGGTACGTGAAGCCTACATTGAGCTTTACGTTTTCTCTAGCAACTCATTAATACGGAGCTCTACACCCACCTGGAACTGGCGTAGCCCTAGTAGTCCTACGCGATGCACGGGTAAGCGGCCTCGCCACAGCTCCGTTGTCTTTGTGGCCACCGCTTGAGTTACGGCCTTCGAAGATTGTCGTTTCCTGATCATCTGAATGCGAGCAAAAGAATCAGTAGTGAGCTTTAAAACTTGTGTTGAAGAAGACTAGCTACGTACACTGCGGACTGGCATTCATCATAATCATCAGTTGTGGAGGAATTGAAAGAACTAGCCAAATGGGTTCGCCAGCTGTGAGCTGTCTTAACTCCAGCTTTCCTTTTTTTTATGGTAGCTCACGCGTTTACACTCTTAAAAAACAAACCTCAAAATATTGGACTGCTGGCAATTTTAGGGACGTGATCTTCTGCCACAAGCTTTTGATAATAAGGTCTGCACTAAATCGACCTTTTGTAAAGACCAGAGCACCCTTTTCTTATGCAAGGTGCTTTTGAAGCCCTTAATATTAGGTAGCAGGTATAAACATCAGCCTTAGTGTCATGAGAACGACGATCACCGTCACGTCCCCAGTCACCAATCTTTGCAAATAATTTATCCAAAAAGGCCCGATTGTTTGAAGATAGCCCAATGTTCTCCAGCTAAAATTATTTCCATTTCGGAATGGGCAACGTACAAGAGAGAAGCAGGATTTATTTAGTGATGTCATCCAAACATCAAACGGCGCAAATGTGGTGTTGGACAATGTAAATCCAAAAGTGGAGAATAGGGCTAACCACATATAGAAGAGCAGAAAAATAACGCAAACATGCATATAAACTAAAAATTAAAAAAGTTTTGACGAAGACCACATACACGGTTGATGGCGCACGTCTTGTGTAACTTTATTGAAATTTAGACAACATATAATTGTCCAGGTAAAGAGAACTAAAGGTGACACACGTGTTCACCTGGACTAGGCCCTAGACGCCCTGCATGCACGCAGACAATGTTTCGACATAATGAATGACGAAGTACGAACAATTTCTTACAGAAAGACTACAACAATTCACATACAGCAATATACATATTAAAAGTACATCGTACGTTCAAATCAATCTAATTAAAAATTTAAAATCACCACAATCATGTTCATTTGACAAAAAACAAAGGAAGAAATCCGTACTGGCTTATGCACGATTCAAGAAAAAACGGTTTGCCTGTTTTCGGCAAGCAGGCAAAGAGAAACAAGTTTCCAAGATATCGATCAGATCAGAATAAAGGTTTAACAGATTAGGATTTTGCCAACCTAATAGCTGTGTGCGCAGCTCGTCCTACATTTAAACTAAACTAAGTATCAAAAGCAGAAAGACGACATAAGCAATGAAAGAAGGACCAACATCCACGATAGCAATCACACGGAATGACCGAACGATGAAATGCGACTGTTTTAGTGCCTGTTTAGTCACTTGTGGGACAATGCCACCATATACATCCCACTGTGTAATGTGCGCAGAAACGCGTCTGAAGAGCAAATGAGCGCGTTTAACTTGGTTGTTTTGTGCTTCTTTCTGTCTAATGTTTTCGTCGACTCACGCGGGAATAGGTTTCGGAGGGCTAATATGAGGCGACAAGCGTGCAATAGGCAGAAACATTTTATTTTTGGAACGCTTCCTGGATTTGGCTGATATTTCTCACGAGGAGAAAATTCTTGAAATGGCCGAAAAGTAACCCTGGGGCGCTATAACGTAAAACTATTCCAAACTTTTCTGTACCAATTCTGCTATCAGCCCTCCACGATTGATCAAAAACTTTTTTCGACCGCGCCCACTTCACCCGTCTGTCACGCTTCGTCATGAAAACCGCGATACCTCCCCATCTGATATGATGTGCACACACTGATTATGCATGATTTGAAAGAAAAAAGAAAAAACTGACTGTGGCTTAGCTAAGGTTAAGCCCTGGATGCGAAGCATACTAGCCTTTATTTTAACGCGACAGCGCTAAGGAGCTCGTGTCGCAGAAAAGCCGGTGTGGTCGGCGTCGGCTCAGGCGTGCGGCGCTTGCTCAGGCGCACATTTCGTTGTCGCGCCGAACGCTGCGTTGCTCGACGCTCACCGCGTCCGACGTGGGGCGCGTAGTCGCTGCGCCGTAGCAAAGCCACCTAGAAACAGTCTCTATAGCACACCGCAACCTTCGCTTCTCATTCCAACGAGCAGCTCTGTCTCCAGGAGGCATCTCACCTCGTGAGTGTCTAGCAGAGGCAAGCGCAGCTGCTTATATACCGCCGCGATGCCGCGAGTGACGGCGCGAGTTGGAGCCCCGTTTCTCCTCTGTCGTGACGCCACGGTGTCACGTGGTCAGCCTTGAAGGCGACGCCGCGAGCGACGGCGCGAGTTGGAGCCCCGTTTCTCCTCTGTCGTGACGTCACGGTGTCACGTGGTATTGAAGGCGACACCGCCGCGCCCGAGGAGCTGGGTTGAACTGTAGTAATATGCTCCGCATAAAACGGTTATTTCTGATTTGACCCTTTTTTGCGATTAGCCCTCGGCTATTGGCAAAAAGTTTTTGGGCTGCACCCACTTCACCTGCCTGTCACGCGACGTCACAAAACCGCTCAAACTCACCGCGTCAAAGTGACGTGTACGCGATAAAGATGCATTAATATGCCGAACAAAACTGAATTTTTTTCGGAATAGCCGCAGGCTGCCCCGATCCAAAAGGAATAAAAGATGGCTGCCGCCGATCGCTGAGACACTGGCTTCTCGCACCTGCCGGAGAGCATGGGTGTATTTGCGTATAATAAAACTTCTTGCGTGGCCGTGTAACGTTTTCGAGCCCTTTCATCACGTTTACCGCATCATTCTGCCAACTCTTCTTTGCTGAGGGTCAGCGTTAGCGTCATTCTTAAGCTTCCGTTGCATGTCGCCGTGATTTTCGACCAGCCACCACAAGCAAAGTAAGGGAAAGCCGACCAATCGCCGCCGCCGGCACCACCCTCTTCATCCGGTTATCGATTTTCAGTGCACAGGCTCTGGCCCAGTGAATCCCTCTCCACTTGAGCGTTCTCCTCGCCTCTTGTCAGCCAATTAGATACGACAAGCCGCTCAGTGTAGGCAATGTTACTCGTTTTTCAAGCAAACAAAATGACCTCCTATGAACGAGGAGAACGTTTGATCGGTCTGTTCGGACAGCCCTGCGAGTGACAGCCCGGTGCTTGCGTCGGTGGTTATGCAAATTTGACGTCAGGAGTTTGGAATAGAAACAGATTGGAATGGTTTTACGTTATAGGGCCCCTGTTTCCTGCGTTTAAATTTAACAGTTACATGACAATAAGAAGCCACATTTGTACCCTAAAGCGATAACTAGTCCGCAAAAGTTGCCCTTATGAATGCACGTGCAAAAATGAATGAATGAATGTGCGTGGTTAAGTGGCGCAAGGGCCAGATATGGCCAAAGAGTGCGAAGACAGTGTTAGTGATTTCGCGGTGATGATAATGAGTTCTGTGAAGATGTGACGTGGCTGTAAGGAGGCCTAAAAATAGTCACTGTAAAGTGCGTAAAATCTACGTGCTATAAAATTATGGCGATGACTAATGATGAATACTATGAACATTAAAATCCATCGTAGAAGAATGATGCATTATTTAAAATATGCGAGAAGTTATTTTGCTTACAGCACTACTGCCTCGCCAGAGCCCTTCAACCATAAGGGCCTAGAGGCATGTGCTATTCAAAATAATTATCACAGCGGCATCCTATGAAGAGGGGAGGCGCTACGAACATGTGGGGCTAATAACGTGCAACACATCTTTAAAAAAACCTATGACTGCCTTGGTGTCAAAGAGTAGTTCTGGACCAAGAAACATAACAGGATGAAGGTGGATGTGCTGCCATTATGCGAAGAGAAAATGTTTCTTTCTTTCAGCTTCGGCTTCCCGACACTCCAGTAGGACGTGGAGGACGGTCAGCCTCTCGCCGCATCTACCACAGGTTGGAGGCTCGTTTCCCGTGAGTAAAAAGTTATGTGTGCCAAATGTGTGTCCTATTCTTAGACGACAGAATAGGACATCTGTCCGGCGGGATTTTGTTACAGGAGGCCAGAAACCTAATTGTGGCTTTATTACATGCAGCTTGTTATTTGTTTCCAGGTTCCACAAGTGTTGCCAGTAGTTTTGCAGTTTTTTTCTTAGGAAAGGTTTCAGGCATGTGACAGAGACCGAAGCAGTAGGATTAACTGCATGCATTCAAATTGGTGTGGCCATCTGGTCCGCTAGAACGTTACCCTCGATGCCCCTATGTCCAGGCACCCAGCATATACTCACATGTTGGCTAGATATATATGCTTTGCACAGGTCAGAGCAGAGTTCATCAATTACCGGATTTTTGTGGTTACAGATTGACATCAAGGCCTTCACAACACTAAGGGAGTCCGTATATATAACTGATTTCTTGAGTTTTTATTTCTTTACATGCTTTGCAACCGACAACAGTGCGCAGGCCTCGGCCGTAAAGATACTGGTTTCTGCATGTAGTACATCGGATTCCGAGACGGATGAACCGACGGCTGCATAGGACACCCCGTCGTGTGACTTCGATGCATCTGTGTAGAACTCCGTGCAGGCGTATTTGTAGTGGAGTTCCCGGAAATGCATTTGGATTTCAATCTCTGGAGCATGCTTTGTGACTTGCACAAGATACTGCATTGTATGAGCTGCCACTCCCAAGGAGGTAGCAGCTTGGCTGGATGCATTAGGCGGAGCTGGAGCAGTAGGACATGCATTTGATCACTAAGCTCCCTCACACGCAGCGAGAAAGGCTGTCTTAAGGAGGGACGATTATAAAAGAGCGCAGCATATGTCATATCGTTAATGGTATTAAAGCACGGATGTTGAGGATATGAGTGGACTTTCAGAAAATATGTTTGGCTGATGTATGTTCTCTCCAGATGAAGTGACCACTCATTTGATTCAGCATATAAACTTTCAATGCGACTTGTTCTGAAAGCTCCAGTGGCCAGACGGATTCGTAGATGGTGGAACGGATCTAGCATCTTTAGCGCGCTCAGAGCTGCAGAATGATACATCACGGCACCGTTGTCCAACCGTGATCGAATGAGGCTCTTGTAAGGATTCATTAAACATTTCCTGTCGCTGCCCCATGTTGTGTGGGATAACACTTTAAGTTCGTTGATTTTAAGCATTTGACTTTGGGGTACTTTATGTGTGCAATAAAGGGTAATTTAGAATCAAATATGATGCCTAAGAACTTGTGTTCTTTGTTCACAGGAATTCTCTGACCATACAATTCGATACTGGGTTCTGCAATGAGCCCTCTCTTTCTTGTGAAAAGCACGCAAAAATTTTTGTTGGGGTTCAATTTAAACCCGTTTTCCTCTGCCCACTTGGAAACCTTGTTCAAGCCCTGCTGTACCTGTCTCTCACATGCTGTGACGTTGCAGGATTTGAAGCCTATTTGTATATCGTCTACGTATACGGAATAAAAAATGGCCGGTGGCAGTCTCAATAATTTCTCTCATCGTATTCGAGTGCTGATTGCCGTGTTATAGTTTGTTAACGAAGCTTTCCCGTCAAGTCTAAATATTTTAAGGCAGCTTCTCGTGTGCGTATCATGGCCACGCACGCTTATATCGCCTTCCGTTTCTCTACCACGGTTGCGCTTTATAACCACGGCGCTGCAATTTCACTCTCCTTTCCTTTCTTCTCCGCCCTTAAACTGGCTCTCTTAGCTACTACACGCAGAGACAAAACAACAGCGCGCGCATGCGATCCCATAGATGAGATGAATACATATATATATAGAAAATTATCAGTTATAGCTCTCGTAGTATAGCCTTCTTGGCCGTTTCCTTTTTTTTCTTTCTAAAGCAGTCCTATTAGGGTTATTATAGTTACACGAAGGTATTTCGCCCTCGTCAGCAGCAGTCCTTAGTTAGTTATTCCGGCGGCTAGCTTCCCACGCTAGGCGTGGCGCCCTCGCACCTGTTTAAGCTGTAAGTATGAGGCTGTAAGTATGTAAGTATGAGGCTCGGAGCAGGAGCTATGGCGCTTGAAAGTAAACTGGGGTCTGACGAACCTGCCGACTGAGCTATCTTTCGGGGCAGCATCCAAAGGTCACGAGTTCAAATCACCTGTTATGTTCTCTTTTTTTCTCCATTTTCTTTTTCTTTTTTTTCTTTCTTTTTAATGTCTTTTCCTTTAGTTTTTTATCACTGTACGGGAACGCTCACAAGAAAATTTATATATATCCTCAATTATGTATGGCCACACATGTGCAGGTCATAAATACCAGGTTCTGTAGCCGAGTGCCATTCGTGCGGTATAACCGAGCTCAGATTGGTTCACCTTGGCTGATCAAATAGGGCACCACTCTAGGTTAAATGAGGCGTACAACTCCTGCGGGACCCACCGTGGTTGCTCAGTGGCTATGGTGTTAGACTGCTGAGCACGAGGTCGCGGGATCGAATCCCGACCACGGCGGCTGCATTTCGATGGGGGCGAAATGCGAAAACACCCGTGTACTTAGAATTAGGTGCACGGTAAAGAACCCCAGGTGGTCAAAATTTCCGGAGTCCTCCACTGCGGCGTGCGTCATAATCAGAAAGTGGTTTTGTCTCGTAAAACCCCATAATTTATTTTTTTAAATTTAACTCCTGCGGGGACGGTAGAGTATCCGTCTCCCGTGCAAGGGGACCGTGGTTCAAATCCCGGTGCTGCGCAATTCTCCACCGGAAAATAATAAGAAAAACCATGTGTTGACAAAATTGCACAAACAGGCCTGGAGTGCGGCCTGATCCCGGTGACTAGAACCGGTAACGCACTCTCTCACCAGAGCAGGATTGGCCACCCCGGTGCAGTACTTGGCCACAACCTCCTATATGAATACAACAATCAAACACAGGCCCACAGTCCCCAGCAGCCGCGAAGCAACCGACCACGGCGGCGGTCAGATCTGTGACGCTGCAGAGGGTGCTAAGAGTACCTGGCTCCGGACAGGCCGCCATTGGAATCTGAACCTGGCAATGTTTAACGTTAGAACGGTATTTAGTGAGGCGAGTCTAGCAGTGTTATTGGAGGAATTAGAGGGTAGTATATGGGATATAATAGGGCTCAGTGAGGTTAGGAGGACAAAAGAAGCATATACAGTGATTAAAAGTGGGCACGTCCTGTGCTACCGGGGCTTAGCGGAGCGACGAGAACTAGGAGTCGGATTCCTGATTAATAAGGAAATAGCTAGTAACATACAGGAATTATGTAGCATTAACGAGAGGGTGGCAGGTCTTGGTGTGAAACTTAATAAGAGGTACAAAATGAAGGTTGCACAGGTCTACGCCCCTACATCCAGTCATGATGACCAGGAAGTCGAGAGCTTCTATGAAAATGTGGAAACGGTGATAGGTAGAGTGAAAACTAAATACCCCATTCTAATTGGTGACTTCAATGCCAAGGTAGGCAAGAAGCAGGCTAGAGACAAGGCAGTGGAGGAATATGGCATAGGCTCTAGGAATAGCAGAGGAGAGTTAGTAGAGTTTGCAGAACAGAATTATATGCGGATAATGAATACCTTTTTCCGCAAGCGGGTTAGTCGAAAGTGGACGTGGAGGAGCCCGAATGGTGAGACTAGAAATGAAATCGACTTCATACTCTGCGTGAACCCTGGCATCATACAAGATGTAGACGTGCTCGGCAAGGTACGCTGCAGTGACCATAGGATGGTAAGAACTCGAATTAACCTAGACTTGAGGAGGTTACGGGAGGAACTTGTACACAAGAAGCCAATCAATGAGTTAGTGGTAAGAGGGAAACTAGAGGAATTCCGGATCAAGCTACAGAACAGGTATTCAGCTTTAACTCAGGAAGAGGACCTTAGTGTTGAAGCAATGAACGACAATCTCATGGGCATCATTAAGGAGTGTGCAATAGAAGTCGGTGGTAACACCGTTAGACAGGAAACCAGTAAGCTATCACAGGAGACGAAAGATCTGATCAAGAAGCGCCAATGTATGAAAGCCTCTAACCCTACAGCTAGAAAAGAACTGGCAGAACTTTCTAAGTTAATCAACAAGCGTAAGACAGCGGACATCAGGAACTATAATATGGATAGAATTGAACAGGCTCTCAGGAACGGAGGAAGCCTAAAAACAGTGAAGAAGAGACTAGGAATAGGCAAGAATCAGATGTGTGCGTTAAGAGACAAAGCCGGCAATATCGTTACTAATATGGATGAGATAGTTCAAGTGGCTGAGGAGTTCTACAGAGATTTATACAGTACCAGTGGCATCCACGACGATAGTGGAAGAGAGAATAGCCTAGAGGAATTCGAAATCCCACAGGTAACGCCAGAAGAAGTAAAGAAAGCCTTATGAGCTATGCAAAGGGGGAAGGCAGCTGGGGAGGATCAGGTAACAGCAGATTTGTTGAAGGATGGTGGTCAGATTGTTCTAGAGAAACTGGCCACCTTGCATACGCAATGCCTCATAACCTCGAGCGTACCGGAATCTTGGAAGAACGCTAACATAATCCTAATCCATAAGAAAGGGGAAGCCAAAGACTTGAAAAATTATAGACCGGTCGGCTTACTGTCCGTTGCCTACAAAGTATTTGCTAAGGTAATCGCAAATAGAATCAGGAACACCTTAGACTTCTGTCAACCAAAGGACCAGGCAGGATTCCGTAAAGCTACTCAACAATAGACCATATTCACACTATCAATCAAGTGATAGAGAAATGTGCAGAATATAACCAACCCCTATATATAGCTTTCATTGATTACGAGAAAGCGTTTGATTCAGTCGAAACCTCAGCAGTCATGGAGGCATTACGGAATCAGGGTGTAGATGAGCGATATGTAAAAATACTGGAAGATATCTATAGCGGCTCCACAGCCACCGTAGTCCTCCACAAAGAAAGCAACAAAATCCCTAGAAAGAAAGGCGTCAGACAGGGAGATACGATCTCTCCAATGCTATTCACAGCATGTTTACAGGAGGTATTCAGAGGCCTGGAGTGGGAAGAATTGGGGATAAAAGTTGATGGAGAATACCTTAGTAACTTGCGATTTGCTGATGATATTGCCTTGCTTAGTAACTCAGGAGACCAATTGCAATGCATGCTCACTGACCTGGAGAGGCAAAGCAGAAGGGTGGGTCTGAAAATTAATCTGCAGAAAACTAAAGTATTGATTAACAGTCTCGGAAGAGAACAGCAGTTTACGATAGGTAGCGAAGCACTGGAAGTGGTAAGGGAATACATCTACTTAGGGCAGGTAGTGACCACGGATCCGGATCATGAGACTGAAATAACCAGAAGAATAAGAATGGGCTGGGGTGCGTTTGGCAGGCATGCTCAAATCATGAACAACAGGTTGCCACTATCCTTCAAATGGAAAGTGTATAACAGCTCTGTGTTAGCAGTACTCACATATGGGGCAGAAACCTGGAGGCTTACGAAAAGGGTTCTGCTGAAATTCAGGACGACGCAATGAGCTATGGAAAGAAGAATGATGGGTGTAACGTTAAGGGATAAGAAAAGGGCAGATTGGGTGAGGCAACCAACGCGGGTAAATGATATCTTAGTTGAAATAACGAAAAAGAAATGGGCATGGGCCGGACTTGTAATGAGGAGGGAAGATAACCGATGGTCATTAAGGGTTACGGACTGGATTCCAAGGGAAGGGAGGCGTAGCAGGGGGCGGTAGAAAGTTAGGTGGGCGGATGACATTAAGACGTTTGCAGGGACAACATGGCCACAATTAGTACATGACCGGTGTAGTTGGAGAAGTATGAGAGAGGCCTTTGCCCTGCAGTGGGCGTAACTATGATGATGATGATGATGATGGTGGTGGCAGTGAAGCACGTAGCGCGTTCATCTTAACGATAAAGAGAGCCCAGCTGAGCACGCCTTCCTGAGGTACACCAGTTTCCTGCGTAAAAGGACGTGACATTGCATTACCGACTTTTACTCGGAAGGTATGATTTGACAAATAGCTTTCAAATGTGTTCAGCATATTTCCACGGATGCTAATTTCCGACTGGTCTCGCAAGATTCCGTAACGCCATGCCGTGTCATATACCGTCTCCATATCGAGGAATATCGATAGGAAAAACTGTTTCTGTATAAATGTATCGCGGATATTTCCTTCAATGCGCACAATATGATCCGTTGTCGACCGCCCTTGTCGGAATCCACACTGATAAGGATAGAGCATATTGTTGAGCTCAAGGAAATGTATAATTCTGCGATTTATCAATTTTTCAAGAAGCTTACACAGACAATTAGTTAGAGCTATCGGACGGTAACTTGCCGCCAAGGAAGGGTCTTTTCTGTGCTTCAGAACAGGCACCACAATCGCTTTTTCCGTGTGGATGGGAGGTATCCGGAAGCCCAAATATTGTTTAATAGTGCAAGTAGTGTAACTTGTGTGTCAGTATGTAGGTTTCTGATCATGTCATACATGACTCTGTCAGGTCCCGGTGCAGTGCTTTTGCATGTGTTCAAGGCAGCTCTCAACTCGGCAATACTGAAAGGCCGGTTATGTGGTTCATTCTGCCTGGATTTTCGTATGATTGGCTGACGTTCTATTATTTCTTTATATTTAAGAAAGGACTGGGAATAATTGATTGAGCTCGACACACGCTCAAAGTGCTCCCCAAGTGAATCTGCCTGGTCTTGCAAGGTTTCGCCTTGTCTGTTTACCAACGGGAGGGAGTATGTTTGTCACCCCTTTATCCTACTAACCCTGTTCCAGACTTTGGCCTCATCTGTATACGAGTTGATACCCGATGAAAACGTTTGCCAACTCTCTCTTCTTGCCTGTCGGCGGGTTCGCCTGCCTAGGGATTTTACTTTCTTAAAGTTTATAAGATTATCCGCAGTGGGGGAAGCGGTAGCAACCCCCACGCTTTGTTTTGTTTCTTACGAGCAATCCTACAATCGTCGTTCCACCACGGGACACGCCATTTACATGGCAAGCCATTTACTTGTGATATGCATTTAGATGCGGCATCTATTATCAAGGCTGTAAAATACTCCACAGCAGCATCAATTCTTAACGAGGAGGTGTCATGCCATGAGATACCAGTAAGAGTTCGAAATTTATCCCAATCAGCTGCATGTCAATCTTCTACCGAGGTGCCTGTGGTGGTTATTCGTTTTCTTTAGGTTTTCGTAGTAGTACGGGGAAGTGATCGCTTCCGTAAGGGTTCTTTGCAACTTCCCATTCGAGTTCAGGCAGCATAGAAGGAGAAACTACGCTGAGATCGATTGAAGAAAAGGTTCTGTTTGCTAGAGAGTAATATGTGGGTTCCTTCTTATTCAGAAGGCACGGACCACACAAAAAAGGAACTGTTCCACAAGACATGCTCGCGCATCTATACTAGAGTCGCCCCACAGGGAGCTGTGCGCATTGAAATCGCGAAGAACAACATAAGGTTCTGGCAATTCGTCTATAAATGACTGAAATTCATGTTTGTTTAATTTGCAGTGTGGAGGTACGTAAATCGAGCAAATCGTGACCAGTTTACTTAGGAGAACAACTCGAACCGCCACTGCATCAAGGGGCATTTGTAGCTGTAAACGCTGACACGAAATGCTTTTATGAATGAAAATGGCAACACCGCCTGATGATACGCCAGCATCATCGCGAGCTTTGCGAAACTTGACATATGGTCGGAGAAAATTTGTGTGTTGTGGTTTTAGGTGTGTTTCCTGTAGACGCAGCACTTTTAGATTGTGTTTTTGGATAACTTCTTGCACGTCATCAAGGTTCCTAAGAAGACCTCTGACGTTCCATTGAATTATGAGTGTATCCATATTGGAAGTAAACAGGTGCTGTGTATAAGGAAACAGTAGTAATAATTACAGATATTTCAGAGATTAGGTTTCAGAGCTCTTTCGAGGCCCTGTAACCGGGGTTTTGCTCTTTTTGAAGCGTTCGAGGGAAGCTCGTCGCTCCTTAGGCGCTTGGTGCGCCTAGAGGATAGGTGTAGTGTCCATTGTCTCTTGTTAGGGGCAGGACACATGCTCTTGCGAACGAAAAGTTTCCCGAGACAGTCCCGTCTTGGGAGGCCAAGACCCCTGCGCCCACCAGCCCGGAGGTCGATGGGGCTCCCTGAGGGATTTGGCTGCGCCGGCTGTTGCCAGCGCCGGAAGAGGCCGGGGGGGTTGGGGCAGTCTCGGCTGCGCCCACCTTCGGGGTTGATACTTCCTTCTGCTCGCTTGGCGGAGCAGCACTAGCTGCGACCACCGTGAGGGCAGATGGCGTAACTGCCGACTCACTGCTTGTGGGTCGGACAGCCGCCGGAGGCCGTTGTGACGCTGCTCCCTGACGCGCCACTTCGGCAAAGCTTTTCTTTGGCAGGTATGCTACCCGCCTTCGTGCCTCTTTGAACGATATATTCTCTTTTACTTTTATCGTTACAATTCCTTTTTCCTTCTTCCAGGAGGGGCACGACCGCGAGTACGCGGCGTGATCCCCGTCACAGTTTATACAGTGGAGAGAGCTCTAACAAGCTACAGTGGCGTGTTCAAGGGCACTACATTTCACACATGTTTGGCGGCCCCAGCAGCTCTGCGAACTATGGCTGAAACGCTGGCATTTGAAATATCTTAGGGGATACGGCACATATAGTCTGACACGGAACTTGATGTACTCGGCCACTGCAGACTCGGGCAGAATACTTGAAACAACTATGAGTATTAGGTGCTTCGTTTGAAATTCTTTTCCATCCCTTCTCATCCTAATTCTTCTCACATTGACAACATTCTGATCACTGAAGCCCTCCAGGAGCTCAGCGTCTGTCAGCTGGAGCAAATCATCATCCGAGACAACGCCACGGGTGGTGTTGAGAGTGCGGTGTGGAGTTACTGTCAATAGAACATCTCCAAATGATACTAGACTGGGCAACTTTTCGTACTGTTTCTGATCATATAGCTCTAAGAGGAGATCACCACTTGCCAGCCTTTGTACCTTATAGCCTGGACCAAGGACATCAGTTAAGGACTTGGAAACTAGAAAAGGGAAATGTTTCGTTCTTGCTTATCGCATTTTTCTGAGTGGATCACATGGTAACGTGGGAAGTATGGTCTTTGACGTCCAAGGAACTCGAAATCTTCATCGGTGCGCCCTCTTTTGTGAAAGTGATCAGGAAGCGGAGGGAAGGAGCTAGCAATAAAGGAATTGAATTTTCGGCGATAACGCCAGCCACACACCATGGAGCCCTACAAGGGGACGCTACAAGGACTGTATGTACAGGTCCTGTAAACGCCAGCTGTACGTCATCACTATAACCAAATATGAAATAACCTAGGTTGGCTATTCAGACAAGGTTAACCCTTGCAGCCTGGAAAATTGGAAGTAAAAAGAAGCCAACAGAAGACAGGAAAGATGAAAAATCAGAGAAAGACGAAGGCTGGAGGGAGAGAGAGACAGGAAAAGGCAACTACCGATTTCCCCCGGGTGGGTCAGTCCGAGGGTGCAGTCTACGTGAAGCAGAGGCCAAAGACGTGTGTTGCCTCCGCCGGGGGGCCTTAAAGGCCCGAAGACCCTGCATTGCCTCAACCCCCAGAATCCCTCTTTCCCCGGACACGGCTAAGCCGCGCATGGCTACACGCGGGAGGCTCCAACCCTCGTGTGCTCGGGTACGTGGTGTTGCAACACACCAAACGCCTGCTGACGCAGACGCCCCTGCGGGGGCACGTGCAAAAACACGCGTGTCCGAAATGCTGATGATGCCGTTAAGTTCAATGCATACACGACAAGTTCGCACAAACTATTTGCGTATGTCCTTCATTGTAGCGCATTTGTGTTTTGCGTCGAGCTTGGGTTTGTTGTATAAGAGAAATGATTACATACGATTCTTTATTGAAAACCTACAAGGTCTACGGAACGAATGAGTCCCACTTTTGTAAAAAGCCGTTTCTTCTGAGTGAGACAAATACGTCCCACATTTTAGATATCTGGTTGCGCAAAAGTAAAATTACTTGCCAGCTATTTCGAAGCACAACATTTACTTGTGTCGCACAGAAAGTGTTTTATTTCGTGAGCAAATTATTCAAATAACCTTCTGACGCCATCTGGCCCAGCTGGGCATGATGGCGACCTTTGAAGCAACTCCGATGCTCGCCAAGCTAGATTTCTCGACGGCGCTGTGTGTGCTCTGCATATACATTGTCACATGTAGGTCGCAATGAATACGTACGGACGTGTGCATCTTATTATGCGGTTGGTCATCCACACTTTATGAAAAAATGTAGTTTTTGTGCACACTTACTTCGCTCTACACTACGGCATATGTGGTCTACCCCCTTGCCTGATTTGTCGTACTTGTAAAAATTGTCATCTCTTTATCATGTAATGTGTTGGTTCCTCAAAAACACATTACATAATAAAGAGATGATGATGGACGCTGACTGAAAATGCAATTATATTACTTGACCTGCGTTGCATTACCCAGTTGCAGATATTTTCAAGGCAAAAGCCTTGGTGGCTCATACACCCGATGGCCTTAAAAAGGAAAACACATATGTCTGGTGCACTAGTACGTGAACTGTCATCAGCAATGGCAAGCAAAATATACGACGGCTCATCCCTCTCATAATGCAGAGACTACAAGGACTCAGCAGAGTGAAGCGTACATTACATGCAACCATTGATACCATGAATACAACGTAGGAAAAGCGTGGCGTGTAGTCGAGCTGTAAAACAAAGTAAAGAAAAAAAACATGCGACCTTCTTAGTGGTTCCTACTTACTTAAGCAAGTAATAGAAAGCAATGGCCCATCCCCTGTAAGGCTAACGCTAAGAGCGCTCAGCCAAATGAAGCTAACAGTGCAAATTTTCAATGAAACCACCCTTACAACGCCAAGAACAGCATACGTTACATTCCCCTGCTGAGTGGATGAAACTTAAAGTTGAAGAGAAATGTCATTGGCGCGAGTCTGACCCCGCTATATGAACACGCGAAGCCGCAGCTATGCGTCGAAAATGAGGTGATGAAGCCGAACTGCGAAAGCAGCAACGTGACGGTGCGACACGACGCATTGCCAAGTGATGTTGTGATCGGCCGTTCACCTCGCGACGTCCCTCGGTCACGGCTTGCACGATTATAGGTAACAAGCCGACGGCCTCGGGAAAATGGTTCTCGATATGGATGAGTTATGACCACCATGGGAATACCGCGTTCAGGAGAGCTTTCAGCAATTAGCAATAATACGGCTGTCACCTGTCAGCAGCACAAACTGACGTGTCCTAGCCGGAGACGCACTCAGTGCGATGATCCGGCCACCACCTGTCAGAGCACTATCAGAGTCGGCTAAAAGGGCAACATACCTCCGAATTGGTGGGACCTGATGTCATCTGTCCCCTGACACATGTTTGATGGGACCTGATGTCAGCGGCCTCCTGACACCGGATTGGGGGAAGTGATTAAACAATGATCATGCAAGGCATAAAAGAGCTACGGACGGCGGGAGAGATCGGCAACTACCACTTCATCATCAACGTTTCTGTATTAGTTTGCACTTTCTTGTGCATATGTAAATATATGCGTGTTTGTCAAACGTCCCTAATGTCGGACCCGGACTCACGTTCATCTCACTGCTCCACGAAGAAACAGAATCACAAGTCTTCGAACGCCCAGTCGCAACATTTAATGGCAGCGGTGAGGTAGTCTGCGCAGTGCTTCGACTTCAGCATGGTGAGTGCACGACCTTATCTCCATGAGAGTTTCCAGGCTTAACGTTATTTTGCCTGGTAACTAGAGTGTTGGAGGCCTTGTTGAAAAATACCTTGCTTCAACACTTATTTCACTGAGAAAAATGTCGGCGAAAGCGAGGTAGCCATCGATGGGAGGAAGCTGCGCAGAACGGACCTAAACACGATATGCGGAGAAACGGGATTGATAGTGGGAAGCAGCTAAAGAGGCGGAAGTCATCGAAGCTTTAGAGGCGCTGGTAATGTCACGTGGCACTGACTGAATGAGCAATTCGGCACGCGGGACTGATCCCTTGACCATTTCAATTGCTGTGACGAATCACATAGTGCACCCACCGTGGTTTCTCAGTGGCTAGGGTGTTGGGCTGCTGAACACGAGCTCGCGGGATCGAATCCTAGCCACTGCGGCCTCATTTCGATGGGTGCGAAATGCGAAAACACCCGTGTACTTAGATTTAGGTGCACGTTGAAGAACCCCAGGTGGTCGAAATTTCTGAAGTCCCCCCACTACGGCGTGCCTCATAATCAGAAAGTGGTTTTGGCACGTAAAACCCCATAGTTTAATTTTTTTATGGCGTAGCTCAAAGAGTCACCATTTTTTTTCACTTCGGAGGCTTGTGAATCACGCGCTACGTGGAATGTTTAGTTTGGAAGGGCGGAGTTGGAGACGCTGGGCAAGTTGGGGGGGGGGGGTGAGGGGCGGATCCCAGTTCTACGAATTTCGACCTCACCGTACCATGACCACAATGACAGCCATCTTGCGGTCGTTTCGAAGGGGAGGGACAAAGTGGCTGAAAGCAGCCGACTCATGAGCTATTCTTTTGATAAGTGTTTATCCTTGATAGGGAACAGAAAGTGCTTTTTTGCGTATGTGGGTTGTAATTATTATTTGTTCATCTGGGTTTTAAACCATCTTAATTTGTTTACAGTTGTCTTATAGCTGTGTGAGTTGCGCCTTCTTTGAGACCCGGTAAAAATGAAATTGACCAAAACGTTAGACACAGTACCATTTAAACTTTGTTTAGAGCCTGTGATTTATTTTCCTAATAATTTGTTTAAGTTATTTGAGCAGTGCTCTCTATGGCTCCGTTTCTGGTACTCACTGGTTCTGAGCTCGATATTAATTAAGCGGGAGGGAGGATTACCTGGCATATCTCGGAGGGGGTTTGGGCGGTTGCCTTGTCGCTGCTCGGGCGCTGTGCGGACTTGGTCACTAAAATGCCAGTTCCGAGCCTACGACCTGCAGCCAACCCGCCCTCCACGATGGCCATTGGACTTGATTCTCACGGCGAACCGGGAACTTCGAGCAGGGGCTGAGCCTGCTAGCGGTCAAGGCCTCTTCAAGGGGCACTGATGAGCTGCCCCCTTGCAAGCCCTCTTCCTGAAGCTGGACGGGCTGTTGCGATCGACCTTCTGTCCTCCCGACGAGCCTCGGACTTCGAGAAGGCGCTGAGCCCACTAAGCGGCCAAGGTCTCGTCAGGAGGCACTGATGCGCCTCCCCCTTGCAAGCCTTCTTCTTGGCGGTGGACGGGCTGTAGTGATCGGCCTTTCGTCCTCCCGACGAGCCCGGGACTTCGAGACGGAGCTGAGCCTACTGAGCGGCCATGGCCTCTTCAGGAGGCACTGATGAGCCGCCTCCTTTCGAACCCTCTTTCGCGCGGTGTACGGTCTGTTGTGATCGGCCATTTACCCCGAAACACCCCTCGGTCGTGGCTCGCGTGATTATGGGGAACGGGCCGACGGCCTCGTCAAAATGGTTCTCGACACGGATGAATTATGACCAACGCGGGAATACCTCGTTCTGGAGAGCTTTGAGTAATTAGCAATGATGCGGTTGTCAGCTGCAGCAACTGCCTTGTCCAAGCCGGAGAGGCGCTCAGTGCGATGATCCGGCCACCACCTGTCAGACTACGATCGGAGCCGGCGAAAAGAGCAACCTACCCCCTGATTGGTTGGACCTGATGTCATCTTGTCTTCTGACACAGGATAGGTGAGACCTGATGTCAGCGGCCTCGTGCCTCCAGATTGGTGGGATCTGTTGTCATCGGGCCCCTGGCAGCGGATTGGGGGAAGTTACTAACCGACGATCACGCAAGGCAGAAAAGGAGCTACGGACGGAGTGATCGACAACTACCACTTCCGCATCAGCTTTGCTGTGTTACTTTGCATTTTCTTTTACCTATGTAAACACACACGTGTTTGACAAACGTCCTGAATATAGGACCCGGCCTCACATTCATCTCACTCCTCCACGAGGAAAGAGGATGACACGTCCTGGAACCCCTAGTCACTACAGTGCGCAGCTGGCTTTCGCCTTCATGTATTACACGAGTGCCACATGCGGCCGAACTTTTTATTTTTAATATTGTTTTTCCACACGAATGAAAGAATGAAGAACTTCTTCAAAAGGTCAAGCAACCTGTTTAGGTCACTTTTCATTGCAATTCATCATTTCATCATTGATTAACCCTTAAGAACCTTAACAGGGCATTACATAAGAGGGGGAAACAGTATTGAAATAACATGTAATGGAGCGAATGCTATTAAACAATGAACCAACTACGTTACAAAGAGAGAGTGCACAAAAAAGGAATACAGTAAAGAGCAGTGGAAAACACAAGGCACTAAAAGGTAAAACACAAGGATGGGTTGGAGCAATTAGGAATACGCTAACAAACGAAGACATACAGTGTAATAAGAGATTGACATCCAACCGGACATTGAAAGACAAGCCAAAGTATAGGAAGCATAATGTAAATCAATATCTTCTATTGGACAACGCGTGTAACGTAAACATGGTGCGAGAAAACAAAAAAATGCGTAGTTCAAGTTATCTAACATAAAGCTCAGTTAAGCGCAGCCTGAAATTTTCAGGATTTCTCTCAAGAGAAGCTGCTTCCCCAGTTGAAAAACACAACAGGAAATTTTCACAGTCTGTCGTATTTTGGGACGCTGTTTCTGTAGTTCTGTTGCCTGTAGTTCTGTTGCCTGTAGTTCTGTTGCCTGTAGTTCTATTGTCTGTAGTTCTGTTGTCTGTAGTGTGACGTCCTGTAGTAGAAAGTTCTGTAGTTCTTGATCAATATTTAATTAAAAGTTGACAGATACCTCCTTAAGGCTATGTAAATTTGTTAGTACAAAAAAGAAAAATATAAAAAAAATTAAAAACACGGTCCCCGCCTAGGATTTGAACTTGCGACCTCACGATTCCGAGCCCGGCATCTTACCACTGCACCTCCACTGACATGCTTTTCCAGTGTACATTTTGACCATGTCGACAGTACGACGTGCTGATGCGCTGATGTTTACATTTGCATTTTAAGAGCCAAGATCCGCTATCACTCCACCGCGTTTAGTGCCGCATCTCTAGAAGAGCAAGAGTGTTCGTACCATCGACAGGTACATCGTGGAGTGCTAGAACATCGATATTGATGTACGATATCCATATTAAATAAGAAATTCAGAAATAGACAACGTTGACGTTTAGGGTTATTACTGCTACTTTCGACAGTTGTCTCTCGTTCTTTACACTTTTGAGCGCGCCTATAATTCGTGTGTTCAATGCAAAATAGCTACATAAACATTCGTGGATGAGAGTTCTTTCTGACAGCATACTGGCTTCTCGCGGCAGCACTGTACCAGATTAATGAAACCCGAGCGAGACAGGTTTTCACGCAACTTTGTGGAACAACCCAAATCTTCTTTTCCGCTTCGCATAAGCTTGTGAAATATTCCTTGGAAATTAACTAATGTGTCAGTGTAACAGCACATGTAAGTCCACAGGCCTGTGTGCCACATCTTACCAAAAACAAAAACAAAACGGATACGCAGCCATTCCCGCAGATGGTATAATTTTGATCAGCGGCCGATTTTGAGGAGGCCGGCAGGGCGTTGCTGCTGCCGCGTCGTCACGGTACAATTATAACTATTCGCCACGTCGACTTTAATACCGGTGTCGGTGCCATCAGCATTGCCGGCTTCAGAGAAGCGCGATTGAATACCGCGCAAGAGAAAAGTACAGTGTACACCACCGATGCGAAACTAACATACAATTTTAAAGGGCCGCGACGGAAAGCGCTTCTGTTGCGACTTCGGAACTCTTGGCCGTCGCGACGGAATGTTTCTGCTGCGACGTCAGAATTGGTGTCGTAATGTCGGAGTCGCTGCCAGGATATCAAGCTGTTCCGACTTCAGAACTCTTGTTGTCGCGACAGAACGTTTCTCTTGCGACTTCATAACTATTGGCCTTCGCGATAGAATGCTTCTGTTGCAACTTCAGAATTTCTGTCGTAACGTCAGAAATGTCTCTCAATTAGGAAATGTCAAGAACTTCTGTCGTACAACAGAATTTCTTTAGTTGCGACAGGAATTCCTCTTGTCTTTTTCAACTGGGCACTACAGAAGCTTGTCGCATCGCACAATTTCAGTGCACTTCTGTTGTCATCATTGGGTAGATGTTGCGACGATAGGTTACTGTTGTGGAACAGTTCTCTGTAGTACAACAGAAGTTTGCCCATTACTTCAGGAACACTTTTGTTATGACAACTGGGGGCCTGTTGCAATGATAGTTTTCTGTCGTACAACAACATTTTTCTGTAGTACAACAGAAGTTGGTCGCATTACTTCAGGAACACTTCTGTTGTGACAATTGGGGGCCTGTTGCCACAATAGGTTTCTGTAGTATTTCAACAGCTCTCTGTAGCACTGCAGAAGTTTTTCGGGTTACTTCAGGAACATTTCTGTTGGGACAACAGGGTTCCTGTAGTGATGACAAATTTTCTGTAGTACTACAAAAATCTGTTGTAGAGCTTCAGCTTTCTGTTGTAACAACAGACATACGACAGAGTGTACTTCTGTAGTCACAACAAGAAATGCCTGTTGTACATCAGAAAAGTCAGTCGCTCCATCAGGAATCTGTAGCTACTACTGAAAAATCCTGTTGTACAACAGAAATTTCTGTAGTAATGAACACAACCTCTGTTGTCATTTTCAACTGGGTCGGGAAGGAAATTCCAGTCTTCAATGACTGCGGGAAGAAACGATTTGTTTAATGCAAGAGTCGAACCATGAAAGCGCTGGACGCTGTTGCAGTTTAACAGGTGCCGAGATGTTCGAGCGGGTGGCAGGACCAGTGCACCATGCAGGTTAGGAAACTTGTGATATAGCTTATGGAACAGGCTCAGACGTGAGTTTCTGCATCTTACTGCTAAAAGGCGTAGTTCAAGTGTTGATTTAATGTGGGTTACGCTGATGTGTGTATTATAGTTTGATGAAATAAATCGGGCAGCACGATTTTGGATCGACTCGACAGAGGTAATTAAATAATCTTGGTAAGGGCTCCAAATCGGAGAAACGTATTCGAGTTTGCTCGTAACGAAGGTTTCGTAGGCTATTTTTTCTGATCTCCAGGGGGGGGGGGGAGGGTGGAGGGGTACAGATGCAGTGTTGTTTGTAAGTAACCTAGCGACCTTGAGGTATCAGTTAAGACATTCGAGATATGCTCCGACCATGTCAGTTTACTGTTAACGAGGACGCGTAGGTATCGGTAAGAGCTAGCATCCGATAAAACTGTCGCATTAAGGGAATACTGAAAGATCAGATTAGTTTTTTTGTATGAAACAACCATGCATTCGCACTTTGAGATATTAAGCTTCATCAAACAGCGCGAGCCACGTTTGAATTAGGTTTAGGTCGCGTTGTAGTAATGATTGATCACTACTGTTTGAGATTCGGCGATATACAACTTAATCATCAGCCAAGAGGCGAATAGGTGACGTTGTTCCCGATGGAAAGCCATCATCAGCCTGGTCACGCCCACTGCAGGGCAAATGCCTCTCCCATATTTCTCCAGCAACCCCGGTCATGTACTAATTGTGGCCATGCCGTCCCTGCAAACTTCTTAATCTCATCCGCCCACCTAACTTTCTGCCGCCCCCTGCTACGCTTCCCTTCCTTTGGAATCCAGTCCGTAACCCTTAATGACCATCGCTTATCTTCCCTCCTCATTACATGTCCTGCCCATGCCCATTTCTTTTTCTTGATTTCAACTAAGATGTCATTACCTCGCGTTTGTTCCCTCACCCAAGCTGCTCTTTTCTTATCCCTTAACGTTACACCTATCATTCTTCTTTCCATAGCTCGTTGCGTCGTCCTCAATTTGAGTAGAACCCTTTTCGTAAGCCTCCAGGTTTCTGCCCCGTAGGTGAGTACTGGTAAGACACAGCTATTATACACTTTTCTCTTGAGGGATAATGGCAACCTGCTGTTCATGATCTGAGAATGCCTGCCAAACGCACCCCAGCCCATTCTTATTCTTCTGATTATTTCCGTCTCATGATCCGGATCCGCAGTCACTACCTGCCCTAAGTAGATGTATTCCCTTACGACTTCAACTCTTCTGCTTTGCCTCTCGAGGTCAGTGAGCATGCATTGCAGTTGGTCCCCTGAGTTACTTAGTAAGGCAATATCATCAGCGAATCGCAAGTTACTAAGGTATTCTCCATTAACTTTTATCACAATTTCTTCCCAATCCAGGTCTCTGAATACCTCCTGTACACACGCTGTGAACAGCATTGGAGAGATCGTATCTCCCTGCCTGACGCCTTTCTTTATTGGGATTTTGTTGCTTTCTTTATGGAGGACTACGGTGGCTGTGGAGCCGCTATAGATATCTTTTAGTATTTTTACATACGGCTCGTCTACACCCTGATTCCGTAATGCCTGCATGACTGCTGAGGTTTCGACAGAATCAAATGCTTTCTCGTAATCAATGAAAGCTATATATAAGGGTTGGTTATATTCCGCACATTTCTCTATAACCTGATTGATAGTGTGAATATGGTCTATTGTTGAGTAGCCTTTACGGAATCCTGCCTGGTCCTTTGGTTGACTGAAGTCTAAGGTGTTCCTGATTCTATTTGCGATTACCTTAGTAAATACTTTGTAGGCAACAGACAGCAAGCTTATCGGTCTATAATTTTTGAAGTCTTTGGCGTCCCCTTTCTTATGGATTGGGATTATGTTAGCGTTTTTCCAAGATTCCGGTACGCTCGACGTTATGAGGCATTGCGTATACAGGGTGGCCAATTTCTGTAAAACAATCTGCCCACCACCCTTCAACAAATCTGCTGTTACCTGATCCTCCCCAGCTGCCTTCCCCCTTTGCATATCTCCCAATGCTTTCTTTACTTCTTCCGGCGTTACCTGTGGGATTTCAAATTCGTCTAGACTATTTTCGCTTCCATTATCGTCGTGGGTGCCACTGGTACTGTATAAATCTCTATAGAACTCCTCAGCCACTTGAACTATCTCATCCATATTAGTAATGATATTGCCGGCTTTGGCTCTTAACGCATGCATCTGATTCTTGCCAATTCCCAGTTTCTTCTTCACTGTTTTTAGGCTTCCCCCGTTCCTGAGAGCATGTTCAATTCTAACCATATTATACTTCCTTATGTCAGCTGTCTTAGGCTTGTTGATTAACTTCGAAAGTTTTGCCAGTTCTATTCTAGCTGTAGGGTTAGAGGCTTTCATACATTGGCGTTTATTGATCAGATCTTTCGTCTCCTGCGATAGTATACTGGTATCCTGCCTAACGGAGTTACCACCGACTTCCATTGCACACTCCTTAATGATTCCCACAACATTGTAGTTCATTTCTTCAACACTACGGTCCTCTTCTTGAGTTAAAGCCGAATACCTGTTCTGTAGCTTGACCTGGAATTCCTCTATTTTCCCTCTTACCGCTAACTCACTGATCGGCTTGTTATGTACCAGTTTCTTCCGTTCCCTTCTCAGGTCTAGGCTAATTCGAGTTCTTACCATCCTGTGGTCACTGCAGCGCACCTTGCCGAGCACGTCCACATCTTGTATGATGCCAGGGTTTGCGCAGAGTATGAAGTCTATTTTATTTCTAGTCTCGCCGTTCGGGCTCCTCCACGTCCACTTTCGGCTATCCCGGTTGCGGAAGAAGGTATTCATTATCCTCATATTATTCTGTTCCGCGAACTCTACTAATAACTCTCCCCTGATATTCCTAGTGCCTATGCCATATTCCCCCACGGCCTTCTCTCCAGCCTGCTTCTTGCCTACCTTGGCATTAAAGTCGCCCATTAGTATAGTGTATTTAGTTTTCACTCTACCCATCGCGGATTCCACGTCTTCATAGAAGCTTTCGACTTCCTGGTCATCATGCTGGATGTAGGGGCGTAGGCGTGTACAATCTTCATTTTGTACCTCTTATTAAGTTTCACAACAAGACCTGCCACCCTCTCGTTAATGCTATAGAATTCCTCTATGTTACCAGCTCTATTCTTATTAATCAGGAATCCGACGCCTAGTTCTCTTCTCTCCGCTAAGCCCCAGTAGCACAGGACGTGCCCACTTTTTAGCACTGTATATGCTTCTTTTGGCCTCCTAACTTCACTGAGCCCTATGATATCCCATTTACTGCCCTCTAATTCCTCCAATAGCACTGCTAGACTCGCCTCACTAGATAACGTTCTAGCGTTAAATGTTGCCAGGTTCATATTTCCATTTATGAAAACCATTTATGAAGTTAAGAAAGGGAAGCGGGCCAAGAACACATCCCTGAGGGACACCGGATACTACTTGTGCTGCTGTTGAAAGCTTACCGCCAATGACTGTGAACTGAGATCGTCCTGTTAGAAAGCTTTTGATCCATGACAAGCTAAGCGGGTGAAGATTAAGACAACCGAATTTGGCCATGAGACGACGATGAGCTACACGATCAAAGGCCTTTGAAAAATCGATGTAAATGACGTCGGGCTGAAAAGACGAATCCAAGTTCAAGTGGAGGTCTGTAGTGAATTCGAATAATTGTGTTTCACATGATAACCTGGGGCAAGAGCCGTGATGCTTGCGGAAAAAGAAAGAATTATTATTGGGATGACTGGCCACGTGGGAATATGATGTGTTCCAGTAGTTTGCATGCAACGCATGCCAGCAATATACGCCGATAATTTGACGGGTCAGAGCAGTTGCCTTTTCTGAATTTTTGAATTTTAGATTTTTTGAAGTTGTTTCCTAAGTTGTTATGGATGAAGTGTATCCATGTATAATCGAAATGAAATGGTTCTGACTCGAGGGTGTTATTAAGAAGGTATAAGGGAAAGAAGAGCTCGGTGCGGGTGTGCACGCTGAAGACGATATGGTGTCCTTAGCTCATATTGTTATTGCGCCACGCCGCGGCGCCACGAAACAACCGCCGACGTGTTCTTATTCATAAAGCATACCACAGTGCATTCATTCTACGGAGCTCCACCAGAATGAAATCTAGTTGAGCATGAGACAAGGAGATATCTCTTTTGTCAAAATGCGAGCCACTGCTAATGAAAATAAAACGACACACTTGCAAAAGATGACGTTACTAGAAATACTTAATTTGTTTTTTCTCTATACACGTTATTCGCAGCCGATCCCGTAGGACCCTGCGCATGTCAGCCGACCGGCAGATACCTTGGAAAGTACGACCAAGAACGATATTTAGAGTGACAAAGCAATATATAACGACTCGCTAAAGCTCTTAAACCAACATTCGGCGCGTTATAAAGTAAAAAATTATAACTAAGTTTGCGGCAATTTAAACCGCCTTATTTCATAGAGGATGCATCTTAAACACTACCTATTGTTTCCATTATGTAGCAAGTATGTTCTATGAAAGCCTCATTGACAACTCAAGGTTGCAAAGGAGACTCCTCGGTAAAAGTGTGCCACGTGCGTGCGTTTATCTCTCCGCTCTACAAAAATTACTAGTGCCATTTGTACAAAATGAAGTTCCTATTAGCCTCGGTTATTCGCAATAGACGGGACCAGAGGAAGACGAGACAGATGGGATAAGTACAGGTCCTGTCTGTCTCCGATTCCTTTAGTCTTCAATAAGGCGTTTTACTGTTGTCAAAAATGCACCATCAATTGACACAAAATTTTATTCTGAAGAATTATGGCTGTTCAAAATGCCGTAGTCACCCACTGCACGCATGGACCGCCTCGGTATTCAAGTATGAAGGCGAAGGGGACACCTCCCCACAGGAACGGGTGAATTGAAATGAGGATCAGAACTTCGCTCACCTTGTGCACAAAATGCCTCTTCGCCAACACCTTGTCTCGCCTTTAATATGTATTTATGTGATTGTGACAAGTAGCACGCGGTGCCGCATTTGCACGTGAATGCTCCAGGAACCCGAACCATAGTAGTGCGACAAAAAGGAGCCGTTAGAGACTGGCTAAATTCTCTTACGAGGTGCATGGAGACGCTAGCATAACGCAATGAAGGAGACAAGGAGAATGAGAAAGCCGCCGTAGTCTGTTTTGCTCAAGACATCCCCAAAACCCAAATTGCTGTAAATGGGTTCAGGCCTGCTTCTGACTAAGAGAATGCGCCACATGAAAACGCTGTCGCTTAAGTACGCGTGATGCGCTAACAAACGTTATACGCTATGGGCGTATTCAGGTCATGGCGGTTTATCTGCGGGTAGGCTCAAATATTGAAATCAAACACAAATGCTGAATTGTCAGACTGAAGCGTTCAGAGAGGTGTAAGTCACACCTGATGCGCAAAAGCTTCGCCTAATAGGCGGTTGGGTTTAGTGAAAGGGACTGTCCGAAGAAAAGTGATGACTCTCTCATACTGATCCAAGTCACCTTTGAGGCATATTCCACTCTGCATCATCGAACTGTGACTGACTTTAAACAGAAGTATATTTAAATAGGTAGCCAGTTCGTACTTGGCATTTCGCGTTGCGATGGCCATTTCCAATGGTATTTGCGATATGTTATTACTTATATTGCTAAACAAAAAAACTTCAACTGAAAACCAAACTGAACTGGGATTCATATATCTCGCACAGTCTAACACAAACTGTGCTGCATACCTTTTTTAATGCGAAAACACTACTTAGCACATTGTGCGACAACGCCGCCATCAGAAATCTGTGGCAGATTAAGGGCACATAAATAAAGTTAGCTACATTCAACTAAAAAAAATGTGGGCAGGGTTGAGAGGAAGCTTTAGCTCGGGCCCAACTCCGACGCGGTCTATTCAAATACATGTAAAACGCAAAAACGTTTTTGTGAGATAACCCCTGGACCGATTTTGATGAAATTAGTTGCATTTGAAAGAGAAACTTAAATTCTAGTGACTGTCGGAAGCGGAATTTCGATTTAGGGCTTGAATTTTCATAAAACGATTTTCAAATATTTGACCATTTGAAAAAAAATAGAAGCACGAAGTTTACAAATTCATAGTTCTGCATGAAGAAAAGATATCGTGGTTCTGTAAACGGCATCCATTAGATCATTCCAAGCGGACAAATTCAATATGTCATTTTACATCTTACGTGAATTTGTTACGTTGGTTAGAACGGTTTTGCAAAAGTTGTATTTCCCTATGATTAAATTTTTTTTATATTCATGTGTAACATATCAATTTTGTCCGCTTTAGATGTACTATTAGATGCCATTCACAGAATTGTATTATCATTTTTAGTGGTTCAATTACAGAGCTGTAAACTTGATAGTTTCGTTTTTTGAAAATCTTCAATTTTCGCCAATTTTTAATAGAAAATTGACAACCTAAGTCGAAAATTCGAAACCAACAGTCACTAGATTTTAAGTTTGTCTTGTAAATGCAACAAACCTCGTGTAATTTGGTGCAGTGGTTGCCGAGAAAAACGAATTCTCCATTTACATGTATTTAGATAGGAGCACTCGAGCTAAAGCTTCCAATCAATCCTCTACCCTGCCACCACTGCCATCGTTCCGTAGACTTGGCGGGCGGGTCACTAGATAGCGCATAATAGGAGTGGCGCCAGCATGGGCAGCTTCAAAGCTTAAATCTTAAAGCTTCAAGCATGGGCAGAGAATAATGGCATTTTGGGAGAGCTTCAGAATGGCTTCAGAATAGGGAGGCGTTTGGATGATAACTTGTTTGTTCTTACTCAGTGTATTGATATATGAAAGGTAGAAAACAGACCGTTGTATGTGGCCTTTTTAGACATCACAGGATCCTATGACAACGTAGACCGCAACATTTTGTGAGATATTCTGGAAAGAGAAGGCTTAGGTGACGATTGTCTACAGATTTTGAGATAGATTTACCTAAAAAATACCGCTTGCGTAGAATGGGAAGGGATGAAGAGCGAGGAGAAAGTTTATATCAACAAGGGACTGAGGCAGGGGTGCCCTTTATCACCGCTGCTGCTTATGACGCACATGGTGAAGATGCAGAGGGCGCTAGAAGGAAGTATCATCATCATCATCCTGGTTACGCCCATTGCAGAGCAAAGGCTTCTCCAATACTTCTCCAACAACTCCGGTCATGTACTAATTGTGGCCATGCCGTCCCTGCAAACTTCTTAATCTCTATCCGCCCACCTAACTTTCTGCCGCCCCCTGCTACGCTTCCCTTCCCTTGGGATCCAGTCCGTAACGCTTAATGACCATCGGTTATCTTCCCTCCTCATTACATATCCTGCCCATGCCCATTTCTTTTTCTTGATTTCGACTAAGATGTGATTAACTCGCGTTTGTTCCCTCACCCAATCTGCTCTTTTCTTATCCCTTAACGTTACACCCATCATTCTTTCCATAGCTCGCTGCGTCGTCCTCAATTTAACTAGAACCCTTTTCGTAAGCCTCCAGGTTTCTGTCCGGTAGGTGCGTAATGGTAAGACAGCTATTATACACTTTTCTCTTGAGGAATAATGGCAACCTGCTGTTCATGTTCTGAGAACGTCTGTCAAACGCATCCCAGCCCATTCCTATTCTTCTGATTATTTCCGTCTCATGATCCGGATCCGCCGTCAACACCTGCCCTAAGTAGATGTATTCCCTTGTTACTTCCAGTGCCTTGCTACCTATTGTAAACTGCTGTTCTCTTCCGAGACTGTTAAGCATTACTTTAGTTTTCTGCATATTAATTTGTAGACCCACTCATCTGCTTTGCCTCTCCAGGTCAGTGAGCATGCATTGCAATTGGTCCCCTGTGTTACTAAGCAAGGCAACATCATCAGCGAAACGCAAGGTACTAAGGTATTCTCCACAAACATTTATCCCCAATTCTTCCCAATCCAGGTCTCTGAATACCTCCTGTAAACACGCTGTGAATAGCATTGGAGAGATCGTATCTCCCTGCCTGACGCCTTTCTTTATTGGGATTTCGTTGCTGTCTTTATGGAGGACTACGTTGGCTGTGGAGCCGCTAGAGGTATCTTTCAGTATTTTTTACATACGGCTCGTCTGCACCCTGGTTCCGTAATGCCTCCATGACTCCTGAGGTTTCGTCTGAATCACAAGCTTTCTCTTAATGAAAGCTATATATAAGGGTTGGTTATATTCCGCACATTTCTCTATCACCTGATTGATAGTGTGAATATGGTCTATTGTTGAGTAGCCTTTACGGAAGCCTTTAGAAGGAAGTAATATCGGGTTTAATGTCTCGTACAAACAGGCCGGTACAGTAGAAAAGCAGCAACTCCCAGGTTTACTTTATGCGGACGACATTGTGTTGCTAGCTAACAAGCAAAGTGATTTACAACGTCTGACTAAATCTGTGGACAGGAAGGCAACAATTTAGGTTTGAAATTTAGTGTTAGAAAATCAGGTGTTATGGTATTCAATGAAAACAATGAACAGACTGTGGTGATACAGGGCCAGGAAACACCTCGGGTAACCGAATATAGATACCTTGGTATATGGATAAACAAACGCAATAAATATCTCGAAACACAGAAAAAAACAATAGCAGTGAAGGGGAAGAAAATTCACCCATAATGAAGCACAGAGCGCCATGGGGATAGAATAGGAACCAGGTCCCCCGAGGTATGTGGAAATGTGTAATGGTTCCAGGACTTACTTTTGGAAATGCGGTTGTTTGCTTTAAATAAGGGGTACAATGAAGACTCGACGGTAACCAAAGGTCAGTGGGTCGCCTTGCATTGGGCGCTCACGGGAAGTCTACAAATGAAGATGTGCAGGGTGATCTGGGCTGGAATAGTTTTGAAGTGAGAGAAGCTCGCTGTAAAATTGTGTATGAAGAACTGCTGAGGAATATCGTAGAAAGAAAATGGGCCGGGAGAATGTTATCTGTACAGGAAAAACATTGATTCACAGTGGAGGAAAAGAACTAGGAAGCTTACCAGCAAGTATGCGGCCTGTAGGGTGGGCAACACAGCAACAAAGAAGGTCAAGCGGAAAGTCAGAGAGGCTGAAATAATATCACGGGTCGCGGTAATGGGAAAGAAACCTACCATGCGTAATTACTTAAAGCAAAAAAAAACGAAATCAGGAAAGAAACAATTTATGATAACTCAAAGGGACGCTCATTACTTTTCGAAGCGAGATCGGGATGCCTTAGAACACGCACCTATAAAGCGAGATATAAGAAGGAACAAGAAGCATGTGTTTGCTGCAGTAACGCTAGGGAAACTGTGGAGCATGTTTTATTGCAACGTGAAGACGTCTACCCAGCGGTCGATTTAGGCACCACTGGCCTCCTTGAAGCCCTTGGGTTCAGCGAGAGCAGTGGAAAAGTAAACAGGTCCGCAATAGAGATAAGTATTAGGCGATAGGAAGATTGGGGGAAGAAAAGTAGGGAAACGACAACAAACGGAAACCTACAAAAGCAAACTTCGCAATAGGGGATCAGAAAATTTGGTTGTGGGAGTTCATCGTGTTTTTTTTCCCTTTTTCCTTTCTTTTTAACCTAGGTAGGACATTAAGCAGTATAATAGCAAGAGCTTGGTGGCGCGACGCACCGCCCCGTTCCAAAGGGGACGCTCATAATATCAATCCATCCATCCAAACCCTGTCGGCGCTATGGAGTCTCCGTCGTCCGAGGCTGAAACGCTCACGTCTACAGATCATCAGGCGATGCAGCGAAGCGTGGCTCGAGCCGCCAGTTCACTGTTCGTGGTAGGTTCATCAGGCAACGCAGCGAGACGGTGCGAAACGAGCTGCCGCAGGCAAACAAAGCTCAACGCCCAAACCTCCGGTCACGCGACAGGCAGTGCGAGCTGCAGCTTAGCCGAAGCCCATGGCCAACGACGATGAATAAGGTGCTGCCTGCATCAGGTACCATTCCGACAACGACTATCACATTCCCCCATAGCATAAGGTGGAGCTTGCCTACGAGCCCAATGAAGAAATGTAATAATGATCGGAAAAGTACTGTCATCTCTCGCCAAAGTGGTCTCATACAGTAAGTAAGGTGGAGCTTGCCTACGAGCCCAATGAAGAAATGTAATAATGATCGGAAAAGTACTGTCATCTCTCGCCAAAGTGGTCTCATACAGTAAGAAACACAACGCAATGTCCGTGAAGTCCAGCTTTAAGAACTGCGCAAATAAAACTGAAACATCTCAATGTGGCCGGTCTCTCGTCTTGCGTTGTTGCGATCTCATAAGCAGCAACATTACACTGAGGAACATAACGCGGAGCACTAAGCTCAGCAACATTTCGCCGCAACGCTAAACGCAGCTCAAGTCATGCGGTCGCATTTACAAATCGTAATAATGGCTTCGGAGACACTCGCCTAAGTTTTTTTTAGTTTTCTATTGTGAAGCGAAGTGCGCGACAAGCACATTATTGTGCTCTATGGTTATCATTCATCAACTTCTTACCCAACGTGTCCTTACCTGATACAATGATGGTGAAGAAAAATATCACGGAGCAGAAAAGAAAGACAAGAACGAAGACCCCGATCGTGACGACGAAAATCCAAGAGGAGGAGGAAGTTTCAGTACTGCAAAGAAAGAAAGTCGCAGTTTCGCCCGAAAAGCGAAGCACTGGCTGCGATAGCAAATCAGCAGATATACGAAGAAAGGACAGTAATTTCATCGGCCTATGTGAGAACTTGTGAGCATTCGCTTGCTAACTAAATAAACAATGAGATAATATGTAAGCCCGACTGAACGTGTACGTAGAAAGAAACAAACACACTCTCTGTGTCTCTTTCTTTATACGTCCTGGTTCATTCGCGCTTACACATCCTGTCATGGAATGATACCAAATAGTCCGCCAACGTGTTTTAACTAAACTTACAAGCATGTTGTCACACGCGCACAAGTAAACATGAACACATCGCGCTCGACGAGCGTGGAAATTCTAAAACTGGTACAGCGCAAAATGAAAAGGAAAAAGCAAGGCGAGCTGGCCAGAAGAAGGAACAGAGCGCTGTCTTTGGGCCGGCTCAGCTTATTTCTTCCTCTCCATGTTGCACTGTACCAGCTTTAGAATGCAATCCAAAGACCCCCATTCCTCAACCTTAGTGAGCGCGGAAACTCGTCAAAATGCTGCAGCGAAGAATCGCGACGGCAGCAATCGAATTAAACTTCATGCATATCTCGCTTCAACGCGAACGAAACGTCGAAAGCACAGTGCATACGAAGCTACCGGCACTGCACGCACTCTGCAAACATCGCAGGTTGCTTTGAACATGAGGCCCGCGCGGTCGCGCGCTTTCGCCACGTTGCAGATAGCTTCCAAGATGCGGCGCTCGCACGGCCGCACCATAAGCAGCAGGCGCCTTAATGCTCATAAAAATTAATGCTCATGAAAAATTTGTTTTTCTAAAACGGATTTAATGCGTCACTTGTGGAGGTGTTAAAGAACGTACTTTGAGAGAACGATTGGCATCACCTCCCCAGGGTATATTGATAGGAGCGAGTGGGCACTAGGAGTGACCGGTTGCGGCATAATTGTCAGTGAAGAAAGCCATCTTATCCATCTGAAAATTTTCTCTTACGATTCCTTTCTTTTATTTTGCGCTTACCTGTGATATTATAGTGCTCAAGTTTCTCAGCAAGATTTCATTTTAGGGTCCGAGCGCTCAGTGGATCATCGGGCACTTTGTCTTGTGATTTGGCAAGAAAAGCGCAATGCTGGCTTTGTTTGCGGCCAATCGTAATACAAAGCATGACCTTCGAGATTCTTTTCCGCAATCACCCTTTGGGGATCAGAAAAAAAATGTTTTTGAGATTTTGCCTACCAAAAGCACGATATGATTATGGGGCACACTGTAGTGCGGGACTCCATACTAACATTGACTACGTGGGTTTCTTTTATTCTCAACTGAATGCACGCTCACTCTTGCATTTCGCCCCAATCGAAATGCGGCCACTGTGGCCGCAATTTGATCCAGCGCCCTACGACTTGGCAGGGCGAAGCCGCAACCACTACGCTACCGCGGCGGGTGCTTGGGGTTGTGAATGGCACACCAAATGAGGCACAAACGAAAGCAAACTCACGTTTATATCTCAGAAACAAGGCAAGCCTTCAAGAAATTCTCTGCAAATCATCTCTCGTTAGCACAAATCATGCCAGATTCGCTGTTCATAACAATCTGCTATTACGGATTATAGGACCTTACGGCATACTTTCCAGCGTTATCGTTCTGGAATACCGTGCCGTTAGACATTAGTTCCTTTTACGGCGTTTTACGTACCAATACCACTTTCTTATTCTGAGGCACGCCGGATAGGGGCACTCCGCAAATTTGGACCACGTGGGGTTCTTGAACCTGCACCTAAATCTACGTACACGGTAGTTTTCGCATTTCGACGCCATCAGAATGCGGCCGCCGTGGCCCGGATTCGATCCCGCGACCTCATGCTGAGCTGCCCAAAACCATAGCCACTGAGCTACCACGGCGGGTAGATATTAGGTTGTCTCCATTTTTACCGGTTTCTAAACAAATAATATTTTCGTTTAAGCTAAATCGCTAACCTGTGATAAACGGTGCGCTATTTTCTACTTGTTCTTGCCATTTCCCCGCTTATGAGTGCAGCCATTATTTCATGTCTTTTGACGACTTGCCTAGTCTCCGACCTCTATCATATTTAGCTTACAGTTTTTGTTACTCTTTCTATAGTGTGTACTGTAAGCTTTTAATTCTTTCTCTGCTGTTTTTCTATGTAATAAAATTTTCTTTTAAGGGCAAGAGCACGTCATACAGCTTTATGCTCTAGGACCTGCTCCTGCATATGCCATTATCAACGTAGACTGCTGAGGCATCACTGCGAGATATTCCAAAAGGACTTCTTGGGACAGTTGGTAGTTTCGCGCTTCACTGTCTTCCTTTCTTCTGTCTCTTTTCAAGTAACGAATTTTGCGCCACAATGTATACCTAGGCATCACTGCGAGCCGGCCTAGATGGAATTCATGCATCGTTAAATTTGGCGCTACCCAAACATTTCACACCTACAGGCTACATTTCGCAGCAAAAAAGAAACCTTACCCATCTATTTAAGTAAAATAAAGAATTCTTGCTATTTTCCTGTTACATATAAATTTCCACACAATTCAAGTGATGGCTATGTGCGTCCTAAATGAAATCCCGATATGCTTTGCGCAATCCCGTAGGGTACTCAAGCCTCCTGTTTCAGAATAATTATATCAGTTCTTTTAAAGCACTCGTCCTTGTATAGCTTTCTTTGTCCCCGTTTGTGTAGTGCTAAGTTTCACAATTTACACTAGCGAATAGCCTGAATAAACTGAAGCTGAAGCAAGAGATCAAAGGTGCTATGTTGGTCAATCTGGGCCATAAAATGGCGACCTTGCAGTGAAATTGCAGAAGAACAGAAGCAGCGCTACGCGCGAGAACATTTCTCTAATTGGTTCAGTAAAGAACACCAGCTTTGCATTACGCTCATTGGCAAGATTCCATGCTGTCTACTGAAAAAAAAAACTGCTGGCTCTCGCAAAATTGAGAGCAGATGTAAGCATGAAATGGCAGCCTGCAAAGCATATTGGTTGGAAATGATACTAGCCACAATCTTTAAATGGGTATAGTTCACGCTTGCAACGGCACACCGCACCACGCCACATTGTACCACACCAAACTACGCACTGGTTCATGTGGACGCCGCCCAGCTAGAAAAAGAAAAGAACGGCCGAAGGGCGCACGACAGGCAGCGAAAGACGCCAAGGAGACAGAGCGCTGCCGAGATAGTAGAAGAAAGAATTGAATTCTGGGGTTTTATGTGCCGAAACCACGATTCGATTATGAGACTCACTGTAGTGGGGCACTGGGGATTAATTTTGACCACCAGGGAATATTTAACGCGCCCACAATGCACGGGACATAGGCATTTTTCTACTTTAGCCTCCTTCGAAATGCGGCCACCGCGGCCGGAATTTGACCCTCCGACCTCATGCTTAGCAGCCCAACGCCATACCTGCCAAGCCACCGCTGCGGGTACCAGCGGCCGAAGGAGGCGTCACGCAGCGCGGTGCCATCTCTCGAGGCAACGCAAAGCCCGCGCCGCAGGACTCATGGACCGCTAAGTTCAGCGCTCAGCAACAAAAGATGGCAACGAAGTCTGCCTTTTGAACGTCCCCCCCCCCCCCTATTGAAAATGAGAAATAAAACTTCAGCGTGTTACACAGCTTGAGTGATATTGTGAGCAAACATTAAGAACTGTGAATCAATATTGTCATGACTTGTTTTGGCAGTAACTAGCGTATGCAACGTGGACTTCTACAAAGGGTTGGGGCCACAGAACGCATTTTTTTGTTTTTACTGGTTACCTGCATGATCTCGTTTTGTTCTCGCAACTTGCCCAGGTGTTCTCTTTGTAGTGCCCAGATAACGGCTGTAGCTTTTGGCTAAACGTCACTTGAAAGTCACCGGTAACGTGAGCTAAAAGCATTTCATGCTTTATCTAAAGGCCTGGAGCGAATCTTGAACTTGCAGAATGAAATCCTGCACACCGAAGGTACAATACGGATAAGGAGAAGTGACCAGGAAGGGTGTCTTGCGGTGTTGGCAAGACGTGCTGAGACCATCCGCAGAAAGCTACGAGAAAATTGCAGCACATGCGCTCCTGTACGAGGACTCATGGTTTATGCGCAATGTTACTAGCGGACCGCTTGGAATGAGGACTGAGGGTTGACAGAGACAACCGCAAAATTTCAACTGGTTGGAATGGTAGGCGTAGGTTAGGCCGAAGCATCTTTGAACAGAGGAGCGTATGTGCTGCCGAATGAGACCATGCCTAATACATTGCGTTGACCCCGTGGTTTATTTTTTAAGAGGAAATCAATAATAACATGGGGCGCTTCAAATCATTGCTCGGTAGTCATCTCGTCAGCTTTAATTTCTGCGAATAATGGTAGCGCTGTGGGCTGCTTTGCGTGGAAAGGATGCATTTTTCCACCGCAAAGATAAACACGCAGACAAGGACAAATAAGGACAGAACAACCGCTATACTATCATCAAGTGGTTTAAATCCAGGAAAGATAGTGTATGAGTAAACGAGAAATACCGATACAAACAAGGCGGTGTCGCGTGTTTCGTGCTAGTCTTAGTATGCCTGCTAAGCAGACGTGACTTTACCAATTATAATCTTCTGTCTCGCAATATTAACAGCAGAAAGTTTGAACCATTTTAATTCTGCACATGGACATTATGATATTCGGCTGACAGCGACGTCTCCCTCGTCTGCGGATACATCTGAGCGGGCAAACTGTGCTAAATTATCCACGTGTCCTGCAGACACAATAATTAAGTGGGTGAATATGTAATCGTGTATGTTTTAAGGATAGCCGGCGTGTTTTTTTCCTTAATTCTTCCAACTAAGTACACACGCACAGAATAGGTAGAATTGTATTCCTCACAAGAACTGCCACATTAGTATAATCAGTACATATGCCTATTACGCAATAGGGTATCCGGTGACCACTAAATGAGGGCACAAACATGACATATCTATGATGCTATCGGCAAAAAAGATTCCAATCAGATGCAGAGACCCGCATACTTACGCGGCCACGTCTGGAAATAAATAGCCTCATTCATGTTATACAGATTTCAAACTGTATAGAAAGAGAAGTTTGTATGACAGTTGAATATATATACTTACTTGATGACGTCTCCGATTTCGCTGAAACAAATGGCGTACCATACTTATCAAATTTTTATATTTTAGATGGGCATCAGCATTACTGTAGATAAACAAACCGTAATGAAGGCTTTCTATGTAAAGCACCGTGGTTGGGATTTAGGAAGTGTTCCTGTGTGTATAAACGGTTTGTGTGGACAATAACCGAGGACATACGATTGAGAATGATGAGATAACAGAGTACCGGTAATTGATAAAATGTATACTTGCATACGAAAGTCTGAGTCATTTTGCTGTCTCCTTAAGTACAGTGGATCACACTTCAATTAGGGCAGTGAGCGCAACTTCAAATTTATGGTCTTTTTTTTTTACTTCACAGGATTCATGAACGTACTCATGCATGTGAAGTCTCGTGAGCGCATTCCCGTTCACCCGTGAGCAAAATTATACGGACTGTACCCACGGACAACTTTCTGTGGCTATGAAGGCAAAGCTACGGGCGCGTGGCTGTTGCACATGTGTTACGGCGCCAAGTAGTACGGCAGCGTTTGACAGTGCTTTTCGTTGGTCGGAACAGACGCTGAATCGACGCCGCTTCCGCGTTCGACGGTTTCGCGTTTCGCCAGACGCGGTAGGGAAAACCCTCAAAATAAGTAAACTTTTACACTCATTGGTGCGTTCTGTCTTATTTAACTGTTGCTAGTAATGTGTTTGCTTTGTATTCCCCAGCATAAGCGAACCTGGAATAGAACGCAGGACTGTTTTCAGAAGGTCTCTCGCGTGTGTGCGCTTTGCCTCCGTAGCTTACCCTAATTCATAGCCGCAGAAAGTTGTCCGCGATTATAGGGACTTCGCGATAAAGCCGGCTTTCTCCTCTGCCTGCGAATGTAACTTGTAAGTGCGGAATGCAGTTCAAACATGACATTTGCGCATTTTACAATGACCCCGTCAATCGTAGTTGGTTCATAGTAATTACGAAGTAGTTCAGTTTTTAGGGGACGCTGCGGGCCGTACCCTTTTCTTCGCGGGTGTACAAGCACGGGCAGTCGTCTACCTAAATGGGTCGAACATTGAAATTGTGGTGAAGAGGAAGACGAAGAAGGCGCTCTTGTGTCGGCTGTGCGCGTGATCAGCGTGATCAGCTACTAGACTGGGCCTAGTTCCTCATATTAAATCATCTTATTACATTTGGTGGAGGTGCTGCACTCCCCGACCTCACCCTGGAACTTCGCAGCCGAACTTTAAGATCTGCTCCGGCCGCTGCTATGAACGACGCTCCCAACAATCCGCTTGGCGCATCTGCCGCTCCTGTCATGTGCGGCGCCGTGCAACGGCAGCGGGACCCTCCTGTTTTTAGCGGTTCAGGTGAGACTGACGTAGAAGATTGGCTCTCTACCTACGAGCACGTCAGTGAACACAACAAGTGGGATGACCCGACGAAGCTCCGTAGCGTCACCTTCTATCTTGCTGACGCTGCGAACTTCTGGTTTCACAATCACGAACGGGAACTGCAAACCTGGTCCGCTTTCAAAACTGCATTCGCGGAAGTCTTCGGTCGCCCAGCCTTGCGAAAACTCCGTGCTGAACAAAGCCTCCGCCAGCGCGCTCAACAGCCCGGCGAGACTTTTACTAGTTACATAGAGGATGTCGTTGATATTTGCGCCCGCGTCGATTCCACCATGACCGAAAAGGACAAGGTGAGGCACATCCTCAAGGGCATCGAGGACGACGCATTTCAAGTGCTCCTGGCGCGGAACCCTACTTCTGTCGCAGCTGTCGTCACTCTTTGCCAGAGCTTCGATGAGCTGCGTCGACAAAGGCTCCTTGCGCGCAGCGCTCTCGCACCTGGCGACTCTCTCTCGGCCCTCACGCTTCGCTCAAACATCGCTCATCAAACATTGCAGCATCGCTCTCTGTTGAGATTAAGGATTTCATTCGTGAGGAGGTGGCGCGCCAATTGTCTATGCTGCCTCTCAACGATGGACCTCCCCAGCCTGACACATTTCTGGCTGCTCCTATTAGGCGGGCCATTCGCGAGGAACTTGCTGGGTCTTTACCTTTCGCCCAAGCCTGCCCTCCCGTGGCTGCACCTCTGGCTTATGCCGAAGTCGCCGCGCGACCTGCGCGACGTTTTCGTTTCCGGCGCCAACGCGACTTCAAGCTGCACCTTCTCCCGCGTCGCCTCGCGTTCCATCTCGACGACCGGTTCAGACCCCTTAGCGCGCACGCGACAACCGACCCATCTGCTTCGCTTGCGGTGTAGCCGGCCACGTTGCGCGCTTCTGCCATCGTCGCATGCCACCTGCTGACGCTACTGTCGCACCGCCTGGATATGCCTATTCCCACCATACCAGCGGGCATGCGATGCTTGCCGGCCACGAGTTTTCGCCGCCTCCTCGACGCCTTATCGGCACCCATCGTTCGCCATCACCACGTCGTCGCTCATTTTCCCCCTTACGTCGCCGCCAGTCACTCAGCGAGGGAAACAAGTTGCTGCAGTTCCGCAGGCACGAACTGCAAGCTTCGGGACTTCTACAAGGCCTGCACAGTCGCCACGCAATTTATTGGACGTTTTGGTCGAAGGAACCGCCGCAATTGCGCTTATTGATACTGGGGCTGCAGTTTCTGTCATCGACGAAAAGCTTTGTCGCAGCCTCCATAAGGTCACGACGCCATTGTCTCGTATGCTTCTAAGCACCGCGACTGCGCAGCATATAGCCCCGCTCGCTCAATGTACTGCAAGGGTGGTCATCGACGGCATTGTCTATGTTGTTGAATTTCTCGTGTTGTCATCATGTTCACATGACATTATTCTCGGCTGGGTCTTCTTGTCTCACCATCGTGCCATCATCGACTGTGCTCGGGGCGAAGTAGCGCTTTTCCCGCTTGCCGATGCCCCGCGGCCTGACCTGCCTCACAGTCCTGGCCTTTCGACCAAACTCCTTGCACGCTATGATGGCCCATACCGCGACATGGACCGTACCTCCGCTGTCACCTATGTTGTAGAACCTGTGACACCTTCAACTGACTTAAGCCGCACTATGACCCCCTCATCCTACCTACGCCGTAAGTCGCCAGGATGGCTCCTCTTCTCTCCCGGGGGCCATTGTGGTGAAGAGCAAAACGAAGAAGGCGCTCTTGTGTCGGCTGTGCGCGTGATCAGCGTGATCAGCTACTAGACTGGGCCTAGTTCCTCATAATAAATCTTCTTATTACAAAATGAACGAACTGCCCAGAAACCGGCAGCTTCATTCGCCACATAGTTGAAATTTGCCGCCGATGTTTCCCAAATGGGTCATTTTCATCCATTTTAAGGCGGAAGCCTTTAATGGCTAATTGTCAAGGTCATCTGCCGTTGGCAGAAACTGTCACACCTTTCGGGTCTCCTGATTGGTTTCCTCTGTGTCGTTACGTCACTGCCGCCAGGCACAGGCGTGCGCCTCCTGATTGGCTCACCTGCATGAAGTCACTGTCGTCAAGTGCGAGTGTCGGGGTGGTTCGGCGCCGCGCGGAATGACTCATCACATCTGCACGCGTGGCGGCCGTGTATTCGACGGTGCGTCCTGACGTCACTGTCGTCAGGCGTTTCAGGCAGCCTACCCGATTGGGCGCTTTGCGGCCTGACGTCACTGTCGCGAGGCGCGCGTGGCGCGCGTCTGCTTGCGTGTGCTGTAGCGGCGGTGGCGGTGGTGGCGGCAGTTCACTTTGCGGTATCGTGTGGGCAGGATGCCTCGTCTCGCCAAACCAGTGTTTCCCAACACGCGACCTGCGGGAGCCGCTGAACGCAAACGGCGCTCAAGGGAGGCTGAGCGTATACTTCGCATGCATCAGGGCGGCGATGCACGTCCGACACCACGGAGTCCAGGGCCGTGACGGGCCAACGCAAGAGAGGCAATGCGTTTGAAGCGACTCGTTGCATCTCCGGATATCGAGGCAAATGAAGCTCGGAAGCGCCGTGAGCGCCATCTTGCCGCGGCAAGCTGAGCAAGTACAAGTCAATCGAGCGAAGTTTGAAGCGAACTACACCCCGACACCGCCATGGAAGACACGTCTCCTCCTGATCCACAAACGGCGCCGCAACAGTTCCAGGAAGCCACAGACTACTTTAACAGACACTTCGTCCACAACAACGTTGCAGGCATTTAATAAACAAACAAACATTCACATAACAGTGTACGAGGTTTGTGCCTCCGTGGAGTATGCCTCCATCGCCATTGGCAATGGTGTCAGGCTTCCGCCGTTTCACACTTTAGTCTCGACATAGTGTCTTCCGTTTTTTTTTTATAGATATACACTACGTATACTGTGTTCTATGGCAAGAAATTGTCATTTACAATGCTCATTCAGGTACGCTGCTCTGTGTTACACAGCCCGCCGAGTGAGGGTGCCAGGCAACTCGCGCGTCACATGTCCCACACTTATGCAGATCATACAACCAATAATTTCGAGCAGCGTTCTGTATGAGCACCGTTTCGAGTACTTATTCCATGACTATTGTAAATCTGTACAAAGGTATCCGGTGAGTTTTAGCATTGAAGTTCAGCCCATAGATTTAGCTCAGTGGCTATTGCTTCTTGCTGTTGTAAGCGAAGACGGGGGTTTCATTCTCAGCGAAGGCTGCCGCATCTCGACAGGGCGGGTTACCCACATTCTTACGCACTGCTTTTAACGACCGCCTGATGGACATTAAAGAGGAGGGCTTATACACGTTATACGTATACGGTATTCTTTGAAAAGCCGAATTTCCGGTAATTTGACCCTTATAGGTCAATTATTAGAAGAAAACATTCGTGCCAATCTTCCATATAATATTCGTACCAAAGTCCTAGTGCCAGTGCGTATGTATGACGTCACGGATTTGAATGTATTTTCTCCCAATTTGTGCCCTTGTGCCGATGTGAATGCTTGGGAAATTGGCTAAGTTCAATCTTTGGCTCCGTTTCGAAGTCCGAAACAGCTTCAATGCCCGTATCTTGTTTCTGCGTCGTATATGGTTTACCGAGCCTCTTGTAGCCCTAGCAGTGGCTTTTCTCGGTTTGGCAGAACATTCACCACGACAGCCTAAACTATTATTTTTTATTGAGTGTCTCATTAAGAGCACCGTGTGGTCAAATTGATGCGCAGTCATAAGCAATGGCTTTTCTCATAGTTCTTTCGTTAGCTTCGGGATGTTAAACTACGGAAAATAAGTAAAACTGTGCCTATACACGCTCAAAAGAACTTCTTACCTGAGGAACCTTCGACAGTAGACCCGGCGCTCATCTGTGCGGATGCTAAAAGTCAGGGCAAGATGCATTTAGGAAGTTGCAATATGCGCAAAATTTTTGAATTGAAGTACAGTTATGTTACTCAACAACAGCGCTCTTTGAAACTGCATGCGTAGCGTTGCAATTTGAGAAATGCTTTACCATTTAAGCCCATGGAGAAGAATCAATAATTATGCAAGCACCGACAGTTAGTGTTCACCAGTGAAAAACTATCTTCAGTAATTTTAATAGGTCTCAAGTGTTTTCGCTGGGCTTCGCGAATAGGTAAAAAAATGCGTGTTATTCATACCTGGAAAACAAATTCGGCAGAATGCTTGCGTGTCGCAATGCGAAAAGATTAAAGTTCCTTTAGGGAAATGCTTTTATTTTATACGCTCCCATATTGCAAAACTCAGTGCCGGTGGGACCCAATGCGCCGGATTATGGGCCCAGTGCCACGCGCTGGATGCTGCGGCGCTGGCTACTCGTGCGAAAGAGAGAGAGAGAGAAAAAACTTTTATTGTCAAGTTTTAGTGGAGCTTTCTTTCCCAGCAGTGTGGGCTAGCGTGGCGTCTGCTTTGCCGCGACGCTATCAGCCCATTCCGCCAACCGTATCTGGTCTTGCGGGTTGGAAGTTTTCGTTTTTTTCTCCCACTCGTCATGTGAGGGAGCTCGCCTAAAGAGTTCTCTCGGGGGAGGGTTCTTTTGGCATCCCCACAAGATGTGATCTTGGTCCGCAAGTGGACAGCTACAATGTTTGCAGTTTGGTGGATATTCACCACCGGTCATTGCAGCTAGCCTTTTTGGACTAAGTACAGATATAGTCTGTACTCTCCTGAGGTTAGTGGCCTGTATTCTTGTCAGTGTCTCGTGCGGGGATGGCTATATTCACCTGGATTCGCGGTAATAAACGGTCATTTCGTTGTAGGTGTGGATACCTTCATGTCGGTCAACCCCGTCGGGCAAGCCCACCTCCCGGTTACTAGCTGCTCGGGCGGCTAGATGGGCGGCCTCATTGCCAGGGTTGCCCGCATGAGCGGGTACCAACACCAACTTCAATTTATTGAGGTTTTTGTTAATTATTCTGAATGCTCGAGGGGAAATGAAACCTGAGGTGTAGTTGCGAATCGCTGTTTTCGAGTCGGATATAATAATCTTGGTGCCCGGAATGGAGGTGCCCATGGCGATGGCGGCCTCTTCCGCCTCCACAATGGAAGATGTGTTTACCGTCGCACAGCTGATGTTGTGCCCGTCGCCATTAGTGACGGCTATGGTGTGTCGACCATCACTGGTGCGACCAGCATCCACGCATATGGCGGGTTGGTTTTTGTAGCATTGCCAGAGTGCCGCCGCCCTAGCTTTGCGTCTACCGCTGTTTTCAGTGCTCATGCTTTTCGGAAGCGGGGGGATAATCTTGGTCCGGATAGTGTTAAATATTCGTTGTCGTTGCGGGATGTCTAAGGCTGGGCAATACCCTAAGGTGTCGAGGTTCCGCTGTCCCGCATGTGTGCCGGATAATCGAACTGTTTGAGCCCATTTGTGGGCCTCTATGATTTCCTCAACGTTATTATGCACCCCTAGACTCAAGAGTGCCTCTGTATTAGTCCATTTTGGTAGCCCAAGAGCCTGTTTGAATAACGTTCGGATTAGACTGTTAATCCGTTCCAAATCCCTCTTCCTGAGATGCAGGTAAGGGCAGACATACGCCACTCGGCTCAGAAAGAAAGCCTGGATTAGCCTGCAGGCATCTTTCTCCTTAACTCCGTGCCGTCGGTTGGAGACCCTCCTGAGAAGGTTCTGTAATTGCCCAGCTGTAGTTTGGAGTCGTGGTATGGCTTCTTGGTTGTGCGTGTTTTGCTGGATCCACAATCCTAACACTCTGATTTTAGGAACGGGTGGGACCGGTTGTCCAGCTACCTGCACCTGAATGTGTGCCGGCAAATTAGCAGCCGCATTTGCGGGATTTTTTTTTCCGGACTATAAGCAATTCTGACTTTTTCAGCGAACAGCTCAGGCCATTGTTGCGAGCGTGTTTCTGCACTGCGTCAGCCGCTGCCTGCAGTGATTCTGAAATCTCTCCATCTGACCCAGTGCACGTCCAGATCGTTACGTCATCGGCGTAGATGGCGTGCCTGATATGAGGAATCTCTTTGAGATGTCGGGATAAGCCACTCATGGTGGTATTAAAGAGGAAAGGAGAAAGTACTGCTCCCTGTGGTGTACCTCTAGTGCCGAGCTCTATGGTTTTTGCTTTCAATATTGCCTATGTTTACGGTGGCAGTACGTCCCTTGAGGAATGTGGTAATATAGGTATATGTTCTCTTACCTACGTTCATGTTGGATACGTTTTCTAGAATGGCTCGATGTGAGACATTGTCAAACGCTTTGTGTATGTCTAATGCTAACACTGTTCGAGTTGCGCGTATAGGCGCTGCGTTAAGGATAGCATTTTGTACTTGCCACAGTATGTCTTGGGTGCACAGTTTAGGACGAAAGCCGATCATTGTCTCTGGGAAGAGGTTGTTGGTTTCGGCATAGTCAACCAGTCTATTGAGAACCACATGCTCCATAGCCTTACCAAGACAAGAGGTAAGGGATATGGGTCTGAGGTTCTCTCGACTGAGTGACTTGCCCGGTTTAGGAATGAAGACCACGCTAGCGTGCTTCCACTCTTGCGGGAGTGTACCGTTTTGTCAGTGCTGATTAAAAAGCTTGGTGATCATTGTTATGGTAGGGTCATCTAGATTCCTGAGCATTTTGTTGGTGATCTTATCTTTACCGGCTGATGATGTCGTGCGTAGGCAGCTGAGAGCGGCGCGTACTTCGGCCTGGGTGATGTCTTCGTCTAATGTTGTGTTTTCGTCTCCTCTGTACTCTATATATGCACCCGGCTCCCGTTCAGTATTAAGATATTGCCCGATCAAGAGGTTTACGAATTCAGAGTCTGTGCCCGGGAAACTGTGTACGATTTTCTGAATCCTTTTATGAGCAGCACCTTTAGAGCGTTGTGGATCTAGCATGTGTTTAAACAGGGTCCAGGGGTTCTTTTTGCTTAACTGGCCATTCATATTGTCGCATAATTGGTTCCATTCCATAGTGCTCAGCTCGCTAGAGTAGTCCTGAATCTCTTTCTCTAGGGCGGCGAGTTCGTGGCGCAGCGTGCGGTTGATCTTATTCTTTAGCCATCTCTGCTGAAGGTCTTTACGCTTTTCCCATAGACCTAGGAGTTTTGAGTCTGGCACGGGGCCTTCCTCTTCTATCGGTGCCATGGTCGTGGCATTGTCCAAATCCTGGATAAGCTCATTCGTCCACGCACTGAGGTCACCTATATCGGTGAGCTGTTTGCGGTTTCTTACGTATCGGAATACATCCCATTTGGTATGTGGAATCAGCTTCATTTTCCTTTTATGCCCTTTTGAAGAGATAGTGATAACAGCGACATAGTGATCGCTCCCAAGACTAGTTTCGGTGTTATCCCAAAGAGCACCATTGGCATTTTTGACGAAGCATAAGTCGGGTGTGGTATTCCTGCTTACACTGTTGCCGATACGCGTGGGTCTATCTGGGTCAGTGATGAGTGTAAGTTCCAAGTCACTTGTCACTGAATATAGTGCATTGCCTTTCCTAGTGCAGGTTTGGTATCCCCAGACTGTGTGCGGAGCGTTAAAATCTCCTACAACAACCAGTTGTTCCTTCTCTGCGGCTTTACATGCTTTTTTCAGGAGGGCAATAACTCTGTTGCTTTTATCTTTCGGGGAGCTGTACAAGGTAAGGATGAATACACATCTGTGCTCCTTTTTCCTAGGCAGTAGCTGTACAAACGTGTAAGGAATTTTGTCTTCCTCCAGATCGATTGGCATCGCCGTTAGGTTGCGTTGTATCGCAACTGCCGTAGAAGGTTTATTGTCGGCTTCAGTGAACTCATTGAACGTGGTATACCCAGTAATTTTGACTTGCGTGCCTGTTTCCTGTAAGGCTACAACATCTACCTTGGGATCAAAGCTAGCGAGTTGGAACTGCAGTGCTGCACGCTTTTGCTGAAAGGATCTGCAATTCCATTGAATAATCTTAATAGTTTCAGCCATCTTTTTTGGTGTACGGTTCTGCCCTTACCGGCAATACAGATGTCATTTTGAAGCCCTTAGTGTTGAGCACTTTGGTAGCTGTGGTGGCAAGTTGTTCGTGTTCCGGGCTTTGTGTAAGGCTCTGTGTACATTCAGCTCTATACACAGCACCTATCCTGGTAAGCTCGTGGGCTACCATCTGCTGAAATTCTGCGGTAGACTTTACGTGACTGGAGACTGTCTCAGCTAGCTGAGCAATTGCTACTTCCAACTTATCTACTCTGTCCATATGGTTTGAGGCTTCGCACTCCTTGGGTGTGTCCCGCACTGCCGCTTTGCGTTTGTTTGACGGTTCTGCCTCCATCGATTCAAGTTCACCTTTCCGAACACAGGCCACTATTTCGCGTGCAGCCGGCGTCATAGAGGCGCCTCCAATTGGCTGCCTACTTTCTAGGGCCCTGATTTTGGCATTGGTTGCCTCTAGTTGTCTCAGTGCTCTAATCTCTTCAGCGAGCTCCCTCACCTGGTTTGCATCCTGTTGAGGTCGTGCGGGCGTGGGGTTGGGCTCGGGATTGGCTGACCAGGCGACTTTCCGCGATACCGCCTGGTCACTTCGTTGTTTGGAGTTGGAGTGGCTACGAGACTGGCTGTTGCTCCGGCTGCGCTGCCTGCTGCCACTTCTACTATTTGAAGCTTCGCGCTGCTCGGAACGCACGGAAGGGCGGCCGTGCCGCACGGCGTCTCGGTAGCTCGTTCCGCCCTCTGTGCCGGCGCCAGATGCGTTTTGTGTGCCACTCGCCGGTGGCCCTGCTGTCATCGACGTGGTCACGCTTCCTCTTTTTCCTTCCCTAGCTGGTTGTCTGCGCTGCGCAGGTGGATAGAAGCGATAGCGGCAGCTGGGAACGCCGGTAGGGTGACCGCCGCGGCAGATGATGCAACGCGCTTTGCACGCTGCCACAGTTCCCCGTGGCGGCGTCTCATGTTCTTCGTCGCCGCAACGGTGACATCGTTGTCGTCTTGGGTCCGGACAGACATCGGAGCGATGGCCAATCCGGCGACAGTTAAAGCAGGCTTCAATCCATTCGCGGAATGGATGCACGTTAAAGATTGAGGCCCAAAAGCGGACGTGCTTGGGTAATGTTTGTCCGGCAAATGTCACCACAATATGGCGAGAGGATCCTATCCTTCTTGCTCCAGCGATTTCCAAACCTGGATTTCTCGTGCATATTTCCTTTAATATGTCGGCGTCAGTCTCATCCGGGTAAGAGTAATAGATAACGCCTTTCAATGAATTTTCCGGGGCCAGTGCGTATGCCAGAACGGCACATTCCTGTTGATCAATTTTAAGGCACTTGATGTTATAATAAGCTTCAGCTCTTACCGTGGATGGGGTGCTGATCAGCGCAGTGTTGCTGGTAGGGTGTACTCTGACTTGATCTTCTTGCACCGCTTCATCCAGGTTAGCTTGGGCCGCAGCACACACTGTACACAGAATCTTGGCTGCATGGGCCGTAAGACAGCAGGTTGATCGCGCACTGTGGGCGAATGATGATCTTGTAATCTTCGGCCGGGAGCTTCGGTGGGGGTCTTCTCTTCGGTAACGACGGCGGGCGAGCGCGATATCTCGGTGCGCTGCTTGGCGTTTCATTCGGCGTCCCTTTGTTCCCTTCGGCGGCTGGCTGCGTCTCGGCGTCAGTCTTGCGTCGGGCATATCGCCGCTGCGTGTCGAGAGCGGTCCAACTGCCGCCGTTCAGTTCTTCGTCGGTGATGTTTTTCCCATCCACGACAATTTCAATGCTGCAGAATTTTTGGATCACTAGGGTAATGCAGTGGTGTCGGCGTGGAGTCCCGACCACGCCGGCGCCGATAGGCTTCTCCATGAGAGCAAGAAGTGAACGCCGGCGAAAAACACTGGTAATAAGGCGAAATGTCCACCCACCGACCAAAACTTGGTATCAGCGTTGTCCTCTCGTCTATAGGCTCCTCCGCTGTCACCTATGTTGTAGAACCTGTGACACCTTCACCCGACCATAGGCATCGTGGGCGTGACACGGTTCATGTCAACCGACTTAAGCCGCACTATGGCTCCCTCATCCTACCTGTGCCGTAAGTCGCCAGGATGGCTCCTCTTCTCTACCGGGGGCCATTGTGGTGAAGAGGAAGACGAAGAAGGCGCCCTTGTGTCGGCTGTGCAAGTGATCAGCGTGATCAGCTACTAGACTGGGCCTAGCTCCTCATGATAAATCATCTTATTACAAAATGAACGAACTGCCGAGAAACCGGCAGCTTCATTCGCCACATAGTTGAAATTTGCCGCCCATGTGTCCCAAATGGGTCATTTTCATCCATTTTAAGGAGGAAGCCTTTAATGGCTGATTGTCAAGGTCATCTGCCGTTGGCAGAAACTGTCACACCTTTCGGGTCTCCTGATTGGTTTCCTCTGTGTCGTTACGTCACTGCCGCCAGGCACAGGCGTACGCCTCCTGATTGGCTCACCTGCATGAAGTCACTGTCGTCAAGTGCGGGTGTCGGGGTGGTTCGGCACCGCGCGGGATGACTCATCACATCTGCACGCGTGGCGGCCGTGTATTCGACGGTGCGTCCTGACGTCACTGTCGTCAGGCGCTTCAGGTAGCCTACCCGATTGGGAGCTTGGTGGCCTGACGTCACTGTCGCGAGGCGCGCGTGGCACGCGTCTGCTTGCGTGTGCTGTAGCGGCGGTGGCGGTGGTGGCGGCAGTTCACTTTGCGGTATCGTGTGGGCAGGACGCCTCGTCTCGCCAAACCACTGTTTCCCAACACGCGACCTGCGGGAGCCGCTGAACGCAAATGGCGCTCAAGGGAGGCTGAGCGTATACGTCGCATGCATCAGGGCGGCCATGCACGTCCGACACCACGGAGTCCAGGGCCGTGACGGGCCAACGCAAGAGAGGCATTGCGTTTGAAGCTACTCGCTGCATCTCCGGATATCGAGGCAAATGAAGCTCAGAAGCGCCGTGAGCGCCATCTTGCCGCGGCAAGCTGAGCAAGTACAAGTCAATCGAGCGAAGTTTGAAGCGAACTACACCCCGACACCGCCATGGAAGACACGTCTCCTCCTGATCCACAAATGGCGCCGCAACAGTTCCAGGAAGCCACAGACTACTTTAACAGACACTTCGTCCACAACAACGTTGCAGGCATTTAATAAACAAACAAACATTCACATAACAGTGTACGAGGTTTGTGCCTCCGTGGAGTGTGCCTCCATCGCCATTGGCAATGGTGTCAGGCTTCCGCCGTTTCACACTTTAGTCTCGACATAGTGTCTTCGTTTTTTTTTTCTTTATAGATATACACTACGTATACTGTGTTCTATGGTAAGAAATTGTCATTTACAATGCTCATTCTGGTACGCTGCTCTGTGTTACACAGCCCGCCGAGTGAGGGTGCCAGGCAACTCGCGCGTCACATGTCCCACACTTATGGAGATCATACAACCAATAATTTCGAGCAGCGTTCTGTATGAGCACCGTTTCGAGTACTTATTCCCCGACTATTGTAAATCTGTACAAAGGTATCCGGTGAGTTTTAGCATTGAAGTTCAGCCCATAGACTTAGCTCAGTGGCTATTGCTTCTTGCTGTTTTAAACGAAGCCGGGGGTTTCATTCTCAGCGAAGGCTGCGGCATCTCGACAGGGCGGATTACCCACTTTCTTACGCACTGCTTTTAACGACCGCCTGATGAACATTAAAGAGGAGGGCTTATACACGTTATACGTATACGGTATTCTTTGAAAAGCCGAATTTCCGGTAATTTGACCCTTATAGGTCAATTATTAGAAGAAAATATTCGTGCCAATCTTCCATATAATATTCGTACCAAAGTCCTAGTGCCAGTGCGTATGTATGACGTCACGGATTTGAATGTATTTTCTCCGAATTTGTGCCCTTGTGCCGATGTGAATGCTTGGGAAATTGGCTAAGTTCAATCTTTGGCTCCGTTTCGAAGTCCGAAACAGCTTCAATGCACGTATCTTGTTTCTGCGTCGTATATGGTTTACCGAGCCTCTTGTCGCGCTAGCAGTGGCTTTTCTCGGTTTTGCAGAACATTCACTACGACAGCCTAAACTATTATTTTTTATTGAGTGTCTCATTAAGAGCACCGTGTGGTCAAAATGATGCGCAGTCATAAGCAATGGCTTTTCTCATAGCTCTTTCGTTAGCTTCGGGATGTTAAACTACGGAAAATAAGTAAAACTGTGCCTATACACGCTCAAAAGAACTTCTTACCTGCGGAGACTCCGACAGTAGACCCGGTGCTCATCTGTGCGGATTCTAAAAGTCAAGGCAAGATGTAGCAATATGCGCAAAATTTTTGAATTGAAGTACAGTAATTTTACTCAACAACAGCGCTCTTTGAAACTGCATGCGTAGCGTTGCAATTTGAGAAATGCTTTACCATTTAAGCCCATGGAGAAGAATCAATAATTATGCAAGCACCGACAGTTAGTGTTCACCAGTGGAAAACTATCTTCAGCAATTTTAATGGGTCTCAAGTTTTCTCGCTGGGCTTCGCGAATAGGTAAAAATGCGTGTTATTCAATCCTGGAAAACAAATTCGGCAGAATGCTTGCGTGTCGGAATGCGAAAAAATTAAAGTTCCTTTAGTGAAGTGCTTTTATTTTATACGCTCCCATATTGCAAAACTCAGTGCCGGTGGGACCCAATGCGCCGGATTATGGGCCCAGTGCCACGCGCTGGATGCTGCGGCGCTGGGCAGGCGCGGCGTACTGCGAGGCGCTGGCTACTCGTGCGAAAAACAGCTCTGGAGCGTTAAGTATACGGTGCCTGGACACCGTTCATATATATTTTCTTGAATACAGAAAGCAACAAGGAGTGTTTTAGTGCAATAAAGGAAACGTAAAAATAAAACTGCTCCGACCAGGACTTGATCGTCACAACTATAGATCCAAAGCCCGGCACTTTACCGATACGTCACACCGGCAGCCTAACTGCAGGGAGAACCAGCGCCTGTACAGCACAAACCACTGCACCCCAGCGTCATGGCACTGGAACCAGCGTATCGTCCAGTGTGACCTCTTAGCCAGCGTTGCCACTGGTGTCCCAGCGAGTCGGAGCGAGTGCCAGCGTATCCAGTCGTACCCAGTGCCAGAAAACGCTCTGGTTCCACACTGGAAGACGGTGGTCTTTGCAATAGGGTCACGAGGTAGCGCCACCTCCTCCCCACCGGCTGTGACGTCGCGTGCCGAATGACGCGCTCATTAGGCGAGAAATTTAGTCATCCAGATGGCTGCAATGTGGCGTGTGCAGTGACGCGCGCACTAGGCCGCACATTTAGCCAATCAGAACTGTGGAGCCGCCGTGGCGTCGGGCAAGCGTGCTCGTCGCGCACTTCAGATGCCCAGGCTCCATTCCCACCCCGACTGAAACGTAATGGACTTTGTTTTTAGTGCCATTAACTTACTTTGTTTACATGAACCTCTGTGAGAAATTGGACGGCAATCGGAGCATTTTTTGACGTGTTCTTACTCTTTGCGCCATCGGCCATATTTCGCACCATCGCTCGGTCACGTAGACGCCGACGGATTTTTCGTGTAATGAGGCATACATTGCTTTCGCATTAAGGTGGCGGCCTGTATCGCATTTCGTGTCCCTCATATGGAAAAGTATGCAAGTACCCGTGATGCGAGGGAAATGGGTTCCCAAAACGGCTTCTCCAACTAGCACTTGGGCAACCCTGTATTCCAGAGAATATTCAACGTGAGTGGATCTTAGCATGGCCATTGGTATATTCGCAAAACTGAGGTATCACCAAAATTTCGCGCAATGTGCTGAACTACAGCGCAAATTACCGTTCAGCCTGAAGCTATGATTTCAAAATAATTCCTAAATAGTTTGTTTAGGATGTATACAGAAATAATGTCAGAAATACTCGTGCGCGATAGCTATGGCGAATTCGTCAGCTGCACTAAATTCGATTCGAGCAAGCCTCTGTAATTTTTCAAAACTTATGTACATGATTCTGTCAAAAAGAAATCACGCCCTCAAGTTAGCCGAAATAATCATATTTCCATTAACCTTCTAATACTGCACCGCCCTTGCAAAGCTTCGTATGCGATTACCACCCAATCGCTATTCTTTATGCCATGCGGCAGAATGTCGTGTGTGGTCTGGGACTGTGGTTACGTCATAGTCGCATCGGTGACAACAACAAGAACAACAACAACAACAACAACAACAACAACAACAATAATAATAATAACAATAATAATACCTATATAAACATAGATGCGCCGATTGAGGTAAATGACAACACAGCTTGGCTGCTCGTCCTTCAGAGTGAATGGACTGATTTTTTTCTTTGATGGGACGGGTCAGGAATGAGAGCCACAGTGGCTTCACTAAGATAACCAACTCCATTTACATACTGACACACGGCAGTGCAGAAAACAACAAAAATAAATAAAACATCAGTACAATTCCGTTTACATACAATAATACACCCAGCCATGCGGAAAAAATACAGGCGCGGCCACTGTTAGTGGGAGCACGAAGCCCTTGGCATCGCTGCGCACAGTGCCCCACCACCGGCGCCTCATGAAGTCTTGCGGCGCAGGCGTAACCAGTGCGATTGGCAAAAAGCCCGGGAAATCTATTATACGGGCTCTCTTGTTCCTGCTAGCAGTGGCCGCGCTTGTGCCTTATGCATTACGCACACAATGCAGGAAGATTGCGGCGAACTACGGAGTGCAGGTTTATTCAAAATGACGCTGGCAAAGTCAGCACGAAAATGGGTGCATCAATACCCTTTCAGAAGTTTAACATGACAAATGGATGCCGTATTACGTAACAATAATTTAGCTCTCGCTGCCACCACCATCATGCCGGTAAGATGGAAGCTGCAAACGCGCTGCTGCGGTCGTCTCGCTTTTTGACGTGTGTATTGGATGTCGTGCGCCTCTAGCGACGATTTCGACAAATGTGCGTGGCGTCGCCATGTGCCATGACACCGCGATCACAACGCGCCAACATGTGGGGATGATATACCCATAAGTCTTCGCCGTCACAGCCTTCAGTTCTGGCCACTGCTTGGAATAACTAATTGAACTTGCAACAAAGCAGCTACAATACCTGGCCTCCCGAGTTTTACAACAGTCGGCAGACGCCAGTTGGTTTTCCAAAGAGTGAACCCTTCGAGCAGTCAGCAGAACTCGGTGGCGTCTCGATCACGGTCAAACATGAACAGCGCACTTACCCATGATTGTCAGAATGCTGCTAGGTTTAGCTGTCAGTTCGGCAAGGGACGCAGAGGGCGTAGATCTTCGAGACGAAGGTAAAAGTCCGTCATAGAAGAGAATGGAGCCGGCAATCACGAGCCGCGCGTGATCAGGCGCTGCTGGCCGCAATTGCAATAAGAATTCTCTTTTGTGAAGACGTTGACGAAGGGAGAGATTTTATATTTAGTGCGAATAACGGTCTTTGAGAAATTCACGCTCTTTCACTGTCTACGTAGATATTTAGCCTCTTTACGCCAACTTTCGTCATGAGCGCGCAAATAGACAACTTTTCCCGTTGCTTTCGTACAGCTGTGCATTGTTCAAATGGTGTATTTGTCCAGAAGGCAAGTTCGTTGCGCTGATCTTCACTAGAGGGAGAGTGGTTCGGTCAGCACATTGCGAAAATGATGATGATGACATGGCGCTGTGTAATGCGCTAGCTTTTTTAGGGTGCTTCATGCACTTTGCGCCGGCTATTTATTTATTTAATTTAAATATTTTAATACCCTAAAGGCGCAATGCGGACATTACATACGGGGGGATTCATTAAAGAAATAATACAATATACAACACAGCATATAATTGGCTAAAGACAGAAATAAACAAGTTAAGAAGCCAGGTACAAGTTAATAGGGGGGGAAAATGGCTAGGAACAGGTACTGAAAAGATGCACATGTAGCAAATCCCACAAAATAAAACAAAAATCGCACCTTCAGAAGTTACAAAATATGGCATCTGACATTTTTCGGAACGTTACGGCCGACACACATACTGAAAAAAAAACGCACATCATTTCACATTGGAATTTTCTAAGTATGACCAATGAGCTATTTGAAATGATGATGTTCCAGCGATAGCCGCAATGCTATAAGGAAGCGAATTCCGCTCTTCAATAGCCAGGATCAAAGGTGAGTATTTGTTTAGTTCTGTCCGAACGAAAATGGGTTTAGTCTTCTTCATATGATCTACACGAGCCGATGTGTGCGGCGCCGGGAGAAGATGTGAACTTTCAAATGGCGTTTTGCTGTGGTAGAGGGTATGGATAAAGTATATGCGGCTGAATTTTCTGCGCATGAACAGAGGTGGGAGATGGAGGGATATTTTCAGTGCTGTTACACTTTGATACCGAGAGTAACGGGAAAGGATGAATGGAGCAGCCTTGTTTTGTAGAGATTCCGACATGTTAATAAGGTAGGTATAATGAGGGTTCCAGATCGCTGAGGCATAAATTATGCGTGATGTTCTGTGTCCTGATTGGCTTGGAGTAGTCGGCGTTTAAGAAGACCAAGTTTTTTTAAGGCTTTGATAGTAATCAGTTCAATATCAGTGCCCCAGGATAAATTAGAGCTAAAATTAATACCGAGGTATTTTACCGACGCTGCAGTTTCAATGATTGTATTATTAACTGTGTAGGCATTAGGACTTGCGTTAGCAGCGGAAGTAAACTTGAGATGTTTAGTTTTATCTGCGTTAATTCCCATTCGCCACCTGCCGCACCAATGAGTTAGCTCATCAAAATCAGTCTGGAGAGCTATGATGTCGTAAGCGCTCGATATTACTTGATAAATCAGGCAGTCGTCTGAAAATAATCCTATTGTTGATGTAATGTTTGACGTGATATCAATAATATAAATTAAGAAAAGCAGTAGACCCAGCACCGAACCCTGGGGTACTTACTCCTGCAGCAACACCTGTACGTCTTGATAAGAATCTCGCTAACTTAACTGACTGAAAGCGGTTTGTTAGAAATGCGTTGATCCCCTGCGTAGTGCGTTGATCCAGCTGCAGGTTGCGTACCTTTCTCATCAGGTGGTTATTAGGCACGCGATCAAAGGCTTTAGAGAAATCAATAAAGATGGAGTCAATATAGAGGCAAGAGTCGATTGCTTGATGAAGGTTTAGTGTTAACACCAATAACTGTGTCTGACACGATAAATGTTTGCGGAAGCCATGTTGGTTGTTATGAATCAAGTTGTTCTGGTTAAGATGAGTCATAATGTTACTGTATAATATGTGTTCGAGTACCTTGCAACATATCGAGGTCAGTGAAATTGGCCTGTAATTATTAGGCACGCATCTGTCTCCAGATTTAATTACCGGGATTACATAAGCGAAACTCCAATCTTCTGGCACACATGTCGTATCGAGTGACTGTTGGAGAATGAGAGATAGCAGGAAAGCGGTGTGTTGGCAGGTAATTTTTAACATTTTCGCGTTGATGCCATAGGGTCCTGGGCTAGTGTGGTGAGGTAGGCGTTCAACTGCACGAGCCACGCCTAGCGCAGATATGTGAATTGGTGAAAAGGGAATCTGGATATCGGCTTCAGAAAGCAGCAGTGGATCGTAAATGGGCAATTCATCCGTACAAACTTGTTAGAAGTGGTTATTGAATTGTTCTGCACAATGTTCTAGAGGTAGGGTGCTGCCCTATACACCCAAAAGAACAGCAACCATACTAGCGCTTTTAGGATTAACAGCGTTCCAAAATTTCTAAGGGTCCGTTTTTATCAAAGTAAGAAGTGTAAAATGAAAATATTTGTTTTTGGCTTCAGAAATTTGTTTTTCAGCTTCTTTAAAAATGCTTTTGTTGCTTTGCCAGTCTGTAGGCTCCTTTGATCGAACGGCTTTCCTAAATGCTCTTTTTTTCCCATTTAGTGCCCTGTTGACATCTGTGGTAAACCAAGGATCGTTAGTATGTGTGCTTATCATTCGTTTTGGCATGCAGGAATCTTCAATTTCTTTGAGTTTGTCACGAAACAACTTCCAATTTTCATTAGTCATACGGTTATGAAAATTGGCCTGAAAGTTTTTGTGAAAGTTTCCAGCAACAGGTTCATTTTTTCAACATCCGCACGTGCGTAGTTGTAGATAAGCTTTTTTGGGTTTTGTTTTGTCGGCCCGTGGAAGCAGAAAAGAACAGTGCACAACTATATAGTCACTTATTTCTTCCAGGACGTGGACGTCTGAGAGCTCAGGATTGGTTGTTAGGATTGGGTCTAGGATATGTTTACCGTGAGTGGGCTCGTGAACAATTTGGGTGAGCTGGTGATATTGAAGTAAATGAAGAAAGTTAATGTTCTCCTGTCAGTTACTATTGGAGCCAACAGTTACTGTCGTCCAGTTAGTCGCGGGAAAGTTAATGTCACCTGCTAAAAATAGGAGCCGATTCGGCTGCTTTATAAGGATCTGCACAATAGCGTCATTTAACAGTTGAATGAATTCAGGATGGCTACTTGGTGGCCTATAACAGGCACCTCTAATGCCAAACATATGACCAAGTTGAGCAGAAACCCAGACTATTTCTAAGGGAGAGTCGATAAGGGGTAAGAGATGCATGGAAGCCTTTGTTAATCGCAATGAGCACTCCTGCTCCTCGTCGAGAATCATCCCTATCTTTCCTGAATAAAACGAACGATGATGGAAGCGCTATGTCGTGACCTGCAACGTCTTCGGTTAGCCACTTTTCGGTACCCCCGATGATATCAGCTGAGCAGGTATGTGCAATAGCTTGAAGTGCGTCTACGTTGTTATGTATACTGCGGAAGTTTGCCAAGACCAAGAAGATTGGTTTAGTTTTGTTACGGTTGGCTTTCTTTGTGGTAGACGGTCAACTCTCGGGCGGCGAGTGCCTGGAAGGAAGGTTTTTCACGCTATCTGTTGCCGAATCATACAGGTAAACACCATTCTTTATGCGAAGCCTATCCAATCTTACAGAATAACGCTCGTTTTCTCTGATATTCGCTTTGCCGAAGTCGCGCAGCTTTTTCCGTGCATGTAGAACCTTCGGGGAGATGTCCGTCCGTCCGTACGTCCATCCGTCCGTCCGTCCGTCCATCCGTCCATCCATCCATCCATCCATCCGTCCATCCATCCGTCCGTCCATCCATCCGTCCGTCCATCCATCCGTCCGTCCATCCATCCATCCGTCCGTCCGTCCATCCATCCATCCATCCATCCATCCATCCATCCATCCATCCATCCATCCATCCATCCATCCATCCATCCATCCATCCATCCATCCACCCATCCATCCATCCATCCATCCATCCGTCCGTCCGTCCGTCCGTCCATCCATCCATCCATCCATCCATCCATCCGTCCATCCGTCCATCCGTCCGTCCGTCCGTCCGTCCGTCCGTCCGTCCGTCCATCCGTCCATCCATCCATCCGTCCGTCCGTCCATCCATCCATCCGTCCGTCCGTCCGTCCGTCCGTCCGTCCGTCCGTCCATCCATCCATCCATCCATCCATCCATCCATCCATCCATCCATCCATCCATCCATCCATCCATGTTGTGGCCACTTGTTTTTCCGCCTACCTGTTTCACTGGGTTGTCAGTGGTCAAAAGGGTAGTGCATCTGGCTGTTGTCCTGCGGTAATAGGTTTGAAAACCAACCATCGAGTCCTCTTGAGTCACAGAGTGCGGGGCAGCGAGTACATAAGTGCTACCCCTCTACGAAGCTCTTTCACGGCGACATGGACCGCAGATGATGCAGGACTGGGCAGTTGGCGGGGTTGGAAGAAACTCTTCGACGCCGTCTTCGAGCACTCGGTCTGTGCCACTCGGTCGGTGCTGGTCTTCAATGAACCTAATTAATACCGGTGTTGGTCTTCAATGAACATGTGCGATGCCAACTCGGGTAACTGAGTATGTGTAACTCGGTATGAGGCTTTAATCCGTCGGATGCTTAGTGGAACGAAACCGCATAAGAGGGATTTCACAAGGAGAGCAACCCTATGTTTTAGCGGGCGGTGCCCTAAAGGTACTGGATATGGGCCGCTTTTCAATGAACGCCTCTCATACCGACGCTTTAGTGAGCTGCGGGATTAATGCACGGGGTATGTGCCTTTCTTCAGTGAGCCTCTCGCCAACTTAAGTAACTGAGTCCGTGCCACTAAGTGCGTGGCAAGCAAAGGAGTAGTTGCCAGCATTCGCAGGCACCGGCGCGGCACGCTTCTCGTCTGGGAGCCCACGCGTGGGCTTCTCGGCAGTGCGACTAGACAGCGCAGCGTGTGCAGAAAGAACAGGTGGCCTCCATGCGTACATCCGAAAAATTCGATGTTGACAAAACCACTGCAAAATCAGTTTTCGTGACATGCTCCGCCATTTTCCAACTGGCTTTAGAAGGCCGCCGTAAAGCCCCTCTATCCACGCATCACCGCCGCTTTTCCTGGCCGATCAAGATGTGTATGGAGGGATTTTAGGCCGCCGTATGCGTGCGTGGTCCGAAGCTGTCATACGCCTTGGCGGCTTTGCTGTGACTACAGAACATTGGCTGGTTGCTGCGCCCCGCAGTGCTCTAATCATTCGCAGAATAGCTGGCGGATGTTGTCATTTCCAAGGGACAAAGAACGGCTGCCTATGGAACGTGAATAATAAACTTAGCAATGAGCTGCCGCGAACGCCTTGTGCTTCCACAACCCTTGTCATTTCCAGCTACAACCTGCTGGTCCACAAGGCATGAGCCTATCAGGAAGCCTGCACTGTGGCATTAGCTCCTTTGGGAAACATAAATGTTTTAACTCTCACTTTCTCTCTGTCTCTACGTATTAAGAAAACAATACACTTACTAGTTCTTTATTGCAAGCATTTTAGTCTCCTAACAATTATTATAATTTTGAGAATAAGTTGTGGTTTGTCGTCTAGTCCTACGAGATTCCAATTTCACCGGCACGTCGTCAACGTTGTACGTGGCTTGCACCAATGTCAGAGGTAAAAATTTTTATTCGACAGTTGTGAGCATGGTATACCATCACAGTACCCAACCGCTGTTCTACGCTGCATTTGATTGCAGCGTGGAACACGCGGACACAGTGGCACAAGACGGCGGAGCGGGTCCAGAAAGAAGCGCGAGATGATAGGCTCGTTGCCGCATCGCGCTTTTTACAGGGAGGCTGTATTTGTCAACGCTTCCACACATTTTTCAATGTCCGTGCCTCAAACCTCCCGCGCTCTCTATGAAGTGGCAAAGCAAAACAAACCAGTAAGGCATGTGCTGACACCTGTCGTAGCAAGATCAAAGCTAAAGAAATCACCAAATACATAATTTAATGCAATAATTAGTAGAGGAAACTCTGGCGCTAATGTCTACCGCGGCTGCAATCGGGGTTGTTTAGCCAGCATTTAAATTATGGGAAGTACATTGATTTGCCTTAACTTCGTCCTGCTGCATTTAAACAGCTCTACGACTATGTAAATTTGTCATGTTCTACAAGGTACAGTGTAAAAAATAATTAAGGTGGCGGTCCCACTCCAGCGGCACGAGCCCCGCGTTTTCAGTACTTTTGGAGCAACCGTGGCGGCTCTTCTACTTAGGATATAAAGTTGTCGTATATACCACAACAAAGATTATTTCTTGTAGATTCCAACTATATGTAATATAAAAAAAATGATTAATGCGATTTAGAAATAAATGTTCAAGAACAAGCACGAAATAGATGGTTTTTGCGAACAGTGTCTAAGTTGTGACCATATTTAGAAGAAACTACCGCATTAACGGCGTTGCGGCTTGCTCTGTAGCTTTACGACATATTTATCTCTTTCCTAGACGCAGCAAAATAATGTTGTATTTTTACTTTTTGAATAATTTGCTTTTGAAGATTGCCAAATATCGCAACTGCTAATCTAAACAGTCCGGCTAGTACATCTTTAAGGAAGCTAAATTTTGGATAAGTTAGAGTTGAAAGAATTTCCATTTAGGACACAAAATTTCATTCATGTACCTTTATTGGGTTTCCTAATAATGCGACAGAAATTAGGCAATATTTAGAATTCTGGTCCTACTTTTGCCCATTTTTGCGGAAAGGTACTAAAGCTACGAAGTTGCGGTTTTGTATGAGGCAATTAGAAGCCTTAATTTAAAATCTCAACGCGTGCTTTTCCAATGAAGCAAAAAGAAACGCTGTACGGGACGCGTGAATTTTACTATTTTTTTGCCACTGGTAACATCGATAAAGTCGACGCAACGTACAAACCGCACCATAATCTAAGGGCTCGTATCTTAAAAATTAGCAGCTATGGTCATTTTTATTGTAATATGCTATAATCACAGCGACAAACTGCAAAGAAAGCAAGAAATTTATACTATTTTCGCACTTGCATGCAAAATTTTCACCTAGCGCCATCTACACGACAGCCACAAAAGTGCTGAGCCTGGAAGTTCCCAGTTTCTCCGAAGGTGGCGGGCCAAAACATTTTACTTCAGGAACGAACGTTTTAGACTTTGCTGCCGAACGATTCTTATAACGGTTCTTAAGAATCTTATAACGGTTCCGAAAGAGAGCCGGTTCCCTTGCCCTCACGTGATTCGTCAGAATAGTGGTTGCGTCAGTTGCGTCAGTGCGCTGAGTTATCACTTTCCCTCCTCTCTACTATTTACCCTATGCTCCTGCTGGCCGACGTTCAGCTGTCAGCCATCCGGATTGTCAGGCCAGCAAAACTTCCCTCATCCTTTTCTTCTTACAACCACGAATAAAATCCACGCCTTGTCATCTACACGTGGTAAGTGCGTCGGGAAGGCCAGGCGGATGGTCGCAAATACAGGGAAAGGAGAAAAAGAACCCGACACGGACGCATTCGTCTTTCCGGAAATGTCTCATTGTCGCGTATACACTGAGGTAGACAGACTATCCTGCTTTTCTTTTGTGTCGTGTTCCTTCGCGCTACTGAGATTCCTAAATAGACACTAATCAAGTGGCGCTGCAAAGGCAACCTGCAGTGAGCTTCATGGTGTGAAGGATTTTGTCATATTATTGTTCCGTTGTATTCCACGTAGTAGTGACGGTGAAGAAAACAGTCGCAAAACTGTGACTGACGAAACGGACTTTATTGGGCGATCCTGTGCCCACAAAAGCAAGTTGTACTCTAAGCACAACGATATCGGCAAACAGTCGGCGATCGTCGAAATCTGATCAGCGGCGAAACGCGTCGGATTTTATACATGAGTAATCAAAGGTTCCACAGTAATCCCTGCTTCCCGGGTGTCTTCCAGTAAGTACTAGACAATTCGCGTCGCTCATGCAATCAGATTTCATAAGCGTCGGTGACAACAAACAACGGATGGAAGCATCGACAACGTTCCAGCAACTTCCTATTCGCACTTTCCAGCGCGGAGAACGTTCCAATATGGCGGGGATAGAGGTGATGGAGGCGATATGAAAGCGTGCGCATCTGCAGGAGCAGGCGCGGCTTACGGGCCTCTGGTATCTCTAAGCGCGATCCTTAACATTGCTAAGGAAACGCAGATATGTGTTGTAGAGGGAGAGGCTACGTTTAACGCTGGCCATATAATATTGTGTGAAATACGAAAGACGACAAGCGCGGCTGTTCAGGTCGAGTAACTCTGCCTGCAGCAAGCGCCGTGAGAGGCCCGCCGCATACTATAAAAGTTCAAGTCTGTAGTGTAACCGGCGCCGTAAAGGTCACTACGTATCCTTACGCTTCGTAACCTAAGCGCGATGTAAAAGAATCGACAGCAAGCAGCTAATCGGTAGCACTCAGATGTAAACAAAGCGCAGTATGCGCTTCATGCCGCTGCATAAGGTAAACGTTGGATGCATTCACGATGAGATAAATAGCTCGACGCACCGGCTTATATACGGAATGCTTGTTAATGATGCCAGATAATACGTAAACATTTCAGTAGTGCCGATTTACAATATATGAGTGACACTATGACGTGTGCCAGCGCGGCCCGTTTTACAGCACGATTAATGTTTTCGCGTGCTGCAGGGAAGCTCGCATGCGCATTCTTCGTCAATGACCACTTCAGGTACGTAGTCCTGGCCCTTGTTTCTTGCAGCATTGTTATAGAAGAGATACTTTAAGACCAAACAAAACTACAAAATCAGAAACACGTGCGCTCGACCCCCGATCATTACACACCTTTGAATACAGCAAAAGAAAAAAAAATCAGCGAACGCCTTGTGCATAGACCGCCTGTTTCGTTCTCACACAAAACGACTACGAACAGTTGCGGAATAGGTTCTCTAGTTTGCAATGCTCGCGACGCAGCGTCAGGCACTGTCGCAGAGTATTTGCCGAAACAGCGCGAGTGCAGGCAGAAAACTTAATAAACGGTGACACTTGTGTACTTAAATTTACTTTGGGAACCTGTAGAGGGCCTTCTTCGGCCAACGCTAGGTCTCAGTTACACCATGGTCTCAGTCTTGCTTCGTGGGACCGCAGCGGGATCTTTTGCGAAGGCACAGCGTTTCTCTTCAGCCGCTTTCGTAAGAGCTCGCTACAAAAATAATATGAAATTGAGCAACAGTCAAGTACACTCACCAAGGTGGCCCCAAAAGAAGTTTTTGTTGAAATTCTCGCTCACTTGCTTCCCGATGCGGAGCTTGATCACCCACAACTTCCTGTCTTTTTTTTTTTGGAAAGTGGTGCTTTTCCAAATACTTTTCCCAATATTGCACGATTTGTGCATTGTGGCACACTGCATATGCGGTTGCTCTTCGCTCGTCGACTGTTCTTTTTTTTTTCCCATATCAAAGAGTACCAAAACGCCAACACAGCTGCAGAAACCGCGTGGGCGGGAGATCCATCACCCCCTCCCGGGTTGTGAAAAAATCCGCGCGGCGGCGCTAGCGTATCTGGAAAGCGCGAATACATGCAGGCGCAGGCACGTCCTGCTCCGAGCGAACGCTGTGCTGCATTGGCAAAGAGCATCCCTTCAGTCATGACTCCGTGGCGTCGCCTGGTGGGGGAATATGAACTACTCGCAAGATGGCTGCCGTGGTACTCCCACCTTAAATAAGCAATATTAAAAATCATCAACCACCAGCATAAGAACACAGTTTAAGTACAGAATCCTGTAATTGGAACCTTCACGCCAGAGGCGCTTTTTTTTCTTGATTACCGACATGGCAACATGCAAATAAAAACATGCTAACAATACATTACAGTCACGATAAAAGTATCTGCCATTAGATGGCTGACGCGGGGGCTAAAACGCTTGAAATTAGCAAGCTCATGCACCACAGTGAACCATGCTGGTTTTTCTTTTTGCAAATTATATATTTCCTTAATATAACAAATGTTTTCGATGAAGCGTTCTCTGACAGGCCATGTGCATTTATTTCAGCATGTCTCACTGCCATTCTAGTTTTCCATAAGCTATGCAAGGATAACAGGATGAACATGTCATGCGGTACACTGCCTTCACTTAGAGTAGGCAAGAAGCGAATTCCGTAGAGCGCAAGCGGTAAGTCTTTCTCTAGGGTTCTCCGTAAGGTATCCCAATGGAATACGCCATCCCAGCAGTCAAGAAATCTGTGTTCGACTGTTTCGGTTTTTCGGTATAGTAAGCGCTTGACTCTCCAAGGCACAAAAAGTCCTTGTTCCTCTAGCCGTGGTTTGACAAGTAAGGTATTTTATTTTTGAATGTGACGACCATGTGTGCTGCACTCTAAAAACTAGGAAGGGTATCGCAGGGGTGAAGCGGCCGGTTCACTCTTCAAAGCGTCGTTTTACTCTCGCAAAATGTCGAGGAGAGTGAAATGCATTGTTCACTCTCTCACCAAGGAGAGAGTGAAATGTGTTTTTCACTCTCCCTTTCAGAGAGAGAGAGTAGAATGCCCGTTCCACTGTTGCGGCAATAGAGAACAAAACGTAGCGTAATCTTCTGCTTCAACGGTAGGTGGCTGGCTCCGAACATGCCAATGTTTCATTCATGCACGCTGAGCAAAGGACACATCGTTTTGCTTTTATGAGAACAGGCCGCCGCAGTTGAAAGGAACGCGTAGCGAGCGCTCTACTTTTTCACTCGGATTTGCTCCACCGCGCACGCGCGCGCGCGCGCTCAATATCGCGGAACAACACAGCACCGGAGAAAGGTGATCCAAGGTCGATCCAAATAGGTCGCGAAGCTTCGGGCGAAAAGCGGTTCAGTACAGATGGTCACCGACATCAGCATGGGGGGTTATGGGAGCAGCGATTGAAGCGCGACTATGTTTGGAGGGAACAAACATTGGGAAAGAAAAACGCATTTTTTATTCAAATGAGACACAGTTAGATTCTTCATTCTACGAAAATAAAATTCCTACTCAATTTCATATATTCGTGATGAGTTAAGAAAATACGTTTAATTTTAATATTATTAATAAATGCATTTCTTTTCAGCGCCCATCGCTACAGGGGGCGTTGACGCCACTATCGCTCGCAGTGCAATGCACGTCTTGAAATGGGCAGAAAGGCGCACTCGTAACACCTGTTGAGATACGCCCCCCTCACAATTTGTGCTTTCTTGCTTGTCGAAGTTTGTCTGAATTTGGTGACGCGGGTAGCTTCACTGCTTCTTAATCTGTTCAGTCAAAAGTAGTGAGTTACCACCGCCAGATTGTTGTGTAGTTGTTTTTGTGCGACTGCGCTGGCCGACGGGCTTGGCATCCGACAATAGGATCAGCACTCTACACCTAAAGCTTTCGTCGGCCTCCAAAGAAAGTATGTTCCATATGTTCTGTGCAGGGATGCGATTTCGACAACCGTACGGCTGGTCTTTTCCTGCATCGCTTTCTACGCTGAAAGCTCGAAACGCCCATAAAGTCGGATGGCGGGGCATTTGAATATATAGCTCCAAAGGAAGAACAACAAAACAAATTTCGCGCCTTCGAAAACAAAATGACGTCACTTCTGCTTTTAACGGACATGGCGTCACGTTATTTTTTCTTCCGCCGGAAGTGTTCCCACCACATTCAGATGGCGCTAAGCCCCATGAACCGGCGATGGACCGCCATGTTTTGAACGTATGGGCTCCTAGGGAAGCTTCGCTACCAGGTACATTTACCTTGGGTGATCCGTCCAGCTAGCGAGCAGCACAGCAGCAGGAAAGGCCAGCCAAGGGAGATCGTGTGTCAGCCATCTCGCGTCCCCTCGAAAACACGACAGTCGTTCGTCATGCCTTGGATATAACAGCAAATCCTCCACGGTAAGTGAATTCCAACTTAGGTGCACATTGTCCGCATATGTCATGCTATCGCCAGGAAGTCGCCGCTGCGCTTAGCCGACGCGATTGACAAAGGACTAGGCATACGCGCTGTGTCTCTCGATGTCAATCGAAAAAGCCAGTCGTCGCGATAACTGCATGTGATTTTATCACTTTGCCGTTGTCCGTAAGAGCTTTAATGATCGCAAACGCTGCCAGAACTATGGTATGTTCAATAAAACGCCAGGCGAGACGACGCTTAAAATGGTTCGTTCACCAGCTCGTGATTCCGAGCCTATGCGAAGCGTGATTAGCGTGCGTTTTGTGTGTTTGAATTTCTTCAGTTTGGCAGTCTACTGTGTACGTAACGCTGTTGAACTAAGGAATCACATAACAGAAGGCGTCATTTTGCTGGCAGCATGCCTTTTCTATAAATAAACCGCGCGCTTGACGGTGTCTCGCGCAGGGGGAAATCTGCGACCACTGAAGTTACGTGCAGCACCAGTGCTAGTTAGAAACTTTGCCGCAGGCATTCAGCTGCATGCTGCAAGATGTCAGTTGGGCGCGTTATCTTGAACTTACTGAAAACGCATGAGGAATCCATGTTTTATGCTGAAAAAAATTATAAACCCCGTATAAGCGATCTTGCGCGCGGCAGCTACAAGCGACGCGATGAAGATGGCTGTCGCGTTCACTCGTCGCCTACAAGTCGTACTCCGTGCGAGCCACGATATTGAGCTACGCCTCCCCGGTGTTGCCAGCATGAGGGCTGCAATCACGCGTGACGCGTGCTTTAGTAATTTACGTTGATGTATTTTACTACAAAAAGTAGCATAAAATATTTCCGTAAGTCTTGCTGTAGGTTCTTATCCTTGCACGTACAAAAATTGGATCATTTGCTCGTTCCGCGCGACAATCCGTAGTATTTGAGCGATGTACATCCAGTTCCAGCTTCGCGCTATTGGCTAGTCGCTCATAGCACTTTCGGGCGACGAGCGACGATTTCTAGATTTCCAGAACCGAGCCATCTGTTCAAGCGACGGCCCGTTTTGTCGCTCGAAGCCGTCGCTCGTCGCCGTCGCGCACTAAATCGCTCTCACAGTGTTTATCCCTAAGACTGAACTGTTTTTGCTCATGTATTGAAATGGCGTGATTATAGGTAGGTCTGGTTTCGTCTCCTGTTGCGGTTTTCGTGCACGGTGCGAAACTGAAAGGATGCTTATGTCTACGAACTCGGTGAATTTTCGAGCAGCTAGTTATGCATCGGCGTGGAATATAAAGGCTGCTGTGTGGAATAACAATTGCGAGGGCGCTTAGCATACGCTTATTGTTTTGGACATGCCTCTGCATTTGCTAATATGAGTTGGCGTGTCAGAGTTATGTCATATGAATAGCTAAATCAGCCTACCTCTGGGGCTTACAAGCGTAATGTGTGCATTTTGCTATTGCATGGCAGATCAAAATGTGTTTATCGCTTGAATAGTTTTAGTAGAAAAATAAAATATCAAAATAAAATGTTGCTTTAATTCCGTGTTACCAGTCTGTCGTACACAGAACAATAGGTTGGTGTAATAAACTAATTACTGCGGTTTAACTGCAACTTTTACATGCCTTCAAGAATCTAAAATGCTAGATTTCAAACTGCAGCAGTAGTCGGGTCTGTCAAAAATGAACTCCATTGTGCACCTCATACATGAAAATAAGTTGATGCCTTTTAGTAAGCTTAGATGCAGGCCGCAGTGAGCTTTCTTGTTAGTATTGAAATGTGGGTAAGCTAGCCATAACAAGCCTTGTTGCCCCTTTTTATAGGCACATCCATATATCCATTGAACTGAAGGACAATATTTTCATCCCTACTGAGCATCATGTTTGCAGCTATAATCCTCAAATTATGGCTTCAGCAGTGGCACAACAAGGGATGGTGCGGGGGGCACACTGGACACGTGCTTAGGATGTGTCACAAGTGGTGTTTGTGATACGCCAGACTCATGACAGACCTATGATGACTGAAAATGGCCAATATTCTAATCATTAGCAGGAGTATTCGAACATTCGTGCCGAACGAGGATGAACTGTCCGTTATTTCTTTTTTGTGTAAATCTAAAATTGAAGTTAATTTAGCAGTTGACTGTTGCAGTCATTTGGATGTTTTGCATGCATTTCACTAAGAAGACTAAGAGCTAAGACTTTCTTTTATTGCCATGGCCTTGACTGTCTTGATGTTGTTTTGCACCATGCCCTTGTGTTGACTTTTGCATACGATATTTTTCAGGCACCCGCTTTATATAACGCAAGAAGGCAACTGCAAGGACAAGAGGATGTGAAAGAGCCAGTGCAGCGCGACTTCACGTAGTGCAGAGGAGCCAATGCCAAAAAATCTAAATACATTGGCATGCAATTTGGACAAGAAAACTAGTATGTGGGTATATTGGGTGTATCATTTGACCAAATGTAAACAAAATCAAGATACAGTATGTTACACCAAGATGAAAATTCTCACGTGCTCCAGGCATTCATCTTAACATAGTATATTTATGTAATGTCTCCGATTGGAAAGTCAAATCAAGTATGCTCTCTGGAGACAAACACATAGTAGGAAGTGTCACTGAAAAGTTAGAAATGTGTTTTAAAAAAGCTGATTAGTTCTAAGAAGTGACTGCTTTTTGTCTTGCCTCTCAACAGATGCATCGATGTGATAAAAAAATAGTGGTACAATGAAATTGCATATTTGCTTAGTGACATGATACATACTTGCAATGAGCACGGTGCCTGTGTTTACTATAAAAAGCAACAGTCCATGCTTGGTTAGGTTAGGCCCACTACAACATGCAGGCATGGGTGATCGGCGCTTTTTTTTATTTCTGTGTCGTGAGGTTTATTGACGTGCGTATAGGTGCAATGGCACCCAGTATGGCTTGTACAAAAAGGGGAGGGGGCAGATATATGTAGCTCACTGTACACGACACAGGGCACAGGAAATCCGTGTTCAGCAATTATGTAAAGTGCCATGTACGTAAATAATAATAATAATAATAATAATAATCTTTATTCAGTATAGTTAAAAGGGTATACAAAAAACGGAAGCGCCGAAGCCACAAGAGGGCTTGTGCGGCGACAACCGGCAGCCGCGGCAATCTACGCGACACACCAGAACTCCATCAGAAGCTGGTTGTGCATTTGGCACAACCATCACACATTATCAAATATGCACTGATAACATCTGTACATATTAAAGGTTCTCTAACGCTTGTACAGCAACTCTCAGTGTTTTGCGGGTGGACAAAGAAAGTACATCGTCTGGTAGTTCATTGAAGATAGCAGGAACATAATAGCGTCTTGTTGCTTTACCCTAGTGAGTGCGCACTCTCGGTTTAAGATAACGAGGAACATGTCTCAACGGTACCGGTTTCGTATTTATGTGCCTGTATGCACTGCTCCAAAAATACTTAAGTACTACGATTTGTTTAAAAAGATTCTCGAAAGAAGGCAAACCGGCTGTTCTAAAGACACTGCTGGGCAAATTCTTCTGTGGCATGTAGAGGACGCTTGTAGCGATGTTTTTCAAAATCCTATTAACTCGACATTTCCATGTGAAAGAGCAGTTAAAAAAATTACCGACGATTACGTTACTTCCTAATGCGAAATTTGAGCGCAGCAAATAAGCTGTTTCACCTTTTCGATAGATTGAGGTAAAGAAATCGAGCAACACATGTATGCGCTATCACAGAATTTTTTTTTATTTTTCACACGTATTCCTTTAACAAAGACTCCACTAACAGTTCTTGACAGTCATGAAGGAAGCTTTGTGGTCGGAGAAATAGACTGATATATGTTCGACTTGGTACACCAATGCTTGATTCTCAAAGACGAGATCTATACAAGTGCCTCGCGAGGTTGTCACAGCCGTGGGACGCGTTACGAGCGAGAGGAACGGGATGTTCTCCCGCATAAGTGTTAGGAAATTGCTGTTTGTCTTTATGTCAACATTAAAGTCCCCCACTACTAACATCGGTGTGGATCGATGGACGGTTAATGCGAGTTGCAGGAAGTGCACGACGTCTTTCGTGAGTGCGGTAGCGGACTCACGAAAGCGGTATCAGTCGGTCGCTGCTAGCGCTGGGGGGATGAAAGGGGGGCGGAGCTGGTTACGAGGCCGACGATAACGCCGACGACGACGCGAAACCCAGGAACGGACGCCAAAGAGCCATTTGTGTAGCCAGCCCTCCTCCACAGTCTCTCCTCCTCCCTTCCATCATCCTCCCTCGCCCGGAGAGCCGACAGCGCGCATGCGCGGCGGCGGAGCAGATTCGTCGGCGAGCTGGTTACGAGGCCGACGACAACGCCGACGACGACGCCGACGACGACGCGAAACCCAGGAACGGACGCCAAAGAGCCATTTGTGTAGCCAGCCATCCTCCACAGTCTCTCCTCCTCCCTTCCATCATCCTCCCTCGCCCGGAGAGCCGACAGCGCGCATGCGCGGCGGCGGAGCAGCAGATTCGTCGGCGAGCTGGTTACGAGGCCGACGCCGACGACGACAACGCCGACGACGACGCGAAACCCAGGAACGGACGCCAAAGAGCTGCGCTCTAAAAAACAACACATACCGTATCTTAAAACACTATACCCCAGAGCCTGGGCGATTAGTTTTCTGATAGAAAAAGGCATCATGGTTTTTAAATTAAACAACAAACATGCAACACTTCTAAGTTTCTTACAAATGTGGCTCAAATGAGTATTCCACGTCAGATCACTGTCTATGTGCACACCAAGATACTTAACCTGTAATAAATATTACAATGCTACTCATTCGAAGCGCGCACAGGTGCATATTGAAGAAACGTTTTCCAGGGTACATAATTTAGTGCGTAATTTACGCTAATTTTGCTCTAACCACAAGAGATATTATTTTAAAAGAATACTGCACGGAAAAGCCTAGAGTGAATAAAATTGTGTGTCAGCTTCGTGTGTATAAATGTAGTCTTTCCTATGCATTAGGTTTTTCGCGTAATGCATTACCAGTTGTTGCATTACCAGTTGTTGCATTACTAGTTGTGTACTCTGTTTACATTACAGTCTTTTATTAGTTTACTCATTTGTTTTGCAACTTGTGAAATGCCGGTGTATATATATTTTGAACATTTGACATAACCCTGTATGTTTTGTAGGGACAACCCAGGACGTGCATTTCTCAGCATCCAGTCAACTGACAGAAGTGACTCGAACACAGGCCACCAGTAAGTGGACATCAGTTGCAATTTGACATTATGCAGTTGGCTGCTGCCTTGTACTGAGGCTTTTTTTTCAATGAGATGGTGGTGTCGTTCTAATGTACATTTTGACCACAAAGGTGCGATCATGTCTCACAGAGGCATATATGGTTGCTATTCTCTGCACATGACGTGTTCTCGTGTTCGTGAAGCATTTCTTTGGCAGTATTGTCGCCCAATGAGTCAGATATAAACACTGTAACTCGCCACTGCCGGCAAGTAGTTGCGAAAAACACAATATATTATGAAGCTGTAAAGTTACTTTATTAATTCGAAGGAACATTTTGCAGCAGGAAAAAAGGTTGCTATTCCAGGTAAACATGTCTTTTTCTCACAAGTTATTTTACCAAACTGTGGATGCGTGAAATTCGTGACTTATGAATAGATTTCAATTCATCCTTTAGTAATGCTTCTAAATGAGACTAGAAATAGCATGTGACTACCTCTCCAATCAGCAGATCATACACTTACAATCATAAGTGGTAGTTCTTTATTCTTTACTCTTTATTCATCAATTACCCCGCAGCGCCCGAAGGCGTTACATCAGGTGGGTTACAACATGGAATAAAATACACCTTCGTTCACACAATGCACTTGCTTTTCAGTCAGCCTATTCCACTGTTTAATTGTTCGAACAAAAAATGAGTTGGCATACGTGTTCGTCTTGGCAGGATACTCGAGGATTTTGCAACTATGATCAGTTCGTTTTGAAATGTAATGAGGTTTCTGTAGGTAAATTTCTCTATTAATTCCTGTTTTATTGTAGTAAATCGAATACAGAAATTTTAATCTCAGTTTATTGCGGCGGACAGAAAGTGATTCCCATCCTAGCTCAGCCTTCATTGCAGTGCAGCTCTCCTTTCTTCCGTACCGCCCCAAGGCGAACCTGGCAGCACGGTTTTGTACTTTTTCCAGAGCGGCAATGAAGGTTACCTCGTGGGGGTCCCACACAACACAGCCATATTCTAAGAGTGGTCGAACACAAGTTGTATATGCCATACGTTTTAAATTCGCATGTGAACATCGCAGGCTTCTCTGAATGAAATTCAAAGCTTTACCAGCTTTGGCTATGATACTGTCTACCTGTGGTTTCTACGAACATTCAGACGACAGTAGCACACCTAAATACTTGTACGTACTGTCTTGCTTCAATAGTACGTTGTTCAGATGATACCGTGACTGAATTGGTTTCTTCTTTTTAGTAAATGAGAGATGTACACACTTTGTTATGTTCAAAGTCATTTTCCATTTAGTACACCAATCATGAATGATTGATAAGTCGTTCTGAAGTTCAATTGTATCATTGTGAGGGGAAATTTTTTGTACACAACACAGTCATCCGCAAACAACCGTATAGAAGATGAAATTCCGGCAGAGATATCATTAATGTACACCAAAAATAATAACGGACCCGAACGGAGCCCTGTGGGACTCCTGACGTAACATTTGAATATTCGGAGCATTTTCCATTCAGTATTACACATTGCCTTCTTTGGGAAGGGTAACATTCAATCCATTTAAGAACAGTTGCATCAATGTGTAGGGTATTAAGTTTAAACAATATGTGTGAATGTGATACTGTGTCGAAGGCTTTCCGAAAATCCAGGAACACACCGTCTACCTGTCCTCCTGCATCTACGCTGGATATTATGTCATGATAAAACTCAACTAGTTGTGTTGTGCAAGATAGTCCCCTACGAAATCCGTGCTGCTCGTTAATTAGTACCTTATGCTTATTTAGATGATTTAGTATTTGTTTGTATAATCTATGTTTAAGTATTTTACACGGGATAGACGTAAGTGATATTGGCCTGTAGTTACGAACGTCTTTCTTAGACCCACCTTTATGTATCGGAACAACGTGTGCAATTTTCCAGTAATGGGGTAAAATACCTGTAGATAAAGATTTTTCAAAAATTAAATAAAGGTACATAGAAATTGGCCCCGCGCAACGTTTGAGTACACGTGGAGAAATACCATCCGGACCACTAGATTTACTCTCATCAATATCTTTCAATAGATTTTCAATTCCATTAATACTAAGCTCAACAGGAAGCATAGGCGAAATATTAGTTGTAGGTTGATGAATATGACAGGTGTGGTTGGGTAAGAATACCGAATGAAAGAAGTTGTTTAGGCAGGCAGCTTTATCTTCGTCTTCCATAATTATCTTACCGTTATAATTTAACTCCTGTATTCCGAAGGAATCTGATCCACATTGTTTAAGTACTTCCAAAACATTTTAGGGTTTGATTTCATTTTGTTGCTCATGTCGCTGAAGTAGTCATCTTTAGCTTTTCCTATTTTTAGCTTATATTCGCGTGTAATCGTATGTAGCTTTGTAAAATGAGCAGCTGACTTGCTTTTCTTGAATGCGTTCAATGCCCTCATCCTTTTCTTGATAAGCTTTAGTATATGTGTTGTTACCCATGGCTGTTTGTGCTTTTTAAGCCGTGAAGAATCAACATTGGGGATATGTACACTTACCAGCTCGAGTAACATATTCTTAAAATTATCCCACATATCGTGCACATTACGCTCCTCAGATAAGCACTCGAAAACAGAAAAGAAATTACGAAGTTTCTCAGAAATTGCATCGTAGTCACCCTTCTCATAAAAGTAGACCCTCCTAGTCGTGGATAACTTCGCACGGTTCTTTTCTTTATGGATACCGGCAACAACAGCCAGATGGTCGCTAATTCCCGGAATGACATTCACATTTCTTATGAAATCCGGTGAGTTACAAAACAGCAAGTCTAACACAGCGCCATTGCGAGTAGGATCGGTAACGTACTGCGTCAGACCAAACGTGTCTACAATATTTTTCATCGCAAGGTTCATGCGCCCGCCAGAACTTAAACACGTATCATTGCACCAAGATAAACCAGGCAGATTAAAATCCCCCCCCCCCCCAAGAAGTATCGTCTGAGCTCAGCTGAGTTCCATGCAGTCTCGCACTCTATATAACCTTTCCTTTCAGCAGCATTGGAACTGGCGGCTGCGTTTTCAGAAGGAGGAGTGCACTTGGCACTGTATATGTGTGTGTATTCGGTTTTCTTTGTATGTGTCGGCTCACTGACATAAACAGTGCAAAAATCAGTTGTACCATGAGGCTGACGACGCCTTCTGCTGCTAGAAATGCGCCACTTCATATTTTATAGTACTGCATGACATTTAAATCAAAGCTAGCACATAAAATGATCAAGAAAACTAACCGCTGTTATAGCTGTGTTCCACAAAGAAAGCTTGTCCTTTATGGGCTGTGTAAATCTGAGCTCTCCACCGATGTTTCAGTAGTATTGTCCCTTAGTGAGTGAGAGATTGGGGGAAATTAATCGTGTTAGTCTTTAAATGGTGTCCTATTTATGTGTATTTGTTCCAACAAAGTTGTCTAGATTACTTTATTGTGTAGTGTAAAGCTTATGAAACCATCAGCAACTAGTGAGTTGCTAACATGCATATGCATTTGTCACTATACAGGTGGCACTCGGCTGTAGCACTGCCGTGCTGCAGAAATTGCCAGCACCAGCGGCTTTGCAACAGCTGTTTCACAGCATGTCGGTATGTGCTAATTTATAGTTATGTTGGGATGGGTTAGTATTATGGACCACTGCTACTCTGTATTGTGACAGATCCCTATGATAAGGGATGTAATGGGCACAGCGAAAACCTGTGAATGTTTCACTATGGTACATAAAAAGGCTCCTTTCCGTCACGGGAGCAGGGGAGAAGAGCATGCAGGCACTCCTGAATAAACATATATTTCAAAACATGAAATATATTATATATATATATATATATATATATATATATATATATATATATATATATATATATATATATATATATATATACAATTAAACTAAAGGCAGAAACATGCCATTTCGAATTTACTTGTACAGCGCAAAAATACAACACAGACCACAGAGAAGCGCGCATGTTAACAGGTTTGATACCCACAATAAATCAACAGATTTGATACTTCAGGTGTGCTATTTTAGGCAAGGGGGAAGGGAAAGGGGAGAAAACCAGAAAAAAGAGTGGAGTGGAAAAGAAAGGAATCGTGCCAAAGAGGATGAGAAACATCGTGCAGCCAGGATCGCAAGCAGGACATCTAAAAAGCACTCTGATAAAATTACATACAGGGCAACCTTACGTATTGTTTGTTTCAATCAACTCAGATCACATGCAGCCATTACTGCAATCAAGTTGTTTCCTTATGTCATGAGGGAATGATGTGGGCCCAAAAAACTGTTTAGAGCTGAAGGATTATGTTCCATGCTAGCCTCATTACCTGCTTTTTATCATATTGTTATCAGCTGCTTATGTTAGGACAAAAAGTAAGAGTACGAGCTTTTTCCTGATTCGCCATTCCACACAACATGTCTTTGTGACTATATGTACATGCAGGTGATCCATAAATGAAAAATATTCAGTACAGTAGAATCTCATTACAAGATACACTTGGTTGTAAGAGACATATGAAAATGGTTTGGTTGGTTTTTCGATGTTTGCCACGTTAACAACACTGTACACAAGAGACACCTTTGTTACTAACGACTTTTTAAGTATTCACTACTTCGAAGAGACACAATCCAAACACATTCACTTCATGCACCTTGTGTGCTCAGAAGGGCGTAATGATCACGCAATCCTCACACAAGTCAATTGCGCATGTCTCTTTAGCATGAACTAGAAAAGGAGGGCAACGAGGACAGTGCAGGGCAGAAAGTGTCGACAGATGAAGCTGACGAGCGTCTAAGAGCACCTCAAAGGCACTGTGAGCAACAAGGCTTGCAAAGTGAAGTGTTTAACTTCCAGAGGTTAGGAAGGAAGCTAACACAATCTACAGTAACTAAAAAGCTGTTAATGTCTTCTTTAAAGGGCCCCTAAACCACCGAGGTTGAAATTTAGTTGCGGTGTTGCAGTTTTACATGTTAAGGCAACGAACACGTAGCCACGAGAATTTTTCGAAACGGTGCAGTAATAGTGGAGCTACGTGTTTCATTATCGAAAAGTAGTCCCCGCTCATTTTAATCTTTCATCTGGTAGACGCCATCTGGACAGTATCATCTTTTCCTCGCCTAATACACCTCCAAATGTTACGGGACAGGCCATCACCGAGCTCTGTTGCTGCCGCGCAGGCCCATCGTCCTGCGAGGGGTGGCGCTAATGACCTCGCCAATACCATGGAACTGTATGGTGACTCTAGTTGAAGAGCCTCATAGGGAGACCCTTCTGTTGGCGTTTCTTTTCTTTGCCCCAATTGGCTGCCCTCAATGGCATCGCGAGCAACGCGACGAGGAAGAAGGAGTGTGTATTTGCTTGCAGGCCTTGCCGGCAGTCGTACACTTTCGTTCGACCAATTGACAGTACCGGAAACTGGTTACATCATCAGAGACAGCCTGGTGATGTCCGGACAAAGTGGGGGGTGCAGGATAGGTCCAGAGAGGCGCACGGGGTCGTTTTCTTCATATTGTGGTGCTCCCACAGTGCTGCGCACTGTGGCGTTTGGCATTGTCAATTTTGACGGCATTCTGATTTTGATGCGCGTGTTTGCTTCAAATGTTCAAAAAATGTCGAGAAGTGGTTTAGGGGCCCTTTAAGCCACCCTGAACAATTATTCCTTCAGATATATCTAAACATACTTTAGTGATGATGCATAATAAAGCGATCTAGTCTGGCTCCTCAGTGTTTTAAAATTTTTGGTTTCGAGAGAAATGTTTCCCGTGCCTCTTGAGTATCTCTTCTAATCAGGCTTAACTGTAATGTACACACACAATTGTGTAACTCCTCCTGCAAGTATTATTCATTAAGCCTGGTCACTGATGTGCAAATCTTGTGGTTAAGTTTTGACGTCCGTACTTTTTAGAGCTATGTTTATTAATTCAGGCTGTTCTTATTGGTTCTTCGGTGCAGGAGACAATGCCTACGAAATTATTGGCCCTGATGACGAGATCCCTCAAGGGGCAAACGACATCTCTGTTGCAGAAGTGAGCCCGATACCACCTGAAGTTACCATGACAGGTGGCCCGGCAGCAATTGATGCAGAGACGGCCATGTCTACTGCAGCTGCAACAGTGTACGAGGCAAGCAGCAGTGTGTCAGCATCAGCAGCAGTGTCAGAAGGAACCGCACCAGGCCTGGTAGAGCAACATGTGTGCTATCACTGTGACTTTTTTTGTAGTGCATACAACTCATTTGCTCAACATACAAATGCTTTTCACCACGACTGTGAGCCAGTGTTCTTGTGCAGCATGTGCAAGACTAAGTTAAGTGTTATAACACAGTACAAGCATCACTTTAAGATATGAAAACATATTACAGTTGTTGCCTCCCCAGCCAGCCCACACAGCGACAACAATGTGGAGCACATGGTGGGACACACCTCTTCCCCATTAGAAGATAGTAGAGACTGTCAGTGTTGTTGTTAGATTAACTGGTCTTTGTAGGCAACTAGAAGGACAACACAGGTGTCATAAGATTGTTGTTTATGTTGTTGTTGAAGAGGTAAAAAAGAAGTTTGATGCAGCTGAAGTGCTAACTGATATTGAGCAAATCAAAAACAACCACCTGAGAAAGCAACACTGGCGAAATTTGGTTATCTATGTGCTGCCAACTCTGGTAAGGATGGCATAAGACAGAAGTGTGATGAAAATCACACAACCCTGCTGTTTCATCACTGGTCACAGTTAGCAGCGACTTGTAGGGCAAGAAAGTCAACTGAAACGAACATTATGGCATAGTGTCATGCTCCCGTGTGACCACTTTCCATGTTATTTTGCATGATACAGCTCAACCTCCAGAAATGAGACAGCAAGTTGTCTGTCAAACGCTTTCACAAACAATTATTCATAACACTGTTAACACAGCAGTATCTTCTTTTTTTGTGGATTTGAGGTTCCCGGGTGTGCATTAATGCAAAAATTGCGGAAAAAAAGAACATGTGTCGTATTTACACCTTTTTAACACGTACGAGGGGGACAGCACTTTTCTAGTCATGCATCTTCATCATACTATCAATTTTTAAATGCCTTTTATAATTATTATTACCAGTTATATTTGAGTGCATTGTATGCATTTAGCAGGTGTAAAATCAGGTCAGTTGGATCAGATGCCTTATCTGCAAGAGAGCCGTATATTCAAGAAATTTGAATTAAGAGAGGTACGTTAGAGACGCAGTCTTTCAGCACTTTGTTGCGTGTGGTTTAAGCTTTGCTCAATACTTTTGTGGATGGCAGTTTTAACCAGCACAGCATTGCGCTTTGTCACGGTCACGTGTCTTCAAAGTGGTGTTTACCATTTGTGTTGATCTGTTTGTGTATTCATAGAGCAAGTTCTTAATTTATTTTTTTCCGCATTCTTGTGCTTGCACTAAGCTTGTATAAGGCAGTTACAAAATGGGCGTCACTATAACGAACTGTTTTGTTGAGCTTACACTTGCAAATAATAGTGTTCAGATGGCCGCACTTCTATGTAGGTGCACCGATAGCTTTGTGTATGTTCTCACGTTTATATAAAGCTTATATGAGCTAGTTGCAAAGTGTATGTCACTAAGGATTGTGATATTCTTTAAAGAACTGCTTGGTTGGTTTTGCACTTGTGAATTAGTATTGAGGCGGTGGTATTTCCATGTAGGCCCACTGCTAGCTTTCTGTGTGCTCATGTGTTTGTATTAAGCTTTTACAAGGGAATTACAGCATGTACGTCACTAAGGGCTGTGATATTTTTAAAGAACTGCTTTGTTGGTTTTACACCTGTGTGTAATAGTACTCGGGTGGCACTAGTCATGTGTAGGTACACAGGGACCATTTGTATACATTATGCTCATGTAAAGCAGTTACAAAGTGTATGCCACTAATCACTGTGATATTTGTTGAAGAATTGCTGTGATGGTTTTACACATGTGAATAATAGTGGTCAGGACACAGTACTTGCGATGTATAGTTGAATTTATACAGTGCCAAGACATGGGCTGTATACGTACCAAAAGAAATGTATGCCATTATATTGTTGTGATTATTACTGTTTGGATTTTATTAAACTCTAATAACATTTTTTCTTGTATCTATGGAGGTATGCCAATTTTTCATGCAACCAAACTGAGGTCCTGAACTTGTGCATTCAAATAAACAGCTAATTTAAGTGTATACTGCTCATATTTTGCGAAACCAGTTTAACAAATCTTGTACTACAATGCTGGAAAATGACAGAGCTGACAGGGATGTACAGAAAGAGTTCTGCACTGGCTGGAGGACTACCCCACACTGGTAATGTTGCGTTTATTGGAGTAGAACAGTAAGTGCACTTCTATTAAAAATGTGCAGCAAAAACGAGCAGATGTGGCACATTTTTTTCAGGGCCCTCCATGCCTACTACTGCATTACTAGCCTTCCTGTGCTCTGCGTATAAGCCCCTGTTCAGCCAAGGTTTTTACTCCATGACAGTTGTTCTACTGGGTTCGTGGCAATATTGAAGAAAAAGATGCAATGGTTTTCAAGAACTTACGAGGTCCCGACACAGTAACTTCAAGGACCTCGTGCGATTTTTTTAGTAGTTTGGACAGGCAATAACTTGTTCAACAACATCGGTAACTTTAATGCAAACAAAAGAATACAAAACAAATCTCATTTCACTGATTTTAAACATTTGAAAGAGTGCTAATTTGCCTTTCACCGCCCATCACTAAACGCACACAAGGAAGCATTTCAAGAAAGCGCTCAAAGTTTTTCTGCAATAGCACAATTAACTACTTGGACCTGCAACATTTGCAGTTTTTGAATACTGTTTGGTTTGAGTGTATGGGATGTCATCTGTTGCCTCAGCTTTTCACCACCAAATAAGCAATAGTCATTTGTAATTTCATTTTATTGTGTCTGTAGCTCTCAATTTACTCATCACGCCTTTGAATGCCTCAACTGTTGAGCTTCCTGCTCCTGCTCCTCCAAGTACATTTGTCGCCGGTTCCATGTGCCTAAAACTGGTATCTGCAGCTCCTTTGTAATTTCAACTTTAAGGATGTCGCTTTCCTTCTATTACCTCCACAGACAATTCTCTGTGACATGGGACGAGTGTCACAGAAGGGGGAAAAAAAACGCTTGGCAATGTCTGCTAAGTCTAGCCTATAGTACAAATTTAAGGATTTTGCAATACTTCTAAAAATTCCAGGGTTTTCAATGCCTTGAAAATGGCATATTAGAAATAAAGGGTTTTCAAGGATAGCTACAAACCCTGGATTCTAGCACCTAAATAATTTTACAAGCATATTTTGGCATGGAGCTCGGAAATTCATGCTTTTTAGCTAACGCTACACTATCTCTGTACATTGAAGCCACGAGAGCGCAACCAATTAGGAGTAAAGAAAAATACTGAAAGCTTTTAATACCACTCTTTTTCTATGGAGCTTCGTATTGCCTAGTTAAGTGTACGAATGTGCCTGGCTTTGGTGGGCGTTTCTTTGACATTTTCTGTGAAGTAGATGACTAACCCCGGTATTCAGAAATGTATATTAATACAAAGCTCATGCTTGATTTTATGTAAACGACGCCTGGTGCGAACGTCCCCCAGACGCTCACTGCCTTTCTTTTGGTGCGTTCACGACTTGCGTCATTTAGATCAAGTCAAGCATGGGCTTCAAGTTATGATGCATTTCTGAATATGGGGGTAAGCGTGCCCAATTCCGTGCAACGCATTTTGCCATTAACACTGAGAGGAAACGGGGAAAACAAAGTTAACGCCCTATGCTCCTAAACTTTCGCGTACCTGTGGTGTGCGTGTATCGTGGAAGAAGAAACAGCGCAAACACCAGGACGAAAAAAAGCATCAACCACACCAGCGCTTCGTGGTGTGGTCCATGTTTTTGCGTCGTCCTTGTGTTGCGCTGTTTCTTCTAAAATGGTCAAACAACTAGCCGGCAAGTCGATCCTGTGCATATATATTGAACACACGTATGAATGTAGATGGTCTTCGAAGCTTTTAGAACGAGCACTGCCACAGGATACGAGCAGTGCACGCGTAACAAGTGGACACATTAGTCATTTAAACATGCGTGCCAATGCATGTGACGCGGCTATCGGCATAAGGAATCTCCAAATGCTGGAATGCATGCTCTTCAAAACGCTAACGATCCGCTGCTAATGCAGGACAATAGCTCACAGCGGACTGAACCAAACTCTAAACTAATGCACTTGAAAAGAACGCCTACACGGTAGCGTGAGGCACGTCGAAATGCCTGGTACTGGCGTCGCAGTTGACCACATACGAATGGAACTGGCGGAAAAAATAAACAGAAATGCTCACCAGTATACGCGCGACTTAAATTCATATACGTGGATGGTTGGCACGATACTTTGTATCCGCGTATTTTCGGAGAACATATAATGCATGGACTGGAAAAGCACTCGATCTTGAGCTGAACGGCACATTTGTTATTTTCCTGGAGTGACGACAAGCCGTGAATAGTTCTCACGTCGTCGTCTACGTTGTGTTCCTTCGTTAGTTGTAGCTAGGAACGGAAATGATGCAAACGCAAACGTATTCCAGTACACAAGAGCACAGCACACTGCAGAGAAACTCCACCCACCGCAGCTGATTCCTCAAATACATTTGTTATATATATAACCTCTAAAAGAACACGACTGAGCGTGATGGCTCTGTGGTGTAATGGTTAGGATGTGTGCTTTAAATTGTATAGATGCGAGTGTACCTGGGTTCGAATCCACGTGATGTATAGAGCAATGTGGTTCTCCATAAGTGTGTGATTCTCTCGACTATTGTGTTTTAATTAGATTATGTGTCTCCTGATTGTTAATGTGCGAAGATAATTGCGGAATAAATGTCAATGAGCTTCTTTTTTCTCCGCAGTGGCGTTCGGGACGCATACGCATAGGCCGATTCCGAGCAGTCACGCCTCATGGTATGCAGCAAATAGCCAGGAAAAATGACTTTAAAATCCTGCATAACATTGCTCCCGCCTATTCTGAAGGCCGCTTGGAATTTGGCCATTGACTCTGAGGAGCCGCCTAGGGAACGGTGTATCAGCGACCCTAATTTGATCTGATTTCCTGCCTGCTTGCGTGGCCAGGACTTCGCTAAGAGGGTATTGGGAAGAGCACTAGCACTCTGTTTGGGGGAGTAGAAGTACTCGGTCTGGTGGAGTGCCATTACCCCTGCGGTGAGAGTATTAGCACTCTGCGGAAGAGTACTAGCAATCCCTTGCGGTGGAGTAACAAAACTCTGTCAACAGGAGTTAACCTACTCTCTCTCAAAGAGGGTCGATCTACTCTCGAAAAGAGAGTGAAATATGGGACAAGCTGCTACTCCCTCAAAGAGAGTGCCCGGCACTCTCTTTGTTTTTAGAGTGTGGAAATATAACCCAAGATCCCAAAAGAAATTGTTGCCCTACGATTCGGCTCATTCGAAAACAGTAAAGCGGGCAATAGCCACCCAGTGCATCATATCAGCCTTACGAAAGTCCTGCACGCACAAAATACAGGAAAGCTTTGACAAGCAGATTGTAAGGCTGGAAGAAGCCGGTTTCCCGCAATCAGTCATTTCAGCAGTAGTGGAGGCAGTGCTTAAGAATATAAAGACGGAAGGCAATGTTGCTGAAGATGCAAGGGAGCGCAAAAATAAGAAACGGACAGTTGTGCCTTATGTTCACAAGACTTCCCACAACTTAAAGAAGGTTGTGAAACGGTATGGAATTGAGATAGCGTTCTCGGCTCCCGGCAAGCTTGCTGGGCTATGCTCGCGCATAGGAAGAAGTAAAAATATCTTCCAAGGGTGCGGAACAAAGCACTCCACTTCCCACGTAGATTGCAGTGTTGGAATAGTATGTCAGATACCTCTATCATGCGGCAAAGTTTACATAGGTCAAACAGGAAGGTGTATGAATGTGCTCTTGCGTGAGCATGAATTGTCTATTAGGAATAAAATGAATGGGCACCTGCCTGTCCACTGCCTGGCGTGCAGGTGCAAGCCGATCATGAAGGAAGTAAAGATTTTGTGCCGCTGCCAAAATAGCCGAGCCAGAGAGCTACTCGAGGCGTACCATATTAGAAAGAAGGGACAAGAATGTGTCAGTGACACCTCAGTTTATTTACATAACAGTGAGATGAGGTTTATTGACGAGCGTAGCTAGGTCGCTTTTCGCTTATACAAGGTTTTACTTTTCTTTTACCTTGCCTTTTTTTCGCGCACACGCAGTGGTGTATGTCGGGTGTGTACTTATATGTGTACGTTGTGGAATAAACTTTAGTTGCAAGTCTGCGCCCGTCCTTGTCCCTCGCTGTCTTTGTGGTTCGTTTGTTCGCGCAGTTAAACAACGTTCGCTATTGGTGAGGAGCTGGAAAAAGGAGGACTTTACCAACGGGCGTACTGGTACTCGTTTTACACCTTTTATAAGGTTTTTCTCAGGAACAACGCAGAACATCAAGCGATACAATGGTACCGCCAACATTGCGCCGATGAGGTCCTTATATAAACGCTTTCGTGGTACCCGACTTAAGTATTCCATTGAAAAGCGAACCTTAAAGAGCTGCAAAACCCAGACTACTACTCTTAGGAAACCACGCGCTCTGCCTTGACTGCACCTACGAGACGATACAATGAATTCGGTTATACCGTCGCCCGGCCCTATTTGAAACATAGTTAACAAGAAGGGGTGCTTTTGTTCCCATAGGTAAACGAATCTAGATACAATCTGCCTCATAAACAAATGTGCAAGACCTAGTCCTGCACTTATAACAGAACGAAAGATATTAGTGCGACAGGTGCGTTCCCAGTTTGTACCTCGTACAAACTGGGAACGTATTCAAGCATGTGCCCTTGTGTACACTGAGCATGCGAGATTTTGATACTGTGCATGCATTCGCTCAAAACGTAATTTCGTCTTGGCCATTATACTAACCGTATAACTTGCCGAACCCTGCCAGTATTATTGAAGGAATATATATTCATCATGGTGAAGGAGAAGTAGGAGGAGGAAAAGCATTTATTTAAAAAAATAGAGAAAGGTCAAGCGGGTGTCTTTATGCTTGTGCGAGAGGCGCCCTTAGTCCAGGGCTTCTGCGGCTTTTGCTGTCTCCCGGGCCCGCCGCATCAGTTGCTGCTGGTTACAAGGGTCCGAACTAGTGAGCACGGCCTCCCACTGCTCGGGCGTGGGGTTGGGAATTTGCGGAGCTGCCTTCGCCTTGGGGTGCGCCCATGTGGTGTGATATAGGGAGGCGTGGTTGTTAAAAAGGGACATTCGTATAGTGTAGGCTGTATTGCGTGTAGTCTGCTCAAATGGGGGTGTGTATTAGTTTGTAATTGTCGCCATGTTACCGCGTCTTCATGTGAGAGGGTCTTGTGTGGAGTTGGGTATTGTCTGTCCAATCTGTGATGTAGTATGGCGTTGTATTGTAAAGGCACCGGCTGCACAGATGCGGCCGTATCTCTCTCTTGTGGCGCCCGGGAGGTATGAGCTCTGGCTACAGCGTGCGCACACTGATTTCAACGGAGGGACTCGTATACTGGAGGCCATACTACCCCAACGTCCTGGATTGGGAGGCGTGTTTGTGGAGTCGGCGAGCGATTGAAGATATTCTGCCTCACGCGTAGCTACCGCAAGCTGCCTGGGGGTCAGTAATAATTGTGCCCTACTCGTTCGTGAGACTAGAGGTGATGGCCAAGACGATGGATGTCTCCTCCCCTGCGAGGGCGCTGGCAGTGCGGACCGTCATCAAGACCATCTCTTGAAAGTTATGGCCGACAACGCTGGCCGTCATGGCTGCTTTGTGGGGGTACTGTGCGGCATCTGTGCATAGTGTGGTGGGGAGACTGAGAAATTTTGCCTGTAGAGTGTTTGCGCGACCTTGGCAAAGAGCGGCATCATGTTCCGGGTGCATACTTCTGGGGATAGGGGATACCTTGATGTGCTCCTGGAAGTTGGGCCGCGCATGTACTTGCACCACGAAGGACACAGAAGGAATCACTAAGGCAGATCGCTGATCTTGTGATAAATTGCTTCACTTACTGAGTCAGCAAACGTATAAACGCTTGCGGGAACGCACATACAACCCACTACAAATGTTTGCATAAAAACATTTTCTTTCGCCGATAATGGCAGTGCAGGGGCACTGACGCATGCACCTACGCTTCTGAAGATATTTCGCGTACGTGCTGTTCACCGTTTTTCCTCATTACTTCAGCTTTTAAAGATATCAGTGCATCTTCCAGTGGGTACCCAGATAGCCTTACCTCGAAATTATTTTAAGCGCAACGACAGCCGCAATCCGATGCAGCACTCTCAGACCCACGCCATACATCCGATAACTTTAGCCGCAGAGATTTAGTGAAGCAGCATGTTGCCGTTGGTAGTACTATAAGAATCGAAATGTCTAATTAAACGTTGATGTTACGGGCGAAGATTTATTAAACTGCCCCTTGCCGAACGCGTCCATATTATTTATTTCTAGGTGCGTCCAACGTATCCACTTGATATTCCTAAAGATGCGGAGGATACATGTAGAGAAAGCTTTTGGGGAAGGCCGTTTCCTGTGAGCTTCAAAACATATGATATTACACAATGAAATTTTTGACAGGCAACAACATTCTCACCTCTTTTCAACATGGTTTTAGGAATGTTCTCTACGGTCACACAACTAATTACAGTATTTCACAATTTTGCAAGCGTTATCGACAAACGGTCAAACTGACGGTCAAACTGACGTCATCTTTTTGGACTATCGAAAAGCCTTCGGCCTTGTTTCACATCAAAAGTTAGTCTTCAAGCTAAAATACATTGGCCTCCCCTCTTTCATAATAAACTGCGTCTCCGCCTACTTAGCAAACCGCACACAGTTGGTTCATGTTAATGGTCACCACTCCCGGCGTTTTCCACTTACTTCCGGGGTATCAGAAGGTAGTGCACTCAGACCACTGTTATTTTCATTTTTATTAATGAGGTTTTAGCGCTATTACTCAGCCAGTACAGACGCGTTTGTTCGCAAACGATTGCATATTGTTTCATGAGATTGCTTGCCAAGAGGATCAGGAACTTTTGAACACTAACTTTTATAATATTTATTCATGATGTAAAGAATGGGACATGAATCTGAACGAATAAAAAACAATATACATGCAGATAACAAGAAAATACGCACGTGGGCGTTTCCATATAGTCTTCCTACTCAGCCTATCGTCGAAGTAAATTCATATAAATATTTGGGTGCGACAATAACTAACAACCTAAGTTGGAATTCTCATGTATGAGCTGTGTGTGCTGCATCATTTCACAAACTCTGTATTCTGCGCCATAAACTAAAGCAAGCGCTGCCTGAAACTCAACTTCATGCATACAAGTCACTCATTAGGGCGAAAATAGAACGCGCATGCACCATCTGGGATCCTCACCCTGTGGATCCCTTTATTAATGAACACAATAATAATGCACTGGAATTGATTCAGGGGAAAGCAGTTAGCTTTATTTTTTCCAAGTAAATTATAACTTACTCACCAACAACTATCATGCACGGTCATGGTATGCAGACATTACAACTACGGTGGAAAATACTAAGGATTAATTTTCTTTTTCTACTCGAAAATAACAAGCTCCCGATCTATCCTGCTCCATATGGCCGACCATTAACCACATAACAAACCAGACATAACCACTCTGAATCCTTACCTCCTCATCAAACAAGAACTAATTCCTTCAAATTTTCCTTTTCCCCCCGTATCATTGAAGAATGGAACGCACTGCCATTATCATTCTTAAACAGCACTGACTTAATTGATCAGGTCATTTGTTGATCTGTAAAGTTTGCAGCAGAGATGTGAGCGTTTTGTTTTCTTCTCAATGCATGTATGATTATCTTTTGTAATTTTACTACTCCTGCTTGGGCCCGCATGAGCCTGCAGTATTTTGTAAATAAATAAGTAAAATAAATACACGAACTGGTGATTCTTTAGTTTTACCGTATTTTTTTTAAATGGCATCAGACAGGTAGCATAATTCTTGTCCATGAATGGATGATTCGAAGGGCCGGACACTACTATCACAAAAAATTGAAAATATGTGTTCCCACTCAGCTTCAACGGTTCATCTGGGGCCTCCCCTGGCAAACAGATACTGCATGGACTGGATCCAGGCGCTGCCCGGCCTTTCTTTGGACGTTCCGTGTGCTCCGCCGCCAGGAATAGCCTTTCCTTCGTCCATTGTCTCGCAACCTGGCACCGAGTCACTTGGCACACTCCTTCAAAAGCCTGCTCACTTGCTCGGCGCATTGGGCTGCGGCACTGCTGCCGTGTCAGCGCACTCGTCAATTATGTACCTTCAGGTACTGCTGCTGGCTATCCTGGGTCATCCGTGTTCCCACTCAGCTTCAACGGTTCATCTGGGGCCTCCCCTGCCCAACAGACACTGCATGGACTGGATCCAGGCGCTGCCCGGCCTTTCTTTGGACGCTCCGTGTGCTCCGCCGCCAGGAATAGCCTTTCCTTCGTCCATTGTCTCGCAACCTGGCACCGAGTCACTTGGCACACTCCTTCAAAAGCCTGCTCACTTGCTCGGCGCATTGGGCTGCGGCACTGTTGCCGTGTCAGCGCACTCGTCAATTATGCACCTTCAGGTTAGTTATTGCACGTCGTCCAACTTCCGGAGTGATGATGTATGCTTGATAGCAGTGTCGTGGCCCCCTGGTTGTTTGAAACGTGTTCGTGAAGCAGTACTGTGTATCTGGAGCATGTTATTGCTTAGCGGGGATATTGAGGAAAACCCGGGGCCAATGACTAAAGCGCAAGAAGAGAAACTGAACTCGGTTTTTGACGCAGTTACCCGCATTGAATCAAGCCACACACAGCTTTTGGATTCTGTCAACAAAGTTTTGACCATGCAGATTACCGTGCAAAATGAAGTGGACATACTTAAAAAGCGAGTTCTTGCACTTGAGTCACAGGCTGGCGTGGGAGATTGTGCGCAGGTTCCCCAGTCTTACGAAAAAACATTTTCGGCCATGCAGGACAAAATTGATGATTTAGAGAACCGCTCCCGCCGTGCCAATGTTCTGTTCTTTGGAATTGATGATACCGATAAAGCGGAAACGTGGCAGCAATCCGAAAACCTTGTGCGTAAATTTTGCTCCGATAAGCTCGAACTAACTGTGAACACCATTGTGAGAGCGCACAGACTAGGCGCATTTTCGGCAGATAAGAAACGACCAATTATAGCAAAGTTTTGTTATGAGAAAGAGGTTGAATCTGTTTTAAACATGGGCATCAAGTTGAAGAACACAACACTTAGTATCTCCCGGGATTACTCAGCCCCTGTACGTGAAAAACGCCGAAAGCTCTTGCAGTTGGCTAAAAGTATTAAGAAAGAAGGCGATCGCACTAAGCTTGTTTTCACTAAGCTCTTTATCAATAGATATGTCTACGTGTGGGACTCGGACAACAACTGCGCAGTTCGTCTTAATACCAACGAACGGGGCACAGAAAATGTAACTCCTATAAATGACCAGACCGAATGACGCACTAATACATGCTATCCCGCCACATTAGTGCCTTCTTTACACAAAGCGCAATTGCCCTCACGTGATATTGGCTTTTTGTACACAAATATACGAAGTGTTCTCCTAAAAACTGTTCCACTGTCTTCATTGATAGATTCCTGTTCAGCTTCCATAGTGGCTCTTACCGAAACCTGGCTGAACGATACTGTTCCTGACAACTGTATCTTGGTCAGCGGTACAGAATATAATTTTTTTCGTACTGACAGGCTTCAACGAAAGGGATGATGATGATGATGATGTGTGTTGTTTTGTGGCGCAAGGGCCATCAACGAAAGGGAGGCGGTGTTCTTATTGCCATAAAACATGATGTAGTGGCCGTTCCCGTTGCTGTTAATTCATTTCTTGAATGCGTGTTAGTTTCCCTCAAGTGTGGCCCGACGTCCTTTGTTATCGGTGTATTTTATCGCCCTCCTGATATGACGTGCACGTTCGCGAGCGAATTTCGCAGAGTTTTGGATGATGTGGTAATCCGATTTCCCAGCTCGGTATTAATTATTTTCGGCGACTTCAACTTTCCTTCAATAGACTGGTCAACGCTCACAGTTATGTGCAAAGATACTGAAGCGAACGAATTTCTTACCACTTGCCTTGACCACTCGCTAACACAAGTAATAGATCAACCTACGCGGCACTCGGCAACCTCTGCAAATATTCTCGACCTCATCCTTACAAACAATCCTGACCTTTGCTCTGATATCACCCACTTAGGTGGCCTTTCTGACCACGCCATTATCACCGGCAACCTCACACGCCCGTTTAACACACGACAAGCCACCAACAAAAAAATCAGATGCTACAACAAAGGCAACTTTGCTAATATGAATTTGGAATTATTGAATTTTTCAGAGGACTTTATTGACAGGCACCTATCATTCACGGTAGAAGAAAATTGGCTTCTGTTTAAAAACTTCCTCAAAGAACTAATAGAAAAATTCATACCAACCGTTACAATAAAAAGCAACCGTGCTACTCCCTGGTTCACGCAGCAGCTTCGGCGTTTAAACAATAAAAAAAAGCGACTCTACAGACAGGCCGATAAAAACGTTACGTCGGTTTCTTGGCTGCGTTACAAAGCCTGCGATAAAGAATACCAAACATTACTTAAAACCACACGCCGTCATTTCTTTTGCAATAACCTAACATCTATGCTTAAAAATAACCCTCGAAGATTCTGGCGCATCGTGAATCCCAAACAACATCCGGGTATCACTCTTCATTATAGCAACAACATTTCACTTCCGGAATCACAATGCGCAGAGCTTCTAAATGAGACATTCACGGCTGTTTTTACCTGCGAGGAGATTACTACCGCACCTATGAAGGATTGTATATCTGACATTGACATGCCAGAAATTGATGTAACAGAAGCGGGCATATTTTCCCTTTTAAGTAAACTGAAAATTTCTTCTACATGTGACCATAATGGTATCAATAACACTATACTGAAAAATACACGCCATGGCATCTGTAGTATTTTGACGGCCCTTTTTTCACAATCTCTCGCGACAGGCACTATCCCTGATGATTGGCGAATAGCCAAGGTAGCACCCTTTTTCAAGTCAGGCGACCGTTTTTCACCATGCAACTACAGACCTATTTCGCTAACAAGTACCATATGCAAGGTCATGGAACACGTCATTCACTCCCAAACTGCCAAATACTTAGAAAGCCACAACATAATATACCAGTATCAACACGGTTTCCGCAAGGGCTACTCTTGTGAAACACAACTTGCAGGGTTTGTTCATGACTTACACTCATCCATTGACGCTGGTTTACAAGTAGATGCAGTTTTTCTTGATTTCTCCAAAGCTTTTGATTGCGTTCCGCACCACAGATTACTTCTCAAACTTGCATGCCTAAACATTCACCCTAACGTCCCCGCATGGGTTAAAGATTTTCTTTCCTCCAGGCTCCAGTTCACTTCCGCTAACAACTACAATTCTTCTTTTGCCCACGTTACTTCCGGTGTCCCCCAGGGCAGCGTGCTGGGTCCTTTACTTTTCTTAATATATATTAACGATCTTCCTTCTTGCGTAACCTCCCGGGTTCGTCTCTTTGCCGATGATGTCGTAATTTACCGCACAATTTCCTCTGATATCGATCGCCAATGCTTGCAATCTGACCTTGATGCTATTGCCTTATGGTGCTCCAAATGGCTAATGTCGCTTAATATCTCTAAAACCAAGTTCATGACATTTAACGGCCGAAAGTCTCGAATTGAAAACACTTACTTCATTAATAAAAGCACGATTGAGTCTTCCACTTCCTGCCAATATCTTGGCCTTCATTTCCAGTCTGACCTAACGTGGCATCACCATATAAATATAACCCTGGCAGCTGCTAACCGTACTCTTGGAATACTAAAACGAACCCTCAAGCAAGCGCCACCACTCGTACGACAACAGGCATATACCACAATCATTCGCCCGAAAATTGAATATGCTGCGGCAATTTGGGATCCCCATCAGGCATATCTAACCTCTAACCTTGAAGCCCTGCAGAACCGTGCTGCTCGATTTATTTTTTCAGATTATTCTACATTCACCAGCGTTACATCTTTAAAAAATCGTGCCGGTTTGCAATCCTTGAGCCTTCGTCGAAAACATTCCCGCTTATCCCTATTTCATAAAATTTTCCACCATTCCTCACTTCGTGATGATTTCTTTCAGTCACCGCCAATTATTTTTCCTCGCCGCGATCACCCTAACAAAGTCAAACGCATTTTGTGTCGGTCATTAACTTTCGCTCAATCGTTAGTACCACGCACTATCATCGATTGGAACGATTTACCCTCATACATAGCCATGGAAACTGACACAGCCAAATTTAAGGAAACAATTTGCACTACTGTGAGAACCTGTTAAAATGTTGTGTTTCCTTATTAAGTGTGTTTTCCTGATAATTTTTATGCTTTGTGATTTGTTGCTTGCTCCTGACGTTTTTATGTAACGTTTTTTTTTTCTTTTTTTTGTTCCTTATGATGACTACACTGACTCGTTGAAACAAAAAACATATGTCTTGTAAATGTTTTTCTTTTTTTGTATGCTGTACCTTTTTTTGTATGCTGCCCCCCCCCCCCCCTCTATGTAATACCCTCCTTCGAGGGCCTTTAGGGGTATTGTAAATAAATAAATAAATTAAGAAAAAATCACTCATGAACTTAAGTATTAACATGACGGCACACATTGCAATTATTAATTGTACTTGGTGAGCTTGCAAGACGCATCCACTTGAAATTAAATTGAGTACATCACCAGTTTCAACATATACCGGAATGCCTGGAACGAAATACATGAGCTTTCCAGTTACATTTGTGCTTCATTGAATATGAGAGTGCTTTTTCTAACAGAGTGGAACAACAGTGCATCTCTATGGCAAGTTTGATTGAGCATATCTCTAAGGTAGACATCATTCTGTAGATTGTATCCAAGTGGATGCGCCTTGCGAACTCACCGGCTACAATTTGTAAATTGCATTATATTTCCTAAAGTAATAAATTAAAAAGATAATTAGTGGATTTTTAGATGTTTGAGTATGTGTTTCGATTTAGCGTGCAAATAATGTACGCGTCTCTCAATAATCCAGCTGTATGACTTAGAACTGCGTTACCTGCAACAGGCTGTTTTTAACAATTAGATAAACCTTTGACATGATCACCCGGTATACCTTCAGTGTACAATGGTTAACGTAAATTTAACAAGGAAAGTCTTGCACGCATACCTTGCGGTCATCTCAAATCTAGAAGCGATTTTGCGAAAACAACAGGTAGAACTTACGCCCTGAACCTCAGTTCGATGGAACTCGGTGCCAAGGTGACTCAGGGTTCACTTTTCCATCGAAAGTGGGGTTTAGAAGCTTTAGGAGCTAACTACTTTGTAGGTAAAAAGTTGGAATACAATATACTACGCAATGTGCAGAAGAAATGGCTTTTAACAGCATCGCATTCGACGAAAATTACGCAGCAGAAACCTCAATAGCTTGCAGTCAGCAGTTGATTTGACACAGCAGGCCTCCGACGTGCTCACTCTTCGCGCTGCGGTAGCACCTTCGATAGTTATGGTTATCCTGTTTCCAGTCGACACCACCCTTTTCAAAACGCGTCTTTCTTTTCGAATCCTCCCAGGCTTTCCTAAGAGTGGCTGCTCCTGCTCTCTTGCTGAATAGATTATTCCTCAAACGATTCGCTCTGCCCGATGGCGCGATTCAACCTCAGCCCTCAGCGCGTCTTGCAGATGCTCCAACCTTCCGACAAACCAGCCAGATAGCCTGACAATTAGCACGTATATTTCAATCGCGTAAACGTCAACTCCCTCTCTGAGATGGTCGTGGCGAGTGTCACTTTTCGTAGCACGGGTGCGAGCAACGTGGAGGACGCGGTAGAGGCGAGGGCCTTTGAGGTGTCACTGCACTTACATTGCAGTACTGCAGAAACTAACTCAGATTTCGGCACTCTTCTTGATTGTACACATAGCTTCGCCGAATTTTTATTTATTTATTTATTTATTTATTTGCAGGTACTGTTGGCCGATTAGGCCGTTACAGGGGTGGGGTACAATATTGGCACAAAACGCATCCCGGCTTATATAACGCAGCACTGTATAGCTAATGTATAGCTATGCCATTATACATAAATATAATACGAAATCTGACTTAACAACCGTTATGTGAAACAAAGCAGCAATGTATAGCCGAAAAACGCGTCACGTACTACATACTACAACTTACATGATACATATTACATCACATACGTAGAAACATTATACATATAACAATACTAGATTCTACAACTTACACGGGAAATGTTAGATCATGAGGGTCCATTTAGGAAATATTTTGTAACTTCGGTTTCAAAATGTTCTACAGTTTGAGAATCACATATGGCGTTCGGTAAATCGTTCCAGTCTCTTATGGTTCTAGGGAAAAAAGAGTATGTGTATGTATTCACACGAGATTGACATACTAGAAAGTTGTTGTGGTGGTCACCTCGTAGGCTCCGGACTTGTCGCGGAATTAGGTACTGCGCTGCATCAAAGTTAAATAAATTTCGAGAAAGCAAAAACAAGAATTTAAGTCTGGCTATGCGACGGCGTTCCAAGAGGGGGGGTAAATTTAGTTCTTCCAACATCTCTGTCACAGAATCAGTACGGGAGTACCTTGAAAGAATGAATCTAGCCGCCCTTCTTTGCACTCGCTCAATTTTATGAATTAATCCTTTTTGGTAGGGGTCCCATATAATGCTTGCATATTCCAGTGTAGGCCTTACTATTGTTAAATACGCTTTTAGCTTTACGTGGGCTGGAGCGAGTTTTAATTTGCGACGTAAGAACCATAACTTTTTTTCAGCGGTAGAGCAAATATTAGTGATATGTTGAGTCCAGTTGAGGTCTTCAGATATTATTACTCCTAAGTATTTACATTTGTTAACGGTAGTTAGCACAGTGGAACTTAGTTGATAATCAAAATTTAGGACGTGCTTAACCTTGTTTGTAACACGTAAAACAACAGTTTTTTCTTTATTTACTTGCATTTTCCATCTTTCACACCATTCTTCAACAGACGCCAGTGCCTCGCTGAGCATTTTTTGGTCCTTGTGGTTACATATCTCTCGATAAATTAAACAGTCGTCGGCAAACAGTCGCACAGTTACGTTTTCATTAATATCTGAACAAATATCATTAATATAAGCTAGAAATAATATCGGTCCAAGGACAGACCCTTGAGGAACGCCTGAAGTGACAGATAAACGATCGGACTGGTAGCCGTTTACGTCCACGTACTGCGTCCTACCTGATAAATATGACCTGACCCATTCCACTATATTGTTATTTATTCCAAGCTGTTTCAATTTGATAATTAATTCATTATGAGGGACCCTATCAAAAGCTTTCGAGAAATCAAGGCATATTGCGTCAACCTGTTTTCCGTTATCTATTGCTTTTGAAAAGTCGTGGATGGTTTCAACCAGCTGTGTGATAGTTGACAGTTTTTGCCGGAAGCCATGTTGGTTCGAATGTAGTGCTTTCTTATCTTCTAGGTACTTATATATTGCTTTCGATATTATATGTTCGAGGAGTTTGCAGCAGACGCAGGTTAATGAAATTGGCCGATAATTTTCAATTTTCTGCTTGTCACCGGTTTTGTGTATCGGGATAACTTTCGCCACAAGCCAGTCATCTGGGACCTGTTTTTGTTGTAAGGATGCGTTAAAGATAACTTCTAGGTATCTAGCAACCCATTCAGCGTATCTTCGCAAAAAGGCATTTGGGATTCCATCCGGACCTACAGATTTATGTTCTCTGATATTTAGCAGCAGCGATAGTAATCCTTCATAGCTAATTCGTACATCTGGCATATCTGACACGTCTGAGAATGATGTTACTGTAGTTGGAGCAGTAGAATTAGAAACATTTGAAAAGACAGATTGGAAGAACTGGTTATGGTAAGACGCAATAGTTGAACAGTCAGTTATGATTTCGTTGTTAGCAACAATGTTGTATTGGCTTTGAGTGGTTTGCGACAAGTGACGCCAAAACTTTTGCGGAGAAGATACCATGAAGTTAGGAAGGGTTTCCTCGTAGTATTTCTTTTTTGCTTGCCAAAGCTTTATTCGAAGCTGTGCTGATAGGTTAGATATCTTTTCGCGATTTTTTACTTTCCTTTGTCTTCCTATTTTTCGCTTCAGGCAAACGATCTCTCGTGTTATCCACGGGTTTCTTTTATTTGTTCTCTTTTTCCTTATTGGTACGAATGAGCTTACGCAGTGCAAGATAATGGTTTTCAATCTTGCCCACAACACATTGACGTCATCGTCAGAGCTCAAGCTGCCTAGATGAAACGACAAATAATCAATGATGCTCGTGTCGTCAGCTTTATCGAAATTGGGAACTTGCGTAGTGCATTCTTTAGGATTTGTTGCCGGAACCTTGGTTTTGATTTGTACAAATACAAGATGATGGTCTGATATGCCAGCTTCAACTGCTACCCGATAACTTTCAAACCGTCCATCAAGAAATACTAAGTCCAATATGGACTGCATTGTTCCCGTTTTTCGAGTGCTTTCCTGTACTACCTGTGTTAAATCGTTAGCGAAAGCAATATCGAGCAACACTTCGCAGTCAGCTCGTTCCCGTGACTGTATAGTAATCGAGTTCCAGTCAACCCCTGGCAAGTTAAAGTCCCCGGCAATTATGATCCTTTGGTTTCGCTCTTTTTGTTTTTCTAAGTAGTGTTGGATGGCCTCTAAATATTCAATCGATGCGTTAGGGGATCTATAGATTGCTCCTATTATGACTGAAGTAGTTCCCAGTTTGATTTGGCACCAAGCGCTCTCGTGATTTGGGATACCGTTCATCCTTACACATTCAATATTTTCCTGTATTATTATTGCAACTCCTCCTCCTCTAGTTTTTCTATCATTACGTATTATCTTATAACCTGGAGGTAACAACTCGCTATCTTGTATTTCTGGTCGCAGCCATGTTTCGCTAACAATGACTACATGGGGGTCATAACTGGCTAGCACATGTTCTATATCGCCGACTTTATTCGAGAGGCTTCGAGCATTAAGGTTTATAAGTCGAAAGACTGTTTCCTGGAAGACGGTATTGGTTCAATGGTTACTATCTGTCGGTGTAGTCTTTGAGTGTGTCAATTTGGCTTTCGGAAATCGCCGTATCTTGACACGGCTGTTCTTGGAATAATCCCATACGTAGACATTATTATCTACAGTAAGCCTGTCGCGGTTCAGGCGCACGCGCGAACCTTGTTCTTTTTCTTTCAAGGCAGACTTCCAGAGTAGCCTGCGCTTATTCAGTGTTTCTTTTGAATAGTCGTCGCCAACAGAAATACCAGTTCCTTTCAATTTTGCGCAGTTTTGAAAAACCTTTTCTTTTTCTCTAGAATCATAAAGCTTCAGTATTACTGGACGAGGCTTCAGGGTTTCTTCTGCGGATTCGTTCTTATGCGGCTTTCCGATTCTGTGCATCCGCTCTATAGTTTTCAAGTTAAGACCGAGCTTTTTCTTGAATAATTCTACAACAACTTTTTTTTCAAGTTCTTCTGAAGTTTCATTGACATTCTCCGATATCCCAAACACCATTAGATTGTTTCGCCGCATTCTATCTTCTAAGTCAGCCAGTTTTTCTTCATGTTTTTCCAAAGCTGAATTTAGCCTATCGTTTGTCTCTTTTAGCTCAGCAAGACTTGCCGCTTGGTCCTTGAAAAGCTGTACAATCTCTTCCATGACTCTTCCAATCTCTTCTGACTCGAACAAGCTACGATGAATCAACTGGAATCTTTTGCGTTCTTTTATAGCATGTTTCACCTTAAGGTATGTCTGACATAAGCGCATGGAATAGCTAAATGCTGGCTTCCCTCGCGTCGACGCTTATTCTTTGTGCGTTGTAGTGAAGCGTGCCTTGCTGAACGCAGCCACCTCTGATTGACGTGATCGTCCCTGCTGCAAGAACTGCCGAATCTGCTTCTATAGCGTTCATGCGCGCTTTCTAAGAATTTAAAATGCGTGTAATTCGACGCATCTCAACCTGTTACAATGGCAACCTGCAGTTCTCGCAAATATTTGCTTTAATCATGAGCTTGCTTTATTCACACTCCTATAGAACGATTACACCACTAATGGCAATTTTGGAATTGGTAGCGCGCTTACACAGCGTCGCATGAGCGCCATGTTTCTGCGTACATTTAAAAGCACACTCATCAGTGTCCGTTCACCCTTATTGTGTAATGCTATTTCGTCGACTTAAAGCACTGACTGCTTTATGTGCGATTCAGCGCAAAACTTAGCAATAACCTGCATTATATAGCTGACTATTAAAAAATTACGGGCTAGTATGGCTAATGGTTCGCTTTTGTAAAAAAACAGATGTACAAAAATGACTGCAGGCTTTCGATACGTTGAGAATAAGTTGTTAGAGCATAAGATGTACGTAAAGTTTGAATAACTGCACTTGAGAAACGCCACATTATGAACACAGTATGCATCAGATACTTGAAAAATGCAGATGGAACATTAGGCAGAAGAGAGCCACAAAAAGCTACGACTGCGCATGGTTTGTTGACTGGAACTAAAACTAATACATATTAGGAGCATGACAGGTAAAAGTGAAGATAACTAATTAACAAAATCAAATCAGAAAACAATAAGTATTGCAAAACATAAGGGGTAATCATTCCGGCAAAAGAAATCACCAAGTGATCTTGCGCACAGACCCAAGCAGTATCAGAGTGTCCGGGTTGGTGCAGATTAGAAAGAAGAGAAATGGCCGGTTCACGACGAACTCATCTCCGTGCTGGGGGGTCTTTACAAGGGAGGTAAGTCCTTGTACGAGGGCCGTTTCAAGCTGGCCCACCTGCATCGTCGAGTGCGAGTGGCTGCGGCCTCCTGTCCTTGCCGTCTCGAAGGCGGCAGCATGGCGAATCATCGACACGCGCTTCTCGCCCGCCTTCGAGCCCCAAAGCAGGGCCCGATCACTGAACACGTCTCGAACACCCAGTGCCGACAGGGCTGGGGCTAGTTCCGTGACCTGTCGGAAGCGGTGGGCAACATCCACTGACCACTTAGCATGGCTGCACCAGCTATTGCCTATACGTAAGTATTGCGCGTGAAATAGATAGAATTTGTCAATACTTGTGCTTGTGCGTCAGCAGTACTACAACCTGCACAAGCCCGGTCCTCTACATATTTAGCTCAAGTACACAATGGCTTACTAAAGGCTGTAATGCCTGCGGCTCTGTAATGTTTATGCACCTGTACAGGTAGGTTTCTTGTATCTGTTAATAAAAAGACGAAGCCGCATGGCTGCGGACATTGCGAAGCGAACCTTCGGTGAAAATAAATGAGGATTTGTCCAGTGGCGCTTGCGTCAAATGACGAAGTCAGTGTATGCCCTGGTAAGCAGGCTGGACTTGGCCTTCGCGTGTGAATCCAGCTTTAGGCGGATACGCCCGTCGTAAATACTATTCCAGCCTTTTTTGCCCTGACAGTGGTCGTGTGACAGATCTATAGCGAATCATAAGAAGCCAACAAACATAGACACCAAGGGCAACATAGGGCAAATTACTTGTACTTACTAAACTACTTAAAGAAATGACAAATTAATGTAATAGAAAGTGGATGAAAAAACAACTTGCCGCAGGTTTGGAATGATCCCACGCCTTCGCATTACGCGTGCGATGGTCTACCAACTGGGCCCCTGAGGTAATTACCCTATCTTCACATCTGTAGCGAGGTGAACAGTATTTTCCTCTCTTACTGTCACGTGAATGGATTCACAAAAGGCAATTGGCTCACTACGCAGTCGCGACAAACAGAGATAATGCTATCGGCCTTGAGAATAACAAATGAATACGACTTAACAATGGAGACACCAAGCTGCAGACAGTACAAAGGAGTTAATCTATAGTAGGCAAACAAGTGAACCATCAGCCCGCGGCCAATCATTTCACAAGGGCCTGGTTCCGCTGTAAGAACCTTGGATCCTGCAGAAGGGTACACATTACGCTCTTAAAAAGTATGCACCCTTCGGAACGTATCTCGTCCCACAACAATAATTGGCGTCTGCCTTTCTTGCACTGCCTTTCTTTAATGCTGTGAGGCTGGTACTTCATGGTCATGCACGGGATGCGATTTATCAGGGTGACATACAATTCTTGACAGTAATGCAACAAGCGCAGATTTTTCAAAAAAGAAAACGCAAGCGAGGGTGCTATAACATAAAGCTCTCCCAAACTTTTCTATTCCAATTCTGCAAACAGCCCTCCGAGATTGGTCAAAAACTTTTTTGTGTCACCTCCACTTCGCCTGTCAGCCACGCGATGTCAGGCAAACCGCAATATCCCTATCTAATATGACGTGTACACTCTGATTATGCATGATTGAGCTAAACAATAGAAAAACAGTTGTTTCGATTCGACGCCATTTTCCCATTAACCCTCGGCTATTGGTCAAAACATTATGGGTTGCACCCACTCCATCTACCTGTCACGTGACCTCACAAAACCGCAAAAACTCACGGCGTCAAAGTGACGGGTGCGCATTAAAGATGCGCTAATATGCCGAACAAAACTGATGTTTCCCTGAATAGCTGCAGGCTGCCCTGTTCGGAAAGGAATAAAAGATGGCTGCCGCCGATCGCTCAAGAATTGCTACAAGCACGTACCGGTGATTAGGGGCTTATTAGCATACAAGAAAACTTGTTGCGTGGCCGTGTAACATTCTAGAGCACTTTCGGCACGTTTACGACGTCGCACATCCAACATTTCTTTGCTGAGGATCCTTTTTAACGGCATTCTTAAGCTTCCGTTGTGTACCGCCGCGATTTTCCACCAGCAACCTCAAGCTATGAGTACGTGGACCAATCGCCGAAGCCGGTACCACCCTCTTCATCCACGGTTATCGATGTTCAGGGCACTCGCTCGGCCCCATCCAATCCCTCTCCACTTGAGCATGCGCCTCGCCTCATATGAGCCAACTAAATATGAAAGCCGCTCAATGTGGGCAATGTTATTCGTTTTTAAAGCAACCAAACGTGACTTCCTATAAAAGATGAGAGCGTTTGATTGGTCTGTTTAGACAATCCTGCGGGTCTCCGCCCGATGCTTGCGTCGGCGGTTACGCAAATTTGATGTCAGGAGATTGGAATGAAACTATTGGAATGGTTTTACGTTATGGGACCCAAGACGAAGATTATTGTTGTGGGACAAGACAAGCCATTAAGGACGCTTAGTTTTTAAAGTGTAAGGAAAATTGCACACTTAAGGGCGCTTTCTCGAGTCTATGACTCATGCCGATAGATCCATGAAGAACGGTGTTTAGGTGAACTAGTACTCCCGTTTGAGAGGGTGATTATTTCGCAAGTTCGCCCTTCACTCCCGATGAGTGTTTGCCAAAACACGCATTTTTATTCTATCACTACCCATGTCTTTCCAGCACCTATCCAAGTAATCTGGAATTGCTTTGCGAGGCGTTTATAAGAAAATTAAGCGAAAATAAAAAACCGCGCCACCTGGATTCAACAAGCAGAATGAGACTTGCAAGAGTTAACTCTCTGCCACTCCACCAACATAATTAAAGAAAATAATTCATCACCAGAACAGTCCAGTAGCGCCTCTAGCTACTTTGCTGGGCTGACGCCTTGCTTTACAATGCTTCAGTTTGGCTGTGAATGTGCACCGACGTGAAACAACTTAGCTGAAGCTAGCAGTAACATGGGAAAGGCAGAAGGGAGAGAAGAGGACAAACTAGATGTGTTTTTGCGCTTGACGATCGGTGGGCGCCACCTTCACAATGAATACCTTGTTCCTAGCGGTAGAACATAGTTCCGCATGCTGCTCAGAATGTTTATTCTAATCAATACTGCAAGAAGCAATTTAAGTCTTACTGCACATGCTGAGCTGTGCGTATGCTGCTACGTAAAGAACATACGCCTGAAGAACTATAAGTGGCCAACGCGCCATGATTCGCTGACGATTGGCAGCTGATCTACAAAAGAACCCCTAGCTGGGACAACCAAAACGAAGTCAATGGTAAAAATGGAAACGCCAAGTAGGAAATAGCAGAAAAAATTACCGACGATTACGTTACTTCCTAATGCGAAATTTGAGCGCAGCAAATAAGCTGTTTCACCTTTTCGATAGATTGAGGCAAAGAAATCGAGCAACACATGTATGCGCTATCACAGAATTTTTTTTTTATTTTTCACACGTATTCCTTTAACAAAGACTCCATTAACAGTTCTTGACAGTCATGAAGGAAGCTTTGTGGTCGGAGAAATAGACTGATATATGTTCGACTTGGTACACCAATGCTTGATTCTCAAAGACGAGATCTATACAAGTGCCTCGCGAGGTTGTCACAGCCGTGGGACGCGTTACGAGCGAGAGGAACGGGATGTTCTCCCGCATAAGTGTTAGGAAATTGCTGTTTGTCTTTATGTCAACATTAAAGTCCCCCACTACTAACATCGGTGTGGATCGATGGACGGTTAATGCGAGTTGCAGGAAGTGCACGACGTCTTTCGTGAGTGCGGTAGCGGACTCACGAAAGCGGTATCAGTCGGTCGCTGCTAGCGCTGGGGGGATGAAAGGGGGGCGGAGCTGGTTATGAGGCCGACGACAACGCGAAACCCAGGAACGGACGCCAAAGAGCCATTTATGTAGCCAGCCATCCTCCACAGTCTCTCCTCCTCCCTTCCATCATCCTCCCTCGCCCGGAGAGCCGACAGCGCGCATGCGTGGCGGCGGAGCAGCGGCGCATGCGCGGCGGCGGAGCGCGGCGGCGAAGGCGAGCTGGTTACGAGGCCGACGCCGACGACGACGACGACGACGACGACGCGAAACCCAGGAACGGACGCCAAAGAGCTGCGCTCTAAAATGATATGTCTTCCCACTTCACCACCGGGGACACCATGTACACGCAGTAGCAGGTTGATATCCACAGCCAATATTATGACCATGTCAAGCGCTCCAACAAGCATGCGGCCGAAACCCATGTATCGTTCGTCACTTGCTTGAAATCTTGATGTGCCCGAGCAGCCTTAATTATTAAAGTGGAAAGTTGGGCGAGTTGGTATGCATCCATAATCGTAACAGCGCGAACAAAATGACGACGGAGTGAAAGGACACAGGACTAGCGCTGACTCACAACTACGTTTACTGAAACACACACATCGAGGACACAGGCGATCACATGGTCAATCGAAGAACGCACAACCAGCGCACATGGATAAGGGGCATCTGTTACAGTATCGAGCTATGTAGGTAAATTAATCCCTGCGAAAAAAGCATAATTGTGAAGGCTCGCTAATGCACCACGTGTCGTTTCGCTCAATGTCGCTTGCTTGTATGACTAATCTCGTGGATACATCAGTAAGCTTAAACAACATTGTTGTTTCTTTGAGCATAGACTTGCACTTGGCGGCAATGGGCAGACACATGCGCATATTCATTCTTGTTCAAGGACAATTCATGCTCCCTAAGTCTTACATTGATGCATTGGCCGGTTTGCTCTATGTACACTCGCCCCACTTGAGCGAGAAAGTGTACATCGCATTAGTAATGCAGCCTACATACTCATAAACCTGAATCACGTTGCAGCTCAGATTATAATTACGTTGTGCTCCACTTGTTCACCTTTCGAGAGCCAGACAAATAGCACTGAATTTTCCAGAAGACATCAACCAGGACGCACGTTCAACGCAGCAGCACTAAACACAGCGACTTAACTGAGCGACACACTTAGCGACAAGTAATGATCTCCCATTTAGGCACAATAAGGATTTTTTATTATGTCCCTGGTTGATCTGTGTTTTTCGTTCAGACGTTCCGTGATCTGTGCTGTTGCGCCATATTGGATCCCGGCGGAGGCACTTATCATTCGCTTATAGTTGATCATGTTTGTATACACCCCGGAAACGAGGTGCTCGGTTATATATGGGGCTAAAGCTTCCCGACAATGCTTCCAAAATTGGTCATATGCGGCTGTCTACGTCTCACAGAAAACAATGTTCTGCACTATGCTCCGTGAAACTACTCTTGGAGAAGCCTGGAGTAGCACATTTCTCTCGTGAAAACTCCTGCAACTTGTCCTGAAGTAAGTATCTCTCTGCAGCCTGTGTGAACTGAGTATAAGTCATGCTCACCTGCTTAACCTTGAAAAGGGGCAGGCTCACATTTATTTCGTCCCGTGGTCGCAGCTTGCCGAGACACTGCAAGGCTGTGACGGTGTTCCGCTTTGCCTCTACGCTGTCAAGCCCGTTATGCTCGTCCGGGAGGAAGATCACCAGCGAGAACTCAGGCCCGTGCTGTGGTTCCTCACTGCAGTTAGCAAGAATAAAGATTATTTGTTATTGTGTTGCAAATTTATTTAAAACATTTTCAAGCATTTTTTTTAAAGACCACCCTACATTTTGGGACAAATTACAAACATCGCAGGTGAGCGATGCCGGCGTCTCTTGCTCCTCTAGCTTTGGCGAGGCTGCGCGTGCCGGCACGCACGGCCGAACTCGGGTGTGGCCCAGGCGCCATGTCTTGCAGGTTATCAGCGGAAAGACTGGTCGGACCCGTGATGGCTAGTCGTTTCATATAAGCTGTTTAACCGCGCCGCTAGTGTTGGATATCGCGTGGTCTCAAATTTGCGCTACGTGTTGATACGAGGGGTGGCACGAAGCATTCGCTCCGCCCTTCTGTTGGCGCTTTTCATTGCACCGGCTTTGTGACAGGGAGTGTTCGCGATCATTGATATATATATATATATATATATATATATATATATTGACACGTGTACTTGTCTTTATCGGGCGACACGTTTCACGGCTTAACACATGTTATCGCAAAGCGCCGGACGTGCCTGGATGTATCAGACTTTTCTGGAATGTTATCGATGGTTCCGTCCGCTGTCTGTGACCGAACCTTGTGTAATCTGATTGCATGTGTGCGCAACGCGAATTATGTAGGACTTTGTGAAAGGCACGCGGGTCCCAGCGATTACTCTGGAAGATTCGACGATGGATGTACAAAAGCCGACGCGCTTGACCGCTCATGAGAGTTTCGATCGCCGACCGTGTTCGCCGCTATCGTTGTGCTATAAGTGTAGCCTGGACTTGTGGGCACAGGTTCGCCCAATGAAAGTTAGTTTTGTCTTTCACAGTATTGCTACTGTGTTCTTCAACGTCACCACCACGTGACATCTGGTGGAGGTGCTTGTGCCTTCATGTACCGAACGCCCCCGCAAAGCCGCGATCCATGCCTGAAGCTCGAGGACAAAACCAACATCGCCCAAGCCGAGCGTGCAAACCGTCGACTGCAAGGACTGCCACAGAGCACGGACTTCTATCTGGGACGACAAAGAAGATCGTGGCCAAGACAACCCCAATGTCTGCCCCAGCGTCCCACGTTATCCTGCAACAACCTCGGGACCCACCGACCTTTTCCGTAGCGGCTTCCTGCGAACCTTTACGAGCGTCGTGCGCAAGGACAGGGCCGTAGCTATGCTGGACGCCCGAGCAGAGCTGCCTAACGAGAACGTTGCCATCTTTACGGAAGAAATGAGCCGTCTGTTCCGCCATGCCGACCCGGATATGTCCGAGGAAAAGAAACTCCGCCTACTGATGCTTGGTGTAAAGGAGGAACTTTTCGCCGGAATGGTACAAAGCCCACCGAAGACCGTCGACGAGTTTCTTCGCGAGGCCACTTGCATCGAGAAAGCACTGGAAATGCGGAACCGGCAATTCAACTGCCGAATGAACTCGACAAGCTACGCCGAAGTTCAATCACTGGCCACCGACGACCTGCATGAGACTATCCGTGCGGTCGTGTGGGAGGAGCTACAGAAGCAGTTCCCGTCGTCACTGCCTCTCGATTGCCGACGCCGTACGTGAGGAGCTCCAGCAACAACTGGGAGTAGCCCCCGAATCGCCGCAGCCTCAGCCGCAAGCGATGACATATGCCGCTGTAGCCAGCCATCACGTTCCCCCTCCACACCCATGGCAAGGCCCAGTGACGACACCGTTCCGTCGTCCACTACCACCCCCGCCGCCAGCACGCCAACCCGTCACCTCACGCGGCGTTTCAAGGAAATCTGACGTTTGGCGCGCCCCCGACAACCATCCGCTTTGCTATCACTGCGGAGAAGCCGGGCACATCTACCACCAATGCCCATACCGAGAGATGGGACTCCGAGGGTTCGCCTTTAACGCGCCGTGACCACAGATTGGCGAACGACAACGCTATGTCGCCGACTACCTCGCCGCTACTCAGTGGAACCCTCGACGATCGTCCCGTTCGCCGTCACCGGGACGCTACCTGTCGCCGCAGCGCCGACCATACAGCAGCCCAGCCCGGGGCCGCTCTGCGAGTCCATATCCGGAAAACTAAAAGCAGCAACTGATGGAGGTGCTGTTGCTGTTCGCCTACTGACGAAGATCCTCCGCCTGCGACGAAGACGACGAAGAGACCATCTCGACGACGTAATAACGACACGCCGCCGTCCAGAAGAAGTAAGGAAGCCAAGACTACACCGACGAACGACGACTTCATGACGCGAAGTTCCAGCTTCAGTTCAACACGACGCAGCCGTGATCCGACGTCAGGACCCAACTGAAACGCCAGGCAAAGGACCACCGACCTCGACGTACTTCTCGACGGCCACGCAGTCACCGCCTCTATTTTCCCTCTTACCGCTAACTCATTGATCGGCTTCTTATGTACCAGTTTCTTCCGTTCCCTTCTCAGGTCTAGGCTAATTCGAGTTCTTACCATCCTGTGGTCACTGCAGCGCACCTTGCCGAGCACGTCCACATCTTGTATGATGCCAGGGTTGGCGCAGAGTATGAAGTCTATTTCATTTCTAGTCTCGCCGTTCGGGCTCCTCCACGTCCACTTTCGGCTATCCCGCTTGCGGAAGAAGGTATTCATTATCCTCATATTATTCCCTTCCGCAAACTCTACTAATAACTCTCCCCTGATATTCCTAGTGCCTATGCCATATTCCCCCACTGCCTTGTCTCCAGCCTGCTTCTTGCCTACCTTGGCATCAAAGTCGCCCATTAGTAAACAAATCGTATATAGTATTGGGCTCCAGCTACACGTAACAATATGTTAGCATTTAAATCTGGATGCAAAGTCTGCAAATGCCACGTCTTCCTCTCTCTCTCTTTCTCCCTTTCTGTTTGCGTATTTTTTTTTTCAATAACCATGTATATAGTGGCGGTGTTCGACTGAATAAATTTAGTTTGAAGATAGTGCTCATCCGTCTGCCACCGTCACTTGCTTAGATTTCGCACTTCCGATGCCCTTACGAAATAATTATAGACTCAAATTTATATTTGCGACACAGATGGTTTCTCTTATACAGAAAAAATAAAAGCACACTCGACGCGAAAACAAGCCGCAATGTGGGAGCCGAACGTGCGACTTGCGCATGTCGCGTGTGGTGCTCTAGCAATAGAGGTACGGCGCCTGCTTTGCGACCGTCCATTTTCTTAGATATTTGCGTCACATATTATTCTCATTGCCTGCGAGTGTTAGATGTGGCCACTGGCGGCCGTGGTCGCGAATATGGAACATCAAGAAATACCCAGGTGACAAAAAATACGTGATCTTACGAGCAGGCAAAGTCCGTGCTGCGCAGTATTGCAGTGTGTGATTGTGATGGTTGCATTGTCCCCGTGACATTCCGTAAAAAGTGCTGCGAGAGCCACTCACGTGGGACTACACCTGCCATCATGCGGAGTGGAAGGCCCCGAAGCCATGCCACCAGCTCCCACGCCGGGTGCCTGGTACGGAAGGAGCAACGCCGTAGCCTTGAGTTCAGGGCACTTGGCGAAGGGGAAGCGCCCCCTCTGGTGCGCCATGATGACCGCAGAGGTGGTGCCGTCCGCCTCGCTGAAAGGCTCTCGGGTGGCCGAGCAGTCATCAAACGCGTAACGCCATGACCCCCGAAAATCCACGGCGCTCAGGAAGCAAACACGGGTCGACGGAGTGATGCGGCCTGCGTAGTGAGTTCCGCAATAAGAAGTCGGACACCGTCAGTCAGTGCGTGTATTACAAAGAAATATTCTGGTCTGCGTGGTTTAAAGAGAAAAGCGATTATAGGAATATAATCGGCGTCGGATAACTTTAGCGTGCAGTGGCATGTGATGAGCAATCGCTTCACTTCCGAATGCCGTCAGCAGAAATCTTCTGTATATCAGGGAACACGGTTCGAGACAAACAGAGATAAATAATGAAAAGTGCGTCACACATCCTAAGAAAGCTGTTGTATTTACAATTGTGGGAATATCATCAACAATCCAGAGGGCCGCTGTCAGCGCGAACACGTGAGCCGTGGCAACGCTCTGCGTGCAGCCCGACCACCGGTTTCAGGGATCAAGCCAAGCGCCTGACAGATTCGAGTTACTGTGGCGTCTGGTCACCTCGGTCACAGAGGGCTTCACCAGGAAATATCAGCAGCAGAGCAACAGTGAGGAGCGGCCCCGCTAAAATAAAGAAAGTTGATGTGGCGCCATACATTAATTGCATGTTGCATAATCTGATATTTATAGCAGGAAAGTTGGAGGTGGACGTCGTTGTTTCGGCACCTCAGCGTCTACAGAAGCCATGCAAACAGGGTAACTCAGAGAATAACAAGACGAACGCGTGTTTTGCTCAATATCGCAAACATTTCGTAATCTGCATTTATAACTTTGTCTATGCCTTTCCGCTTTCGTTGAAAACAACTTATATTGCTCATGCTGATAGATGCTACAATCACAGCACTCATATAAAACAGCGTCAAAAAATATGGCCAAGGATGAAGACCGGACCAGCGCTGGTTCTACTCTTCCTTGTCCGTGCGTTCAAGCGCTGTTAAAAATTAATGATCAGTGGCAACTAGCTCGCGCCTAAACCCTTTTGAATCAATCAGAGGCTAAAGGAGCACAAATATAACGCTTTTAAAGTCCACCTATTTTGTATGAGGCTGACAGTAGGATGACAAAGGAAATCGCGGAGTCCTATGAAATCCCCAAATTAGAAGAAAGGTACGTAAGTAGTCCTTTAGTGTCGCTGTCCGAAAAAGAAATCCTGGCGACGCAACATTCACATGGGGACGGATGACCAGCAACGTTGTGTAGGCAGCATAAATTGGCGGCATGCATTATGAAATATCGTATTTTTTTCATACGGCACCACACTACGCCGACACAAGCGCCGCCGCAGTCACAGCACCTCCAAGGAGTCCGCCACAAGTGCTGCTGCAGCCGCACCGGAACGTTAGACGCGCTTGGCGTTATGACTGCTGAAGCCCAGGCCTCATGCACAGGCGCCGTCGCAATAATCTTTCGCCCCATCATTATTTGTCAAATTGGGGTTAAATAAAGCGCACGAAGGCCAACTTGCTACACTAAGTGCACTTCCTTATACATATATAGTGTTTTTCTTACAACGCCAAATTTGTGTAGTTCTATTTGGACCCATGATATTAAGCTTACATTTTTTGAAAATAGGTGGAGTGGTTTAAGTCTGCTTTACCTCCACCGTGCTTGGGCCTGTTTTGCACATTCTCCGGGATCAGCCCCAGCACTCCGGTCCACGCGCCATAATACGGATGTATTAAGGTATACTACCCGGCCAGTTATTGCTGATCCATGAACTTTGACAGCGTGTATTCCAACAAATGATGGCCTGTTTCACCATCCTTTGTCCATGTTCGCGCTGTCAAATATCAATACGGACGCAACCCTGCCAGGATAACCAGTCCTGGGGACACATGCAGAGGATGCATACAGAGTCTAAGAGACACGAATTTCCTCGGTTTGTCGCAGTAACTAGCGATCGCTGTGTTTTGATGATGGCTTCGACACGTGTACGGTTCATCAATATGCACAAGTGAACGTTGTTATCTATTGTTTCTTTTTCGCTCGTTCGGTATTGTTGCAAATGGGTCGCAAGCCCAAGGGTAGCGTTGGCCTGGCGGCCTGGGGCACAGCCGGAAGCATCCGAAGGTCCTGGCAAAGGATGAGTCGACTGCTAACAGAACAACTTGTTTATTTTAGCATCGCAAAAGAGCAGCCGGTCAGGTCGACCGAAGTGGAGAGACGGGAGACCACATTACTCGACGGAAGAAATCGGAGCCTCCCTTGGCGTCCGGGGGCAGCTGCTTTTATACTCTCGGAGTCGAGGGCAAAAAGGAACGGCTCGGGATGGGGCGCACATGACGGCGGCGCACGGACACGTTGAGACGAGTAGTGACGCATCCGCCTGGCCGGCGCCGGTCAGACCTCCTCGCTTCACAGTTGGGGAGCTCCTCTTCCCGGCTGCCGCGCTTTGACAAGCGTGGGCACCAACATGTACACACACACACACACACACGCACACACGAAGACACGTGGCATTGAAGCATGCCTGGACGCGCTTGGCAGGAACCGTTGCGGCAGCGCTGAATGGGCCAAAATGTCCGCCGCTTTGAACGAAGCTCCGGCGTCCGTTGCATCCGCGCTGGCTACACCGCGCGTCGTAGGCAAAACGTAACAGACCGCCCCGCCGGGGGAAGGAGATCCCGATGGTCAGGGGACTGCATCCGCTGTCCGGAGGGATGTCGCTCGATGATGCTCTATACGAAGTCGGTCGTCCCTCGGCGTTTCTTGAGCGCAGCGCACAGAGAAGGCCTCGTGCTCACGTTCAGGTTCACACAGGACACTGCAAAATGAATTCAGGAGCGTTGCCATTTTTTCTCTCGTTCCCAGGAAGCGTTAGAACTACGCTGAAACTCAACCGCTTAGTAAGCAAGCACGACACAACCTTCACTAAGCCATGTCAGGCGCATTCCCTTTTTATACTACTGCCTAGATCCCTACAGTAGTCTAGCAGCACTCAGAACGCGTCCACAAATTGGAAAATTGAACTAGAAAGCACGTCATGACTTTGAAACACTAAACAAAAGCAATATATTAAAAATCCTGCTTCAGGAAGCAAAACATCAGTAACAAAGAACTGAGGCTGATTCCTACGTTAGGGGCTTCGACTTAAGCCATCGGCGTTACCGTTGAGACTCCCCTTTTTGTAACGCACCTCAAAGGAACATTGTTGCAAAGCGAGGCTCCAGCGCAGGAGGCGACCATTTTTGGAAGAGATGGTCTGCAGCCATTGGAGAGGGCAGTGATCCGTCTCAATGATAAACCTCGAGCCGGCTAGGTAGCATGACAATGTCTGAACGGCCCACACGAGGCACGCACACTCTTTCTCGGTGGCGCTGTACGCCTGCTCACGACTGGTCAGCTTACGACTAGCATACAGGACGGGGTGTTCCACTTTTCCATTATCCCATTGGCACTGTACACGCCCATGCCTCGCTCACCAGCATCGCACTGAACAACGAACCATTTTGTGTAGTCTGGCGATCGTAGCACAGGCTGGCTTGTTAGGGCGCTCTTTAGGGCGCTAAAAGCTCTTTCCTTTGTCTCGTCCCAGACGACTGTTTGGGGCTCTGTTTTTCTTAGAGCATCCGTCAGGGGAGCCGCGATATCAGAGTACCTGGAGATGTACCTCTGATAGTGGCCGGCGACACCTAAGAACGACCGAATATTGGTCTTCGTGCGCGGTTGCGGGAAGTCTCCAGAAGAACTTCAGTTTGGCCTAGTTGGTATTTACTGCAAATCATGTTGACCGCAAAAAAGACGGGGACATAGGAAGAAAACACATAAACAGCACAGGCGGTAACTTTCAACTGTTTTATTCATAGCAGGCAGTGGGCATATATAGGCAAAAGGAACATGCGCAGATCGCGGCAAACAAGAATGCAGATCAGCTTAGCGTGGCAACCAATTATCAAAAAAAATCTATTTCCGCTTGAAACAACCTAATGGAGGTATCGCTAACACAATCTTCGCCTTTCTTATTTATATGGTAAGCCTCCATCAGTTCACGTGCAGTCTGGTCATGGCTTCTGCCCAGAATCTTTATCTCCTCAAAAAGAGGTGCACAGCGACAGGCATTGCAGTGCGCAGGTAAGTGCGCCAACTCATCTTTCTTTATCTTTTGCTCATGCTCCCTGGCTCGATCATTTAGGCACCGTCCAGTCTGCCCTATGTAGGACTTGCCACAGGCCAGGGGGATTTCATACACAACTCCTACATTGCATTTGGCATACGGCTTGGTGTGGTTCTTACCACAACCTAGCCTTCCTTTAGGATCACGGGAGGTGCGGGGGCAGAGCCGCGCCAGCTTAAAAGCAAAAGCAAAAGCATGAGCAAAAGTTAAAGAAAGATGAGTTGGCGCACTTACCTGCGCACTGCAATGCCTGTCGCTGTGCACCTCTTTTTGAGGAGATAAAGATTCTGGGCAGAAGCCATGACCAGAGTGCACGTGAACTGATGGAGGCTTACCATATAAATAAGAAAGGCGAAGATTGTGTTAGCGATAGCTCCATTAGGTTGTTTCAAGCGGAAATAGATTTTTTTGATAATTGGTTGCCACGCTAAGCTGATGTGCATTCTTGTTTGCCGCGATCTGCGCATGTTCCTTTTGCCTATATATGCCCACTGCCTGCTATGAATAAAACAGTTGAAAGTTACCGCCTGTGCTGTTTATGTGTTTTCTTCCTATGTCCCCGTCTTTTTTGCGGTCAATATGATTTGCGGGAAGTCTCGCACAGCGGCCACCATTATTTCAGAGGGGCGGCGACGACCCCGTCCAATCACGTAACTGGGGTAGACAAGCTCGGCCTGTGCTAACTGGCACTTGGGAGCCTTGACTGTCAAGCCCGCTTCGCGCAGGCGGGTTAGCACTGCCCGCAAGTGTGCCATATGCTCAGACCAGGATGCGGAAAATATCGCTACGTCGTCTAAATACGGTAAAGCGAATTCTTGCTGTCCCCACAACACTTTATCCGTGAGGCTTGAAAAGTAGTATGGCGCGTTCTTCAAACCAAAACTCATAACTTTAGGACGGAATGTTCCCATTGGTGAAATCAACGCCGCATACCTACTAGCCTCTTCTGTGTGTGGAACCTGCCAATAACCCCTGACAAGGTCTAGGGTGGAAATAAACTCAGCGCTACTAACTTTCTCAAGGCGCTCCTC